>NC_051406.1:4025818-4026247 GCF_015228065.2 Penaeus monodon
CCAGTTACCAAATCGCTACTTTTATGGTGAACATTTCCCTGACATCTTGAGTTTTTCTTTAATTTAGTTTTCTCACTGGATAGGTGTGATTAATGAGCAGCTTTGATTACAATGCTAAAAAATGGAATGCTGAGGAATTTTCATGAAAATAGAATTATTTGTTAACATTCCTTTTATTTTGTGAGTTATCTGATTATTACTTTTTCCTCTTTTTTTTCTTCTCAAGAAGTCAAAACAGGGATTTATGCCTTGTTGGCCAGACTAAGAATTTGCTTATTCTTGTGAACATTTTGAACATAGTATTTGTATACGTATTTTGAAAAAAATTTATGCAGATGTTTATACATTTTAAAAATAAAGGCCTATATGTTTTCCTGTTTTTTATTTGATGTATCATATACATTCTGAATATGTATTACCTCTTCATGC
>NC_051406.1:4026300-4026403 GCF_015228065.2 Penaeus monodon
ACTTCAGTATAGGCTTACCACCAGGGAAATGCAATCTGTATATGAAATGTATAACAACATATGCTATCATTATCATTGCAACATACACATACACAGACTCTAG
>NC_051406.1:4026894-4027281 GCF_015228065.2 Penaeus monodon
GTTAAGTTTTCTATCCGCAGAGTTGAAAACTTTTTACGTTTAGAATTTGGGTAAATTTTCCCTTTCGTGTTTTAATTCTTGATAGATCTACAACACCATTTGCTTAGAGCAAAATAAGGAAGCACGTAACTGAGATTCGATCCCAACCCCAAGCGCACTTTCGGTCCTTGTGGCTTCCATGGAGTCCGAAGAGCGCTTCAAATGTGTTTGTGGATTGCGTTATCATACTTGATCATTCATCATACTCCTATTGCTCATTATGGGTTTGATCAACACAAACAGTACTCTCTCACTATGTTTTGATTCTTGACAGATATGAAACATTTTTTTGCTTAGAGCACCAACACTGCAGGGAAAGAGTAATTGAGGTTTGATCCAAGACCTTAG
>NC_051406.1:4027526-4027632 GCF_015228065.2 Penaeus monodon
TTCGGTCCCTTTGACTTCTATGAGTCGGAAGAGCGCTTCAAATGTGTTTATTGACTGTATTCTCATACTTTAGCATTCAACAAATTTCCCATAGCTCATAAGATTT
>NC_051406.1:4027683-4029375 GCF_015228065.2 Penaeus monodon
AGGAAACGGAAGAATACGGGTGTGGATAGCCTTGGCAGTCCTTCGGCTATATATATTGCTTTTATTTGTTTCATTACAGCCTCAATATCAGCCATGTTTGTGTATATAAAGAAAAGCTGTGAGTTCATTGGCAACAAAGCAGTGAAGTGGACATGTGGATGTTTTTTGCAGCCATTCCACTTTAGGCTTTCACTGTTGTCTCGCTCAGAGAGAGTGATCTTTTAGATTTAGCTTGATTTTGTCTCAAAATTGCCATTGTTTCTATTCTTATTATGACAGTGACCATGACTGTCAATTGTATGAAAAGCTGTTATGCATTTGTATTTTGTTGAGGGTAATCTTATACCAGGGGAAGGATTCATAAATGTATTACTTTTTTTCAACAGTGCCGTAACGAAAGATACCCAAACTCAAATAACAAAAGAAAACAGGAAGTTAAAAGAACCCGATAGAGAAAAGGAGAAAGAAAATGGAAGGTTGGGCGAGAGGCGACGAGGCCTCCAGGTTGCTCAGTCGGGGACCTTGGCGCCTAGTTCCCGGATGGCAGGTTCTGGATGCATTCGACTGCCAGGCACTTGCGGAAGGCGGGGACATCCTGCAACGATGAGGGGACTCATGTTAGACAAGTGCTCGAAATCATACTCATACATTTGCCCAAAGATGGATTCTAGTTATCACAGATATGTAACTGTGAATCATTGTGAGGAAGAAAAAAAAGGAACTCACCGAGACAGTGGCGGGAAGAGTGCAGTTTGCAAGTGCATTCAACATGACATCCAAGACGTCGGGAGATCCTGCCAGATTGGCGCGCAATTTCTTTTCGATCTGTGCGCTCATCTGTTCACCGTTTATGTTGCCATTTTCGTCAGCCTGTAGACAGAGGGGGAAAAGCGGAGGCGCTGAAGAGTTTTATATTCCAGATACATTTTTCGCTTTGAAGCAAGAGCTATAAAACAGCGACTCGCCAGTCCTGCTTCTGGGTAGAACGACCTTACCAGTACTTTCCTACTGGAACTAGCATCTTGAGAACTAGGACGGAAGAGGAAACAAAACCCTCGATTGTATTTGTCAGCAGAAGCCGCACTCACCAGTCCCTTGGAACGCAGGACGCAGAGGCGCATCTCGTCGATGGTTTGTCGGGACGCGTCGAGTTTGTCGAAGATCTCTTGCCTTCCTTCCGAAGACCTTAAGGCGGCCATGATGTCGAGAGGCCGAATGTTGTTCTCGCGGGCGCATGCCAAGACGATGTCCTTGTTGGATTCCGCGTCTACGGAGCTGCGGCGGATGTTGCGGCAGCGGCGCACGCGGGAGAGACATCCGTTTCCGAGGAAGTCTCCGCATGCGGCCTCTGTTGGAGAGGAAGGGATGCATTTCCTCACGAAAGGGCATGGACTTTCTTCCAGATAGGAAACATATCTTTCTGTAAGACTGATTTATCTGCAAACTGAGATGTAGAGATAAGCTATTCAGAAAAAAAAAGTTAAAAGGTAAAACAAACGAAGGCTCAAACAAGGACGGCAAACTCACCTAAGTCTTCTCTGGTCGGCAGCCGCTGAGCGGAGACGACCACCACGACAACGGCGAGGCAGAGCAAGAACTTCATGGCTGCGAGTGAGCAAGTGAGAGCGAGTGTTGCAACCGGGCTTTATATACTGTCCCCCTTCAATTACTTCGTAATTCTGAATGTCCGCA
>NC_051406.1:4029449-4029564 GCF_015228065.2 Penaeus monodon
TCGAATTACAAAAATAAATTAAAAACTGTAAATTGAAATACAAGAGCTAATCGTCACAACCCATAAGTATGCACTTTAGCGAAAAGACATGGCGATGCTTTGAATTGATTTCAGT
>NC_051406.1:4029655-4031054 GCF_015228065.2 Penaeus monodon
ATGTGATAAAGATCCATTCAGAGCTTTCCTTGGCTTCACTTTTGAGCAACGATGGCGAATATGCATACGATTTCGAATGTGATTTGGCCAGCTGGAACAACGAGCACAGAGAGAAAGAGTTTTAGGTCTCTCCTCTGTTGACATTTTGGTGATGTCAGCTTATCAAGTGTTAGAATTAACACGAGTGAAGGAGAGGAAAAGAGGGAGGAAAAGGTTATCATGTGTTAGTATCATCGACTAGAAGCAGTGACACTCTAGTTATGCTATTTAATCCATTAGTTGAGAAAATGTTAGCCTAAATTACTTATGATGATAGAGAAATCTCAAAAAAAAAAAAGTATATATATATAATTTGGTGTAGAGGCTGTAGTTATAGCAGTTGTGTTTTTGTTAGGGATCCAGTACTTGTGGACGATCTTAGTGATTTAACCCGAGATGAGAGCCAAAGTACCAAGTCGCTTACTGAAACTGTCACCTCAGCATCCATACAACCGAACAACCAGCCCTGAGTGACCTGGCATCCCTAGGTCCGCTCTCATTGGAGGCAGTGCAGCTTGGAGCATCACTGAATGGAGAAAATGGCGTAATAACCCTGTAAGAAGTATAAAAAAGAGATTTAAGATTAGTATTAGTGCGGAGTTGACTGTAGATTCCAGTCCGCCTTTCCCTCGAAGTTAGTGGACGAAGGGCCAAGGAGCTATATTTGTAAGTATTTTTCCGAAACAAATTTTGAAGTTCCTTTTGTACACAGTGTTTCATATAATCCCATTTTGTCATTCCTACATTATAGGACACTGAACAGAAGAAACTTCACTTACGCCAGTGAATTAATTAATTGACACAAGAAATGCGATATCTATTAAAAGAAGGATCCATTAGTCTCGCATGATAGTGGTATATATGAATGAGTATATCAGTGATGGTGACATATATGTAAATAAGAATACATTTAATTCATCTTAAGGTTTCCTAGGATTAGTGATGAAAAGATTTTGGCAGAGTGTTGCCATACTGATCAGAAGTTTCAGTGATTTCAAATGTGTATTAAATTTACCTGAAATAATCTTTGATTAAATTACGAAAGTAAATTAATACGAAGATTGTGGTCAGTGCCAAATCAGCATAACATTATTATTAACGGGGAATCAACGGGGGGGGGGGGGAGGAATTTCTCTGTGTACAATATTTTCCATAGAATGTTGAATTGGGCAAAGCTACCTCCTCCTTACATGGTTCTGTCTACATATTTATCTATAGATCGACCTGCCTTAGTTCTAGTTTGTTTTAAATCTTTATTCGTTTGTAAAACCTCTTTCTCTCTTTCCTCCCCCGCAAAAGTGCTGCGTCATTATGATTTATGAGTTTGTTCTTTATCACTATTCATGCATTCGTCCAGAAT
>NC_051406.1:4031572-4031792 GCF_015228065.2 Penaeus monodon
CAAAGCCGAAATTTTTTTTCACGCTTTGGATTTTCCTGGATTTGCTCTCAAACTGGATTTTCCCTTTCGTGGTTCCATTCTGAATCTGAAACATATTTTGCTTAGAGTTACAACACTGCAGTAAAAGATTAACTTTAAGTTTACTCTAAACCTAAATGCACTTTCGGTCCATGTGGCTTCCATGCGGTCCAAAGGGTTCTTAAAACGTGTTTACATACAG
>NC_051406.1:4031912-4033798 GCF_015228065.2 Penaeus monodon
ACGGGAGAACGCTGTTGTGGATATCCTAGGCAGTTTTGGAATGAACGAGAATCTCTTCACAAGACATTGCTTTCATTTATTTCGTCATCGTTATCAGTCATGGTTGTTTATGTAGAAAAGCTGGAAGTTCACTGCAACAAAGCAATGAATTAGACATGTGGATGTTCTTGTAGTCGTTGCAATCTGGACGTTGAATGTTGCCTCGCTTGTGATTAGTGATTTTTAATAATTCAGTTTGATTTTGTCTCAAGATTGCCTATTTTTCTGTTACTATGGCGTTGACCATGACTGCCAATTGTATAAATCTGCAGCGAAAGTGCGAAATGCATTTGTATTTTGTTGAGGGTAATCTTATTATACGTGGTAGGATTTTAAAATTTATTATTTACTTTCAACAGTGCCGTAACGAAAGATAACCGAACTCAAAATAACGAAGGACAATAGGAAGTTAAAAGGTCCCGATAAAGAAAAGGAGAAAGAAAACCGAGAGTTGGCCGAAAGGAGACGAGGCCTCCTGTTGCTCAGTCGGGGACCTTGGCGCCTAGTTCCCGGATGGGAAGTTCTGGATGCAGTTGCTTGACAGGCAGTTGCGGAAGTCGGGGACATCCTGCAACGATGAGGGGACTCGAGTTAGATAAATAAATGATATAAATGATAAATGGAACAAACAATAACTATGATATTCAACCATACTTTCCTATATTCACTTAGAACTGTAGTTGTAGATTGTTGTGCAAAAAAAATATGAGGTACATTAGTCCGATTAGATTATAGTGTGAAAATGGAACTTACCGAAACCGTGACTGGCAGAGTGCAGGTTGCAAGTGCATTCAACATGACATCCAAGACGTCGGGAGATCCTTCCAGATTGGCGCGCAATTTCTCTTCGATCTGTGCGCTCATCAGTTCACCGTTTATGTTGCCATTTTCGTCAGCCTGTAGACAGAGGAGGAAAAACGCCTTTATTGAAACAGCTTTGAATTTCAGATAAAGTTTGCGTTTCTAATCAGATAATATAAAAAGCAACTCACCAATACCACTACAGGATAAAACAAGCTAACCATTACTCCCGCTTCCTGTAATATGAAGACCGTAAAATTTTACCTAAAGAGGAGGCGAAGGAACTCCCTAAAATAAGCCAGCCATTACTCCCGCATCCTGAAAAACCTAAAATTTGACCCAAAGAAGAAGCGAAGGAACTCCCTCTATGCTCTATTATTCAACAGAAGCTCCCCCTCCCCACCCACACACACACACTCACCAGGCCCTTGGCAACACACACTCACCAGGCCCTTGGAACGCAGGACGCAGATACGCAAGTTGTCGATGGTTTCCTGGGTCGCGTCCAGCTGGTCGAAGATCTCCTCCTTCCCGCCCGCGGCCCTCATGGCGGCCGCGATCTCCAGAGGCCGAATGTTGTTCTCGCGGGCGCATGTCAGGATGGTGTCTCTGTTGGCCTGGGCGTCCTCGGAGCCGCGGCGGATGTTGCGGCAGCGGCGCACGCGGGAGAGACACTCCCTGCGCTCGAGGTTCCCGCACGCGGCCTCTGTGGGAGAGGGAAGGGCTCATTGCCGGAAGAAAGGGGGTCGAAATTTGATTTTCTTTTTGTTATAGGTGGGATGTATCCTCTCCGGTAGAGTTAAGAAGCTAGAAATTAAGATAAATTGGTGAATATTTGAACAAAGACGACGAATACACTTACCCAAGTCCTCGCTTGGCGGCAGACGCTGAGCGGAGACGACCGCCACGAGAACGGCGAGGCAGAGTACGACCTTCATGGCTGCGAGTGAAGAAGTGTGCGGAAGCCTCGCCAGCTGGGCATTATATACTCTTGCCACCCCCCCCCCCTCCTCCATATCCTATACGCCTCTCTTCCCTATCCCTTG
>NC_051406.1:4034198-4034265 GCF_015228065.2 Penaeus monodon
TCCGGGAAAATCCTTAATGAAACGTTTAGCAATGCCAAACAACCACTTGAGCCACTGAGGCGGCTTC
>NC_051406.1:4034874-4035186 GCF_015228065.2 Penaeus monodon
AAATCTCAAACCAAGAACAAACACTTCTTGTTTATTTCTGAGAATTAGCGCAGTTGACTCACACGCCCACAGCCATGGGCTTTCCCTCACACGCCCACAGCCATGGTCCTTCCCTCTTCACTCCCGGGATACCCACGGGCGTGAAGGACAAGGCAGAAAATGTTTTATTCAGTGTTTCATTCAGTGGTCCGAAGCAGGTTTGTTCTTCATTCATTTGCTTTTCTTACCTCCGTCCTGTTGTGATTTTTGCTGATTTCGTATATGACTGAAGGATTTATATTAATGTTCAAATACATTTTATAGCCATTTGTA
>NC_051406.1:4035356-4035461 GCF_015228065.2 Penaeus monodon
TCGTAAGTATGTATTCGTTTGATTGTATCCGACACTCCAATAAAATAACAAAGCTTTATTACAACACAAAACATCCATTAAAAGAGATAACACAGCAGTTCATAC
>NC_051406.1:4035510-4035680 GCF_015228065.2 Penaeus monodon
CATAATTTCATAAGAAAATAAAAGTAGATAGAGAGAGAAAAAAAAGTGCCAAGTACCCCCCTCCCCCCCTTTGCTTCTCTCTTCTGTCTAAAGCATTCTTCTCTTTTTCTCTTATTCTCTACACTTTTCACTCTCTCCTTTTCTAAGACCGCGGACCTCTTTGATCTTTG
>NC_051406.1:4035795-4035937 GCF_015228065.2 Penaeus monodon
ACGATGTGAGTATTTATGATAAAGAAATAAAAGCACGCGTTCCAGTGAAATGTTTAGCTAAATTTCCAGAGAAAAGTCCACACAGGGTCATGGTGACAGCACGCGTTGCAATAGGGGTGAGATTACATGAAAGTCCCGTTAA
>NC_051406.1:4036455-4036585 GCF_015228065.2 Penaeus monodon
CGGGGAAAGATCCGACGGCTGTTCTCTTGGCCTTCGCTCCCCCTCTACTTTGTCCGTTTTCTCATGTCATTTATTGTTCTCCACTTTTCGAAATGTACAGATGTTCGAAATTCTTCTCCCCCCCCACCCC
>NC_051406.1:4036628-4036717 GCF_015228065.2 Penaeus monodon
TTCCCACTCTGACCATCTTCCATGTAATGCAACTCTTGTTACATCCTCACACACGCACCTCCATCAGTGTTAATTTTCCTCTCCCAAAA
>NC_051406.1:4036778-4037260 GCF_015228065.2 Penaeus monodon
AGATCAAAACAAAGAATATCATCGTGACGAAGCTGTTACCTGTAACCACTTCTTCCCCACTCCTTCTCCACCCCCTATGTCTCCTCCGTTTATTGTACTGGAAGACAACCCATTTTACTCCCCCCCCCCATTAACTATCGGCAAAAATAGGTGTAGATAATTAAATGTAACTTGTAAGTAATATTGACTTTTATGATATCTGCCTTACATCTGTTATCCCTAAAATATACTAGTCTACACCTGTGGTTCCATCGCCGGCTTTTCCTCATTCCGTCGGGAAATCCGTCACGAAATCATGGTGACGAAGCGAAAAGTTTCCCGCACGGATACTCACCCTTTATTCCACTTCCCTCTTCCCCCACCCCACCCTACCCACTCCCCACTCCCGCCCGACCCACACCTTTCCCACACCCCGCTCCCGCCCTTCCCACACCCCACTCCCGCCCTTCCCACACCCCTTACAAACGATAAAAAAAAACTTT
>NC_051406.1:4037371-4037923 GCF_015228065.2 Penaeus monodon
TCCCCCTCCACTTCCCTTTTATAACGTGATCTAACAAATGAATTATCAGTATCAACACACACAGGAAGACAACAAAGAGAGGGGAAAAAATAGATGCGGAAATGTCAAGTCATGATGACGCGGCATTTTTTTTTTTTCTTTACCGTAAATTGGAAGGGGAAAATATATGGCTGCTTAATTACCTTTACTCTAGTGGGGGCACGAATAGTGGAAAAATCGGAAAACTGAATTATGGTGCAAAGGGGAGAAAAAGGGGAAGAGAAAGCGAGACAGATAGATTGAAAAATAAACACAGCGATGCTGAAACAGACACGTAACAAAATATTTAGGTGTATATGTGTACCACCTTTGCATATAATTTGTTTTGATTATACATTTCATTTGATTTAGTTTGTCAAGGTGTTAAAATCTTTTATTGTCCTTTTTCACGGGAGGTGAGTCTTTTTTTCCCATTGAGAATAGAAAAAAAATGCAGCCAATGTGCTTTGTCATCGTGATTCTCTTAATTTTTTTCCAGGTAAGTTAGGGGGGCGATGGCGGAACAAAATGCGC
>NC_051406.1:4037992-4038239 GCF_015228065.2 Penaeus monodon
TAAACCCACGTTGCTATATTCTAATCACTATATTTTTTATACACTCTTTCTAGCAAAGGAGGTAGAAAAGGAGAATCAGGTTGTTTAATACGTTTTTCAGTGCAGTGGAGAGGGGGGGGGGGTATGTACCTTTAGCTTCATCACCATGATACCGATTTAGGGGGGGGGGCGTAGCACTGGTATTAATGAAGGATGTGTACACGTGTGTGACGAGAGTTGCATGGCGTAAAAGAGAAGTGGAAAAGAA
>NC_051406.1:4039361-4039540 GCF_015228065.2 Penaeus monodon
AAGCACGCTTTCCGTAACCCGCTCCCCCAGCCCTCAACCCCACCTCTCCTCCCCTCTCTTGCATGGAAACACACACATGCGTTGCACGGTTGACCCCCCTCCCCCCACCACCATCACCTCGCGGACTTCCCTCAAAAGCTCGGTGCGAATCACGGTGACGGTGCACAATGCCCGTTTCC
>NC_051406.1:4039689-4039922 GCF_015228065.2 Penaeus monodon
GAATGTAAATATTGAGAGAACAGTCTTAGATATAGGCCTACATACTATCTTGAATATTCCAGTGCGAAGAAAAAAGTCTTCGCTCTTTCTTTTAGCCAAAGTTTGACCCTCTCAAGCCAAGCCAGTCGAGTAACTTCCCTCAGCGATAAAGTTAACTGGATTAAGTAACGCATCCATATGATTTCCAGTCAAAGGAATCAATCATACAGTAGGGCATAAGGTGAACATTTTGC
>NC_051406.1:4040107-4040642 GCF_015228065.2 Penaeus monodon
ATACCACTAAATTGTGCCATGTAGGTCAAAACACGAGAAGGAAAGTTTAAAATAAAGCTTGAAAACAACAGTGAGTACTTCATGGTTTTGTTTACCGTTTGCTACCATATGCCCGTGTCGTGGTAAAATAATGTTATCCCCTATATCTTATTCTGATATACAAATTACGGCCTTTAGTACATTAAATACATCATCGAAATACAGAATCATCGCTTCAGTTCAAGGATAAATTTTCACTTTAGGATCGTTTACTAAATCAACAACTGTTAATTTGCTCATTATATGATATATATGATATATGTTGTTAGTCCTACCAATGTTGTTATCATTAGATATCTTTTCGTTGTCTTTATCAGTTTTTGATCAATATATAACTATATTAATAATCTTAACATGATTTTCTAAACAGTTTGCCATCTCTAGCATTAGACATGGTATTATTTTCACTATAATGACCATTGGCTCTTGTGTCCGTAATGATATGGTTATCATTATGGTCACAGATATTACAATGAACACTGTCATTATCCTCTTC
>NC_051406.1:4040938-4041649 GCF_015228065.2 Penaeus monodon
TCACAGTTATCCGAACACATTTGTTCGGAAGGTCATACCCACCCAAACTGGATAACCGACCGCTCCTGTCACTCTCCTTCTCTCCCCTCCCCCCCCTCCTAACAACAAAGAGAAGACGCCCACACCGCCACAGACGCCCACACGCCCACTCGCCCGCAAAGGCATTCACCTGAATTGGACTCCCCGACGGCGCTCGCTGTGACGTCACGGTCGTGCGGATCGCGGAGGAAAGGAGAAGCCGGCGCTGTTGTTTAGGCCTTTCCTTTGTTAGAGAAAACGTGTCCTTGGGCTGTGGGCTGTGAGATGGGGGCTACTTGCTGTGGGCTAGGGACTAGGGGCTGTATGCTATGGGCTACTTGCTGCGGGCTAGGGACTACGGGATGTATGCTATGGGCTACTTGCTGTGGGCTAAGGACTAGGGGCTGTATGCTATGGGCTACTTGCTGTGGGCTAGGGGCTACTTGTTGTGAGCTAGGGGCTTATCGCTGTGGGCTATGGGCTACTTGCTGTGAACTATGGGCAATGGGCTTCTTGCTGTGGGCTAGGGGGTTTAATTGCTATGGGTAATGTGCTACTTGCCCATGTGTGTGTGTGGCTACTTCCTGTGGACTAAGGGCTAGGGGCAACTTGCCGTGGGCTATGGACTATGGACCATGGGCTATGAGTATGTCTGGGAAAAGGAAGATGGACGAGGGGGGTGGCGTCCTCGGG
>NC_051406.1:4052729-4052969 GCF_015228065.2 Penaeus monodon
AGGACACGTTTTTCTCTAACAAAGGAAAGGCCTAAACACAGCGCCGGCTTCTCCTTTCCTCCGCGATCCGCACGACCGTGACGTCACAGCGAGCGCCGTCGGGGAGTCCATTCAGGTGAATGCCTTTGCGGGCGAGTGGCGTGTGGGGCGTCTGTGGCGGTGTGGGCGTCTTCTCTTTGTTGTTGAGGGGGGGGGAGGGAGAGAAGGAGTCCTTCAGGTGATGCCTTGCGGCGGTTTTTT
>NC_051406.1:4053304-4053613 GCF_015228065.2 Penaeus monodon
AAAGCTATGCCCACAAACCATTCCTTTTTTTTCTTGGCAGAAAAGCAGTTTCGAAGGCCCAGGCATGGGAGGACATCACCAGTGCCTTGAATGCTGCTGCTCTGGGTCCTCCCAGGAGCGTCAAGCAAACGAAGAAGCTCTGGGAAAATATGAAAGGCCGGTAAGTTTTACAGCAATAGATTTATAACAGATATCAAATAAACGGAATTTACATCTGACGAGTTTTAATAGATTTTAATTTGTTATACGAAGAAGTGGTTTGTATGTACGCACCGCCCCACTCCGTTCATTCTTGGTTTCAGTTTATAC
>NC_051406.1:4053638-4054086 GCF_015228065.2 Penaeus monodon
GTGATTGTATAGAAACCCAAACCCAAAACAAATGATCAGTTGTGCGAAGTTTAATTAAAGAAAGTAGACGATAGTAATAAACCTGAATATAGAGCGAATTCCCCCTCAATCTCTAGCTCAGACGATGTGTCAGGAATAGTGGAGAAAATGGCCAAAATTATGTATTGCGAATATGAGATGTTCAATTTCGAGAACGATTTGGAAGTCGATTCTTTTTTTTTCATTGTTTATATTGTTCTATATATTGATATTGTTCTATAGTTGATTCGTGGAGTTTAGACTTTTCTCCAGTGATTGAGTCTAAATTTACACCATTCTTTTCGTATAGCTAGATACAGGATAAAAAAAGGACAGGGTTTTCCAGAGTGTTAAGTTCATGTCGTGTTCGTATTTTATAGCTCTTGGATTGAAATAGGAGACTTTTCAGTTATTTTCATCTGCCATGACA
>NC_051406.1:4056131-4056240 GCF_015228065.2 Penaeus monodon
GACACAAAACATGGGAAAACATCGTATGATTGACATCGTCATATTTTGTAATAAAAGAATAAGTATATGTTTAATGGTGGCGTAGGCTTTGAATGCGAAAAAAGGTAAT
>NC_051406.1:4056357-4056426 GCF_015228065.2 Penaeus monodon
TTAGGTTAGGCTGAATTTTAAGGGTGCGTGGAGGTGGTGAATTGGCGTTGAGACTCCCATCTTCCCGGG
>NC_051406.1:4057129-4057237 GCF_015228065.2 Penaeus monodon
AGGAATCTGAATAAATTACTTTTTGACGTTTTGACTTGTTAACCAAATATGCAAATCTGATTTATTATGAGTAGGCCTACTCCTACAAATTTTTGAAAATACGATAGC
>NC_051406.1:4057845-4058066 GCF_015228065.2 Penaeus monodon
TCAAATGGCTTATGAAATTTCGAATTCATTCAGTTCACAAGTTTGCATCACCCGAGGATTTTGTCTTTGTTGTCCTAAGAAATTTTGGGACAATCATCTAACTGTCACTTGGAGGAGTAAAGTGGAGGACTTAGGGTAGACGGTGAGGGAAACTTGTTCCAATAACCCCCTTCTCTCTGTCCAGGGCGTATAAGGGGTTAAGTTTTGGAGTGACTCCCGAG
>NC_051406.1:4058305-4058582 GCF_015228065.2 Penaeus monodon
CCTCCCTCCCCTGATTAATTTCAGAAATAGGAAAATCATCATCTTTTAAATTTTTTTCTCTCTCGCAGAGCTAAGAACTGTATAGAAATGAGGGTAACCGGACTGAGGAAGTGGTCCCCCTCATATTATGATAGGATATCTGCCAAGGTCATTGATATCATTTTTAAAGACCTAAACAATGACCTCAATAGTAAAGATGTAAACAATGAATCAACGTGTGGAATGGATGGCAGTGGTAAGGTCATTTACAAGGTCTTTACGTTGAGATCTAAGTACG
>NC_051406.1:4058662-4060386 GCF_015228065.2 Penaeus monodon
TTTTTTACAGGAACCGGCTGTAGTGGAGTTTAACCAGTCCTGAGAAAAATCGTGTCGGAGAAGAGGGTCAGGAGACGTTCATTGCTGAAGATGAGGGAACTCTTGGCTCTGACTATATTGGGCCCTCACGGGATGTAAAAAAAAGTGTAGGACAGTTATCTCCAGCCAACAGTGACTCACTTGATTTGGGTGATTCCAGGATATCCTCTGTACATAACATGCAAGATCCATTTCATCTGCCACTTTCTGAGTTTAGAAAACGAGATGCCGGCATTTTCTGACTGCCAAGCGTCAGATATAATGAGTGTCAACTGCTGCTGGCCCCTTATCCAACAGTCCTGAGAGACCAGCATATTCTGGCAGCCAGTGTCCCGATCTGATGATAGGGTGTCAACTGCTGCTGACCAGTTTATCCAAAAGTATTTAAGGGCTAAAATTTGGGGGTGTGGAATATCAACAGAGGCCACCACATCACGTGTTGCTACTCCATTGCGAAAGCGGCTCAATTCTCTGAAGAAAAATGTTCAATGCATCAGTTGCTCTAAAAACAAAGAGCATAAAATTATTATGATGTTTCAGAGAGCCAAACTACAAGCTCAGGAAGCAAAGCTTAAACACTTAGATAAGCAGGGAATGATTGACGATGAAAAGCTGAAACAAATGGGAAATGCAATCTCTCCTGAATGCGCACTTGTTGGAATCAGTAACAGTGGAAGGAGATTGCAGTATCTGTACAAGAAACGGTGGAGAAAGTTAAGCACTTCTATCAGGGGGACGTAAGGTTTGTTTTTCCCTATTTTTTTTTCCCTTTTTTTATGCTTGAGAGTTCCCTTGAAATCTCTTTGGGGGCCATTTTTTGAAATACCAGATTGATTCATTACCCCTAGAAAAATATACTTTCCCTTTCCCCTTTGAGCTTCATACCTGAAAGAGCTATTCGCCCTATTGTTGTCTTTTCTCTTGCATGTATTGCAAATGTGAAATGTGAATATGGTGCCAAAGAGTAACTCCTGTTTTCTTAGAAGGAGGTTTAGCAATGTTTCCGTGAATGAGAAACTTATGAGGTAATTTCCCAAAAGTTTCTATTTCTATTCTTAGAATATTTTATTTGTTGTTGAGATTATTTTGAAATTTGAAAATTTAAAAACTAATAAATCCGTTGACGTAGAAGAGCGACACACTGATTTATATCTATTTAAACTCAAAAAAGCACCTCATTCAGTACGCACTACGTTAGTTACTGCGTTTTGGAAATCTTAAAACTTACCCTTTTTATCCAAAGCACATATTGTTCAAAGCAGAATTATGTTTAGTCGTCTTCATTGGAAAATTTCATAGGTACTTTTTTTCTCAAGCAATTTGATTAAATTTTCTTCATTTGGAAAATTCATACTACTTTTTTTTCTCAAAAAAAACTTGTGTTTAAATTTTCTTCATTGGGAGAATTTCTAGCTACATTTTATTTCCAAAAAAAAATTTGAAATTAGTTTTTCTTCATTAGGAGAAAACTTCTATGCAGAAAAAAGCTTTAGAAAAGGAACTCCGGTGACTAAAAGTCTGTGGATGGGTGTGCTTTAAAAAAAAGGGAGAGGTCCTCAGTGCTGGGTCTCTATATGAAAATTCGGATTTTCGGGACCTTAAAAGCACAGGGTCGGGCTTGAGGGCGCACAGGTAAGTCCGTAGGTGTGGGTTTGTTTCACATTTCTCCGTACCCTACAAATATA
>NC_051406.1:4060415-4061472 GCF_015228065.2 Penaeus monodon
AATCACAATTTTCTTGTTTGAGTTGTGTCACAATTTTGTATTTCGCGATCATTTTGTTGTGGCTTTACCTTTAAACAAAAGGAGTTATTCTCATTTATACTCTACGTGTTCATGATGTAATGATTTTATCTACAGGGTGTATTATAAAGCTATTTTATATCACGTTATTTTTATCTCATTGTTTATTATTATCAGCATTATCATTTTTTGTAGTTTTGTTGTTTTACTATTACTCATTACGCATCATGTAACTTTTTTCTAGTAGTAAACAACATGGCTTTTTCAGTATAGGATAGTTTGCCTCTTTTAGCCACAGTGACTGTTATAGCGTCTCCCACTCTTGCTACCGACATTGTCGAACTCGGACACCGCGAAAGTGATAATTCTCTTGATATTCTTGATACATTAGACTATCCCTTATGCAGCTGTATGGTCAAAATCCACCTGCTTCACTTCATATGGCTCTTAGTGCAAGTCACATTATCCAACAATAAAATTATCATTGATTTTATACAATGAATTCAAATAGAGTTCCTGAATATATAGTGCATAAACAGTACTAATGATACAATAAATACAATAAAGTATTTATTTATGCAAATATTTCTCGTAAAAATTTCTTTTTTTTTCTCCTAATAGGCAGTACTGTCAGAAAAGAGTCTGTATTTCAGAGAAGTTTTACAAAAAAAAAACCTTACCAACACCCAATTATTATCATGCCTCCGATGTGCAATTCAGGGGGTCTTGAGCAAACATCAGCTACATATACAAGTAAGTTAATTTAATAGTATTTTTCAAGCTCATTGGGGAAATTTCACTTTACACATCTTTCCCTTGCTCTCGCTTTCTTTTTCCCCACATTCGCGCTCTCTCTCTTTCTCTCGCTTTCTTTTTCCCCTCATTTCGCTCTCTCTCTCTTTCTCGCTCTCCTTTTCCCCTCATTTCGCTCTCTCTCTCTCTTTCTCTCGCTCTCCTTTCTTTTCCTTTTTTTTTTTCATTCCATCTTCCCCTTTTACTCCCCTTTTTAAAAATTTCCCCTCTCCCTTCCCCCTTCTGC
>NC_051406.1:4061563-4061733 GCF_015228065.2 Penaeus monodon
GTTCTCCTTATTCCTCTTCCTCTTTCTTTTTTCCTTTTCTCCTTTTTCTTATTTGTTTCTTTCATTTTCCTTTTTTCCCCTTTTCCTTCATTCTGCTTTTCCTTTCATTCCTCCTTTTCATCTCATTTTCCCTTTTCATTCATTTCCTTTCATTCTCATTTCCTTTTCTT
>NC_051406.1:4062585-4062774 GCF_015228065.2 Penaeus monodon
GTTACATTCCGTTGAAATTAGACCGAGTATCCTTTCAAAATCACAGGACCCTTATTTTATTTCAAACAAGGAGTAAGAAATTTTTCCTCCAAGGAATATATAGGCGTCATCCTTTCTCGATCCTGGGATTCAAACTCGCTCGGTGGGAATTTTTCCAGGACCGTGGGAATTTTTCCAGGATCGTGGGAA
>NC_051406.1:4063151-4063470 GCF_015228065.2 Penaeus monodon
CTAAACAGAATTCATCGTGACGAAGAGAGAAAAGGTACAAACGTGAATGAACATATGCCACTCTGCCAGAATTTGTAATAGCCATTTTCATACGACATGTTCATCATTTCTGAATTTTGATCTAGGTTTAATTTCGAAACGGTGATTGCATATGAAATTATGTATGGAATGTGGGTCTCGCGTTCTCAAAAGACATACACAGATATCATTTATGTCCCCACAGACACTAATCACATGAAATCGTAATATTTTTCAGCCCAGAATATATTAAACTGAATTCTTAAGATAAATGATAATAAAAAATAAAAACAGGCCAAAA
>NC_051406.1:4063841-4064034 GCF_015228065.2 Penaeus monodon
CCAAACGCACGCACGCAGTTTAAAGACCGTCTGTGTCCCGAACTTGACCTTACGCCTTCCGCCCGAGGCCTTATCCTCTCAGCCCAAAACGAGGATGGGCCAAGCACTTCCATTACTTCGCTCCCTGGCTGGGAATCGAATGCCGACCGTGACCACAGTCCCTCGGCCGTGCGCACACACATAAAAGGCTGTA
>NC_051406.1:4065420-4065506 GCF_015228065.2 Penaeus monodon
CTTAATCTAGTCATTCTACCAATAATAGCTAAATCATCAGTATACTTGGAATCTCTTCAAAGATAGTTGAGGGCAATTCCGAGGAA
>NC_051406.1:4065563-4066079 GCF_015228065.2 Penaeus monodon
TGTGAATGTAAATGGAGATTTTTGATTTTCAGGTTTGGTTTAATTAAGCTTTCTAAAACTCCGCCATTAGAAAACTTTATTTACAAATTGTTTCTCTAAAACTATGAACCACAAGAGAATCATTAAAAATTTTATATATTCATCATTTTTCCCCAAGTCTTCCGTTATGCTAAATCAATGCATGTTACTTCTGTCAACACTAATAATTAATTTCGACAGTTAGCAGAGAAAATGTAAGAGTCTCCCCTCCCCATGGAACTAATGCCCATTTCTTCAACTTTGAAATTCTCTTTTCCGGGAAAAGTAACTGAATATTTCATGTTTTTCATCTAATCATGTCTTTTATTCAAATATATTTACCACCCTTAAATTTTCCCTCCTCGTTTTTTCATCAGGTATGTAATTTTTGTGCAATAAAGTATTTTATTCACTGATATGGAAATAGTTTTGGGGGGAAAAATCACGCATTCACTACAGACTCCCGCCATATTGGATTTCTTCTCCCACTTTCATTTC
>NC_051406.1:4066182-4066919 GCF_015228065.2 Penaeus monodon
CGGTGGGGTGCCCTATAGATTTCGCCCACAAACCTTCCTCTGACAGAAAGTGTCTATGACAGATGACAGTGATTGTCCCTTTTTAAAATTTTTTGGTTTGATTTTCAATGTTAAATTTACTGCTACCTCTTCGGCAAATCACTTGATTTTATGAGCACTTCCCTTTCATTTTGGGATATTTCAGAAAGTTTAATCTTACAAACACAAGACTAAAATAAAAGCAGTTTGAATTGGTACTCTGTGCCTAGCATACGAAAAGAGATGAAGAGGAAGCAATATGGAAAAAAGACTATTTAAACCTTGATTTCACCGCTTCATAAACCCACTGCTTGTATTTCAGCCCCCCCCCTCCCCCTCATCTAAATATCGTCCATGTTTATTAAAGAGAGGAAATAATGTTATCGTTTTTGACAATCATCTATGTTAGGATGACACTCACAACAAATTTTAGGAAATGAAGAACATGCAAAATTAAAAAGGGAAGCCGACACTCTGAAGTTAACAGCTATAATTGCAGGGCATATTATGCATTTTGACTTCAATTATTTTGGCAAGTGTGTTCTCTTTCGAGTAAACAGTGGGTGCACACTTCGTCACTTGCCCTCGTGATTTCACTTATAAATTAAACTTTTAAAACATTTGCTAACTATCAAGAGCAGAAGATTGGATTTTTTGTTATAGAAAAAACAGAATAACAACGCGAGGTTACAAAGAGCTTCGAGAGATATTTATTCTCT
>NC_051406.1:4067130-4067217 GCF_015228065.2 Penaeus monodon
TTTATTATTCTCTATATTTCTTTCGTTTACATTAACAAAGGAAATATGAAATAGTTAAATATGACTCCAGCAACGTATTGTATGATG
>NC_051406.1:4067256-4068379 GCF_015228065.2 Penaeus monodon
TTGACTGATATAGTTTATACCACTTGAGGAAAATGGGAATAACAGGATGACACAGATGCATAATTTATTTCAGGCTAGTTACATCATATTAGTTGTCAGAAAAATTGATACTCATCACCATTGCGTGCTCGTTCCTATCCATAATACCTCTTCTTTTGTAAGTCTATAACATTACAGTCCTATCATGCCGACATTTCCATAAAATGATGATAAATTATATATTTCCCCATTGCCTATGCATAAGGTCTGATTCATAACCATATGGGTAATGATTCCTTACATGATTCATATGTACCTAGCGTACACAACCGTACTTTTCCTTGTATAAATGGTATTTAAACACTATCTTATTCGTTTGTAACGAAATATGATAGCCTTGTAACCTCCACAGTGTTGCACGGGGTCGTAGAGTTAGACAACAGTCCTCAAAGGCTAGGCAGTGTTTGTACCATCGCTAAAATATACGTAAACGCTATATTCTGTGTCAACATAAGTTACCTGCTTTAACACTGCAACCACACGGAAGACATACCTAACCCAAAATGACATCCTCTGACTAGCAAACAGCCGTAGGACAGCCCCGGCGACTCCTTTCGAGAGATTAGAGGACGCCTCTCCTTCAGCGTCCCCAGAGCCGGGAGGAGGGCGCAGATCCAGGCATCAACGTCTTCACTTTCTCCAGCGAAGGAGAATTGGGATAAAGGGAAAAACAGAGATATCGGAAAAGAAGGAGGAGGCGAGATGTAACGTTTGTAATTTAGGATGAGGGAAGACAAACATGCTGCAAGAGGCTAAAGGAACCTAAATAATAATGGAGCTTAAAAAACCCCCAGGGCAGCCAAACAAGAAACACCTAGTTAAGGAAAAGATAAATTTACACGAATGGCCTCGAAAGAGAGAAAAATAAATAAGACCGGGAATAGACACAACACAATAGCCATTGCATTTCCCCAGGAAAGATTTTTTTTCCTTCCTTTTCTTCCTTTGTTTGTATTTATCAAAAACGTTTTAAATATCGTTCGCGGATACAGAAAAAGAATAACCCTTTCTCAGCAGTCATTTGTATCCACAGCGTTTAAGAGGACCTATAAATAATATGCTGTTGACATCAAAAACTTCTCAT
>NC_051406.1:4068541-4068646 GCF_015228065.2 Penaeus monodon
AGAGGGAAAATTTCCTTTTGAAACAGAAAACAAGCGCTCTCCCCTGGCGCCGGAGGAAAGTGAGGACGAGTAAAATATTTATCCGTTGCTGTCGGTAATCAGATT
>NC_051406.1:4069245-4069594 GCF_015228065.2 Penaeus monodon
GCACCACGCCGAGAAAGACCCACCTGAGCGAATGCCGCCCCTCGGGGAGTCGTAATCGAGTTCGGTGTCGTCCCTGTACCAGAGCACGGCCGTGGGGGGGGCGAGGGGGTGGGTGACGACGCACACGAGCGACAGAGACGACCCGGCCTGCAGGAACCTCTCGGCCCTCCGATGATGTAGGTCCCGTAGCCTTCCTGGGATCAAGGGACGGCGTGGGGGGAGGGCGTGGGTGTAGAGAGGTGGGTGAGGGGGATGTTGAAGGATGGGCGTGCGTGTTGAGGGGCGGTATGGGCGTTGTAGGAAAGGGCGTGGGTGTAGAGAGGTGGGGTGGGAGGGTGATGAAGGATGG
>NC_051406.1:4069688-4069792 GCF_015228065.2 Penaeus monodon
AAAGGAAATCCTACCTCTGTGCCACTTTTGAGTAAGACGATGCTATAGGGAGGGGGGGCGGAGAGGGGGAAAGAGGGGGGCATATCCAACAGGTTAAAAGGCAG
>NC_051406.1:4069846-4070266 GCF_015228065.2 Penaeus monodon
CCTACCTACTGATTTCGTCTGCCTTTATTTCTGCCATTTTATTCACCTTCCCCACTGAGGAGTATCCAGCCAATCAGGAGTTCAGAGACCTGAGCACTCAGACACTCACTCATCTAATTAGACCTAAATACTCATCACCATTTTAAACACTCGTACACCGTTCATTTTCATATTTTGTATCTCTTTCTTTCCTTTATATCTGTTACATATACTGTTTAAGAGTGGCTGCGGAGATGAGTTGCCTGAAAACTGGTTCTGTTTACGTTGAGTTGAGGAAAAGGGGAAAAAATGCTTCAGGAGAGGTAATTGGGGTTTTTTTCGTAGTTTACATATTAGTTTTCTAGTGAAGCTTGTTTTTGAAATAACCTTTTTTTCGTCTTTTTTTTTCTCCTTTTTTAAGGTTTAGGTTAGATGATTTCG
>NC_051406.1:4070673-4072194 GCF_015228065.2 Penaeus monodon
TCTTTATTTATATATTTTTCCCTTTTTATCACGATTATGTTCAGTACTGGCATACCACCAATATCATCCATATCCGACCCTTTCAAAAATATGTTCTTTGTACAGAACCTAGGTCAGATGAGGAATGCTGACCTTTGATGCCATGAACTTGTACAGGGGTTTTTTGCCCCTTTTTTACCCTTTGACATGTCTGGACCAACAAATTTCATCTTTCTTTCATTTTAATGTAATGTATTTAGGTCGTAGGCTTTCGAATTTCGAGTGGGGAACATCAATGCCTGTCTTATACAACAGCAAACACCGACATTTCTAACGGAGAGAAGACTCTCTGAATTAATAAATAGATTTTTTTTTACGGTCCCTGTTTTTCTCCTTCATCTTTCGTAATTTCGAACCAATGCATTGACACATACGCTTGGAAGCCGATAAAAGAAAGAACAGACCATAAAATTTCCCTAATGTGAAAAGGCGTGAGTTTTGTCTCCACACATATAATAGCTAAATGATGGCTTACATGACGAGAGAGCAGACGCTTTTAGCTAGTATAAATTCACAGCCCGATACCCTTCGCCCCTTTTAACAAAATGAGCGCACATCGCATTTCTTTTTACATTAGTTTTTTTTTTAATGGCGCCGACGGTTCAAGCATTGCGAGTTAATCTATTATCTCTTTTTTTGACGTAAACGCGAATATGTAGCATAACCTGTTGGGACGAAGTACGATCAGCCACTACCCAGCCACTTAAACGATGACCCTTTCCGTAACTGCAAAATGTTTTTGATAAACAATGTTTGATTAATCACTGATCAAAAAAGTTCGATGAGGTCACCTCGATTTCTAAAAATACGAATTTTTAAAAGTGACGGAAAATTTAAGCCAGGATTTTCATTAGCGTGATGGCGGCGAAAGTGACAAAAAAAGAATCAATGGAAATGGACCGGCGTTTGGGTCCACTGACGTGGTTGCCTTGGTGCCTTAGTTAACATACGGGCTAATCAGGGCTTTTAGAAATAGAAAACGTAACCGAAAGAAAACGAAGGCAGAATCGTACGAAAACGAAGGCAGAATCGTATGAAAACGAAGGCAGAGTCGTACGAAAACGAAGAAAAAATACATACGAAAACGAAGGCAGAAGCGTATGAAAACGAAGAAAGATACGTGCGAAAACGAAGGCAGAAGCGTACGAAAACGAAAAAAGATACGTGCGAAAACGAAGGCAGAAGCGTACCTAAACGAAGGTAGAAGCGTACGAAACGAAGGTAGAATCGCTTTGACGTCATTTAAAACCCCTTTTTTAAAACTGTTGTTGATAGAATGGTCTCCGTAAACAGCGTACATACCTTGAGGAAAAGAAAAATTTTCAGTTAAGGAGATTGGGAAATTGATCGAAATTTCACAGCTTATGTATCTCTGTAATCCTACGCACTTTCTGAAAGAATGTAAACAAATCAAGAAGCGCTGAAAAATCCTCCCCGAAGTCTTGGACAGAGAGATTTACAGTCAAATGCCTTTTTCCCTTT
>NC_051406.1:4072255-4072543 GCF_015228065.2 Penaeus monodon
CCTGCAGTCAATTAGGGGAAAGATCATGTATGAATTATCGTCTGCCAATACAAAAATACTTTTGGGGTTTTTAATTCGTCCCAAATTCTTAACTCTAGAATTGTTTTATTTAGCTTTATTTAATTTCTCATATTTTTTTTCTCTTTGGAATGACGGTTATTTTATACACAGAAGGGTGTTAATAACAAAAAATCTTGATTTATATAAACGCAGAATAACATCCACGTGACAGATTATGCAATCGTAACGGGACAAAAGGACGCTTTTGTTGCTTACTTATTTGGCGAG
>NC_051406.1:4074254-4074422 GCF_015228065.2 Penaeus monodon
CATTCACACTCATATAAATCTGAATATATTGGTCCCATATCCCTCGAATCTGACATAAAGAAGAAAGACAAACAAATCAGCAATATTGGAGCGCGATCTGCGTGGAAAGGAAAGCTGCCGACGTCTGTTTGCGGAGGACTCGTCGTGTCAGGACAAGAGAGCATCGCG
>NC_051406.1:4076298-4076658 GCF_015228065.2 Penaeus monodon
TCCCCATAGATTGCACTTCCCTATGACTTGTTAAAGTGTGCCTTAGCGAAGCCTGCCTCGGACCCATCTCTTCTTCAAAAGCTAAAGTGGAGTACATTTGCATTATCTCCAGACATGAGTTTTTAGTTGCGCAGATTTCAACCTCTCACCTGCCAATCTGCTTTGCAAATCGTGTTATCAATAATTTTCTCATTTTCGATTATCAATAATTTTCTCATATGCGGTTATCAACAATTGCCTAACATTCGATTATCAATAACTTTCTCACATTTGATTATCAATTTTTTCGTATTCAGTTGTCAATGTCACATTCGATTATCAATATCTTTTATCACATTCTGTTATTAATAAATTCGCTGA
>NC_051406.1:4077472-4077624 GCF_015228065.2 Penaeus monodon
CTTATTAAAAAAATAAAGAAAGAGAAAATCCCCTGTGACTGATCATTATAGGCGTTAATGCGATGGCACCGGGTGAAGAATTCATACTCCATCCATCATACTTTAGCGAAGTTATGATACACGGAAGGGAAGAAAGTCGGAGACATGAAAAG
>NC_051406.1:4077943-4078181 GCF_015228065.2 Penaeus monodon
CCGCAAAATTGAACCCGCAGTGTATTTTGCATGAAGATGAGAGACAGCAGAATTAAGGCGCAGTCGGCAGATGCGTGAGCGGCATTCATCAAGCGCGTTGCTGATTTAACACGTCTATGTACTTACCTTCACTTCATGGGAAAAAAAATATTGGTTTAGTTGAGTGACTTAATGATCCACTTGCGACCCCAAACATATATACTTTTTATGTATAACCACGCAGAAGCGCGTGCCCGTG
>NC_051406.1:4079480-4079648 GCF_015228065.2 Penaeus monodon
ACCCTCCTCATTCTTTTTTTTCCCCTTTTTTTAAATTCTTTTTTTAACCCTCCTCATCTTTATTTCTCCCTTCCCCACTTGTCTCATCACACAAAAAGGGCGGGAGACTTTGTCAATGCCAGCCATTGTACGCCAGCCATCAGGGGAGACGACTCTTGCTTCTGAAAA
>NC_051406.1:4081308-4081577 GCF_015228065.2 Penaeus monodon
GTAAATATACATGCTCATTCAAAACACCCGTTAAACTTGTGTTGATATTTGCAATCTACACACGCCAGGCGACAAAATTCTGTCCAACAAACATATTGTTTTTGATTACAGAACGATTTAAAAGTTCTAAGTCCCCATGAAACCCAATTCTGCGCCTGGCGTCTGAAGAGTTTCTCCGTTGCATATGCATCAGTCATTTCACAGAACTGATCTCGAGAGAAATTTCTTTTTATTTGCACGCCAATCACTTCAGCCGATAAGTTGGCGCT
>NC_051406.1:4081974-4082186 GCF_015228065.2 Penaeus monodon
GGTCAATGCATGAACACAAACACGTTGCATGTGCGTGTTGTGCCTGAAAGATGACTGGTATTCAGTCGAGAGCTTGATCGGAGAAAAACGAATAAATTCAGGCTGGGCATAATATGACATTTTAGTTCGTTGTATATCAGTCCCAGTAAATATACGCACATAGACATACATATACACATGTTGGCAAAGACATGCAAGCATATACACTAATT
>NC_051406.1:4082329-4082449 GCF_015228065.2 Penaeus monodon
ATATTTCTACAATTTCTACATTTTAAAAGCCACATACCTCTCAGGAAACCTTATTAACTAATTAACATTTTCATCTAATCAGAAAAACAACCACGAAATATCACTACCAATAACAACCTT
>NC_051406.1:4082531-4082795 GCF_015228065.2 Penaeus monodon
TTTAATCATCAGCTCCAGTCCATAATACTAGTTAACTTCCCCTTAATTATTAGACACACTTAATGCTGTCAGATTACTCAAAATCACGAGTTGAAGACGAATTGGGATGAAGCCTCTATTTCACGTTGCTTATCGTCCACCTGAGCTCTAGCGCAAGTATGCAAATGAGGGTCCTTTGCAATGAAATCTGAGAGAGCAAACAATAACTTGGCTTCACTAATTGGATATTAGATCACTTGGGTGCTGGAGGCGGAATGCGAGAGG
>NC_051406.1:4083524-4083759 GCF_015228065.2 Penaeus monodon
TGTTTTCCGAGCCACTGGTGACGGGGGCAGAGAGAAAGTCCTGACTTCAGCCTGGGGAAAAATTTTTTATTGCCCGCTACTTTTTACTTAGGAATCTGTTCCGGAATCAGTTCCATTGGCTTTGGGAATCGGAATCGTCGACTCGTGCCCAGCCTTAATCTGCAGTTATTGTTATTATACCCATCCAATATGTCTTTCTTACAAAGAATGTTTAAGGGATATGAAGAAAAAAAAC
>NC_051406.1:4087100-4087250 GCF_015228065.2 Penaeus monodon
AAATAATATATATTATATAAAATAAATATAATAAATATTATATATATATATATGTTTAAATGTAAATAATGTATATATGTTAATATGTTTTAATAAATATAAATAAAATAATTATTATATATATATATTATAATTAGAGATATTTTAAAA
>NC_051406.1:4087315-4087445 GCF_015228065.2 Penaeus monodon
ATAAAGATAATAAAGATGATATTGAAAAAATGTAAAGAAAAAAAAATACGAAACAGAAAAGCAATGCAAGAAAAAAACAATGAGATAAAATAAAACGGGAACAAGTAGAAACAATAGAAAATTTTATTTC
>NC_051406.1:4087949-4088084 GCF_015228065.2 Penaeus monodon
ACTTATTAATTACCTTTATTAAGTCATTTACGTAAAAAATTCTGCTCTTTTGTCAATGACAGACGCGCAGCCATTGTCACAGTGACTAGTGACGGTCAGTGTATAAATTGTTATTAAAAGTATTGAAAAGAATTA
>NC_051406.1:4088477-4088743 GCF_015228065.2 Penaeus monodon
TGCAAAGAAAGACAGACAGACAGATTGGGACGAAATAAACGTGAAATGCAGTTCTTGGTATGAAAAAACAACATCACAAGTGTCAAACTACATCCGCACCGATTTTCAAATTCTGTTGCATCAAAAGATATTGCATCGTTTAGAAATTTTACGTGTTTTTTCGATGGAGGTTATTAAATGCAGAAAGTTGACGTAAGCGATTAGAGATATTGACGCATGTGTGTTCAAGGGCAGGGGGGGGGAGGGTAGGGGTAATACCCCACACA
>NC_051406.1:4089494-4089766 GCF_015228065.2 Penaeus monodon
ACAGAAGCGTCCTTTTGTCCCGTTACGATTGCATAATCTGTCACGTGGATGTTATTCTGCGTTTATATGATCAAGATTATTTGTTATTAATCACCCTTCTGTTGTATAAAAATAACCGTCATTCCAAAGAGAAAAAAAAATATGAGAAATTAAATAAAGCTAAATATAACAATTCTAGAGTTAAAGAATTTAGACGAATTAAAAATCCCAAAGTATTTTTGTATTGGCAGACGATAATTCATACATGATCTTTCCCTAATTGACTGCAGGAG
>NC_051406.1:4089832-4091296 GCF_015228065.2 Penaeus monodon
AAAGGCATTTGACTGTAAATCTCTCTGTCCAAGACTTCGGGGAGGATTTTTCAGCGCTTCTTGATTTGTTTACATTCTTTCAGAAAGTGCGTAGGATTACAGAGATACATAAGCTGTGCAAGTTCGATCAATTTCCCAATCTCCTTAACTGAAAATTATTCTTTTCCTCAAGGTATGTACGCTGTTTACGGAGACCATTCTATCAACAACAGTGTAAACAACGGGATTTAATGACGTCAAAGCGATTCTACCTTCGTTTTCGTACGCTTCTACCTTCGTTTTCGTACGCTTCTGCCTTCGTTTTCGCACGTATCTTTCTTCGTTTTCATACGCTTCTGCCTTCGTTTTCGTATGTATCTTTCTTCGTTTTCGTACGACTCTGCCTTCGTTTTCATACGATTCTGCCTTCGTTTTCGTACGATTCTGCCTTCGTTTTCTTTCGGTTACGTTTTCTATTTCTAAAAAGACTGATTAGCCCGTACTGTTAACTAAGGCACCAAGGCAACCACGTCAGTGGACCCAAACGCGTCCATTTCCATTGATTCTATTTTTGTCACTTTCGCCGCCATCACGCTAATGAAAATCCTGGCTTAAATATTTTCCGTCACTTTTCCCATTCGTATTTTTAGAAATCGAGGTGACCTCATCGAACTGTTTGATCAGTGATTAATCAAACATTGTTTATCAAAAACATTTTGCAGTTACGGAAAGGGTCATCGTTTAAGTGGCTCGGTAGTGGCTGATCGTACTTCAGTCCCAACAGGTTATGCTACATATTCGCGTTTACGTCAATAAGAGATAATAGATTAACTCGCAATGCTTGAACCGTCGGCGCCATTAAAAAAAAAAACTAATGTAAAAAGAAATGCGATGTGCGCTCATTTTGTTAAAAGGGGCGAAGGGTATCGGGCTGTGAATTTATACTAGCTAAAAGCGTCTGCTCTCTCGTCCATGTAAGCCATCATTTAGCTATATATATGTGTGGAGACAAACTCACGCCTTTTCACATTAGGAATTTGATGGTCTGTTCTTTCTTTTATCGGCTTCCATAGCGTATGTGTCAATGCATTGGTTCGAAATTACGAAAGATGAAGGAGAAATACAGGGACCGTAAATATAAAATCTATTTATTAATTCAGAGAGTCTTCTTCTCCGTTAGAAATGTCGGTGTTTGCTGTTGTATAAGACAGGCATTGATGTTCCCTACTCGAAATTCGAACGCCTACGACCTAAATACATTACATTAAAATGAAAGAAAGATGAAATTTGGTGGTCCAGACATGTCAAAGGGTAAAAAAGGACAAAACCCGTGTACAAGTTCATGGCATCAAAGGTCAGCATTCCTCATCTGACCTAGGTTCTGTACAAAGAACATATTGTGTGAAAGGGTCGGATATGGGATGATATTGGTGGTATGCCAGTACTGAACATAATCGTGATAAAAAGGGAAAAATATATAAATAA
>NC_051406.1:4091701-4092122 GCF_015228065.2 Penaeus monodon
CGAAATCATCTAACCTAAACCTTAAAAAAAGGAGAAAAAAAAAGACGAAAAAAAGGTTATTTCAATAAACAAGCTTCACTAGAGACTAATATGTAAACTACGATAAAACTCCAATTACTCTCCTGAAGCATTTTTCCCCCTTTTCCTCAACTCAACGTAAACAGAACCAGTTTTCAGGCAACTCATCTCCGCAGCCACTCTTATAACAGTATATGTAACAGATATAAAAGGAAAGAAAGAGATACAAAATATGGAAAATGAACTGGTGTACGAGTGCTTAATGGTGATGAGTATTTAGGTCTAATTAGATGAGTGAGTGTCTGAGTGCTCAGGTCTCTGAACTCCTGATTGGCTGGATACTCCTCAGTGGGGAAGGTGAATAAAATGGCAGAAATAAAGGCAGACGAAATCAGTAGGTAGG
>NC_051406.1:4092173-4092272 GCF_015228065.2 Penaeus monodon
CTGCCTTTTAACCTGTTGGATATCCCCCCCTCATTCCCCTCTCCGCCCCCCCTCCCTATAGCATCGTCTTACTCAAAAGTGGCACAGAGGTAGGATTTC
>NC_051406.1:4092369-4092723 GCF_015228065.2 Penaeus monodon
CCATCCTTCATCACCCTCCCACCCCACCTCTCTACACCCACGCCCATCCTACAACGCCCATACCCGCCCCTCAACACGCACGCCCATCCTTCAACATCCCCCTCACCCACCTCTCTACACCCACGCCCTCCCCCCACGCCCGTCCCTCTGATCCCCAGGAGGCTACGGGACCTACATCATCGGAGGCGCCGAGAGGTTCCTGCAGGCCGGGTCGTCTCTGTCGCTCGTGTGCGTCGTCACCCACACCCTCGCCCCCCCCACGGCCGTGCTCTGGTACAGGGACGACACCGAACTCGATTACGACTCCCCGAGGGGCGGCATCTCGCTGCAGGTGGGTCGTCTCGGCGTGCGTGC
>NC_051406.1:4093238-4093348 GCF_015228065.2 Penaeus monodon
TTTTAATCTGATTACCGACAGCAACGGATAAATATTTTACTCGTCCTCACTTTCCTCCGGCGCCAGGGGAGAGCCGCTTGTTTTTCTGTTTCACAAGGAAATATCCCTCT
>NC_051406.1:4093484-4094725 GCF_015228065.2 Penaeus monodon
ATGAGAAGTTTTTGATGTCAACAGCATATTATTTATAGGTCCTCTTAAACGCTGTGGATACAAATGACTGCTGAGAAATGTTATTCTTTTTCTGTATCCGCGAACGATATTTAAAACGTTTTTGATAAATACAAACAAAGGAAGAAAAGGAAGGAAAAAAAATCTTTCCCTGAGAAATGCAATGGCTATTGTGTTGTGTCTATTCCCGGTCTTATTTATTGTTCTCTCTTTCGAGGCCATTCGTGTAAATTTATCTTTTCCTTAACTAGGTGTTTCTTGTTTGGCTGCCCTGGCGTTCTTTAAGCTCCATTATTTATTTAGGTTCCTTTAGCCTCTTGCAGCATGTTTGTCTTCCACTCATCCTAAATTACAAACGTTACATCTCGCCTCCTCCTTCTTTTCCGATATCTCTGTTCTTCCTTATCCCAATTCTCCTTCGCTGGAGAAGTGAAGACGTTGATGCCTGGGATCTGCGCCCTCCTGCCGGCTCTGAGACGCTGAAGGAGGAGGCGTCCTCTAATCTCTCGAAAGGAGTCGCCGGGGCTGTCCTACGGCTGTTTGCTAGTCAGAGGATGTCAGTTTGTTAGGTATGTCTTCCGTGTGTGTTGCAGTGTTAAAGCAGGTAACTTATGTTGACACAGAATATAGCGTTTACGTATATTTTAGCGATGGTACAAACACTGCCTAGCCTTTTGAGGACTGTTGTCTAACTCTACGACACCGTGCAACACTGTGGAGTTACAAGGCTATCATATTTCGTTACAAACGAATAAGATAGTGTTTAAATACCATTTATTACAAGGAAAGTACGGTTGTGTACGCTAGGTACATATGAATCATGTAAGTGAATCATTACCATATGGTTATGAATCAGACCTTATGCATAGGCAATGGGGAAATATATAATTTATCATCACTTTATGGAAATGTCGGCATGATAGGACTGTAATGTTATAGACTTACAAAAGAAGAGGTATTATGGATAGGAACGAGCACGCAATGGTGATGAGTATCAATTTTCTGACACTAATATGATGTAACTAGCCTGTAATGAATTATGCATCTGTGTCATCCTGTATTCCCATTTTCCTCAAGTGGTATAAACTATATCAGTCAATCTTTATTTTTTTTCCCCTTCCTTCCTTCTTTTTGTCTTTTCATCATACAATACGTTGCTGGAGTCATATTTAACTATTTCATATTTCCTTAGTTAATGTAAACGAAAGAAAATATAGAGAATA
>NC_051406.1:4094942-4095672 GCF_015228065.2 Penaeus monodon
AGAGAATAATATCTCTCGAAGCTCTTTTGTAACCTCGCGTTGTTATTCTGTTTATTCTATAACAAAAAATCCAATCTTCTGCTCTTGATAGTTAGCAAATGTTAATAGTTTAATCATAAGTGAAATCACGAGACAAGTGACGAAGTGTGCACCTACTGTTTACTCGAAAGAGAACACACTTTGCCAATAAATAATTGAAGTCAAAATGCATAATATGCCATGCAATTATAGCTGTTAACTTCAGGAGTGTCGGCTTCCTTTATAATTCGCATGTTCTTCATTTCCTAAAATTTGTTGTGAGTGTCATTCCTAACATAGATGATTGTCAAAAACGATAACATTATTTTCCTCTCTTTAATAAGACATGGACGATATTTAGATGAGGGGAGAGGGGGGGGGGCTGAAATAACAAGCAGTGGGTTATATGAAGCGGTGAAATCAAGGTTTAATAGTCTTTTTTTCCATATTGCTTCCTCTTCATCTCTTTTCGTATGCTAGGCACAGAGTACCAATTCAACTGCTTTTATTTTAGTCTTGTGTTTGTAAGATTAAACTTTCTGAAATATCCCAAAATGAAAGGGAAGTGCTCATAAAATCAAGTGATTTGCCGAAGAGTGTAGCAGTAAATTTAACATTGAAAATCAAACCAAAATTTCAAAAAGGGACAATCACTGTCATCTGTCATAGACACTTTCTGTCAGAGGGAAGGTTTGTGACGAAATCTATAGGG
>NC_051406.1:4095783-4096445 GCF_015228065.2 Penaeus monodon
GAAATGAAAGTGGAGAAGAAATCCAATATGGCGGGAGTCTGTAGTGAATGCGTGATTTTTCCCCCAAATCTATTTCCATATCAGTGAATAAAATACTTTATTGCACAAACATTACATACCTGATGAATAAACGAGGAGGAAAGTTTAAGGGTGTGTAAATATATTTGAATAAAAGACATGATTAGATGAAAAACATGAAATATTCAGTTACTTTTTCCCGGAAAAGAGAATTTCAAAGTTGAAGAAAATGGGCATTAGTTCCATGGGGAGGGGAGACTCTTACATTTTCTCTGCTAACTGTCGAAATTAATTATTAGTGTTGACAGAAGTAACATGCATTGATTTAGCATAACGGAAGACTTGGAGGAAGAATGATGAATATATAATTTGTAATGATTCTCTTGTGGTTCATATGTTTTAGAGAAACAATTTGTAAATAATGTTTACTAATGGCGGAGTTTTAGAAAGCTTAATTAAACCAAACCTGAAAATCAAGATCTCCATTTTACATTCACATATATATTCAGAGGATTAATATAAATTATATATTTATTTTATGTATATTTGATTATTTCCTCGGAAGTTGCCCTCAACTATCTTTGAAGAGATTCCAAGTATACTGATGATTTAGCTATTATTGGTAGAATGACTAGATTAAGTGT
>NC_051406.1:4097905-4098071 GCF_015228065.2 Penaeus monodon
TACAGCCCTTTTTATGTGTGTGCGCACGGCCGAGGGACTGTGGTCACGGTCGGCATTCGATTCCCAGCCAGGAGAGCGAAGTAATGGAAGTTGCTTGGCGATCCTCGTTCTGGGCTGAGAGCGATAAGGCCTCGGGCGGAGGCGTAAGGTCAAGTTCGGGACACAG
>NC_051406.1:4098463-4098728 GCF_015228065.2 Penaeus monodon
CTAGACTGAAAAGATAGACCGATACATGTGATTAGATAGTCTGTGCGAACATAAATGAGTATCTGTGGATGTCTTTTGAGAACGCGAGACGCCCACATTCCATACATAATTTCATATGCAATCACCGTTTCGAAATTAAACCTAGATCAAAATTCAGAAATGATGAACATGTCGTATGAAAATGGCTATTACAAATTCTGGCAGAGTGGCATATGTTCATTCACGTTTGTACCTTTTCTCTCTTCGTCACGATGAATTCTGTTTA
>NC_051406.1:4098986-4099223 GCF_015228065.2 Penaeus monodon
TAGATTTCCTAATCTGGGAAAAAACGAACTGAAAAAGAAGAAAGTTCCCACGATCCTGGAAAAATTCCCACGGTCCTGGAAAAATTCCCACCGAGCGAGTTTGAATCCCAGGATCGAGAAAGGATGACGCCTATATATTCCTTGGAGGAAAAATTTCTTACTCCTTGTTTGAAATAAAATAAGGGTCCTGTGATTTTGAAAGGATACTCGGTCTAATTTCAACGGAATGTAATGTTC
>NC_051406.1:4100179-4100379 GCF_015228065.2 Penaeus monodon
CCTGGATACTATTATGAATGTCAATTATATGATATGACATTTTGGATTTCTACTCGAACGCGTCTCCCCAAGTTCCACCTGCGCGCTACCTCCGAGAACTGCCTTCTGTATCACGTTTCATATCTGTCACCAATTTAAAGTTGTGGCAAGTTCACCGAAGTTCAACCGCAGAGTAATGTACTTTTACAATACATTATTAG
>NC_051406.1:4100647-4100886 GCF_015228065.2 Penaeus monodon
GACTTGCATGTAAATGTTTTCGTGAAAATAGTTTTGCTTACATTTTTTTTCTTGTATTTCTTATATAAAAGAATTTCGGAAATAAAATTTGTATACACGTTACCCCTCTTGATTCAACTGTCTTATACAACACCTAAACTCCTGCTTCGTTTCTTTATCGTTTATGTACGTTATTTACTCTCTTTTTCTTACTTATCTTAAATTTCTGGCTTTTCGTCTTTTTATTATGCTTCCTTCTT
>NC_051406.1:4101286-4101864 GCF_015228065.2 Penaeus monodon
CAACAAAGCTGCAAGGGAGGTGCACGATAACGAGCGTAATGGAATACATAATTACAGAGAATTTGTTGATTAATAAGAAGAATTAAAATTCGATGGTCATCTACAGTGTGATATGTACACTATAAATTATCCGGAAAAAAAATATAATGAAAGAGATTTTATAGATATAATGAACATACCAGATATAATTACTCCGGAAATGAATCGTGTTAAATATCCTTTAATGAGCCCCTTTGCGGACACTAAATTTGTCTTGAATAATGTATTGGATAATTTATACAATACATAATTATACAGGCAAATTTTTTTTTTAGAAATATGGACTTTGAAAACTATTTTGTTTGCGTTCGTCTGGAAAATGAAACTTGTAAAGAATTTATTTCCATTTCTTAATTTTATTTACTCATAGAGGTAGGTAACTAGAGTATACATAACTAAAGATGGTCTATAAAATGATAATGAAACGATATATTTCTTTACCTTTGTTTGTTCACTTTTTTGCTTCTTTTACATATATATTTTATGCTGTTGATTCCTTTAACGAAACAATTCAATATCAATTTGATGACACGCTGAAA
>NC_051406.1:4101892-4102139 GCF_015228065.2 Penaeus monodon
GTATTTAAAGCTCTTGTTTAGATGCAAATCATATATAACGATTTTTATTTTTTTAATCCATTTAACAACTTAAAGAAAACGAGAATCACGATCTTAAGTGACGACAGAAAACGGCAATGCATTCGGTGTGGGGGGGGGGGGGATTGATCACTCTCTATCCGCTTGATTCTTGGTTCAAAGATGAGGTATATTTTGTCGCTGAAGGGATGATTCATCTTGCTGATTCTCTTCGGTCACGAAGACAGTT
>NC_051406.1:4102645-4102964 GCF_015228065.2 Penaeus monodon
TATCAAATTAAATAAAGTGTCTCATTTCCACATTCGTAACATGCATACATTCATTCTGAATATTTTCCTTCATAAGAAAAAGATGTATATTGAATTTGATATACCAGGCGATAGTAAGCATATAAATATTGATTAATATAGTCTGTTTTTTATTAATCTAAATCGATAAACAGTTAGAGAAATGAGAAACTCCAGGGGATACGTACACATGCATACATTCATACGTAGTGAGTGGTTGTTACATAATTCTACTGCAATTTACACTAACTGAATAATCCAGGTTATGTAAATTGTGATAACGTTGGAAGCTAACAGTCGG
>NC_051406.1:4103470-4103876 GCF_015228065.2 Penaeus monodon
ATATAACCACACGTCCCCCTACCTTACCACGGAAGTGCTAGGACAGCGGGATGCCACGCTGAGCCCTCACCACGTAGAAGCAGGTCAGTAGCAGGAACAGCGATCCCCGGCCCCCCCCACCGCCGCTTCCGTGACTCACCCCTCCCTGCTGGACTGCCGCTCTCAGCTCGTCTGCTTGCAAAGGAGACAGAATGGGAAGGTGATGGTGCTTTGACATCACAGTAAAGTGCATGTAACATTGCTTTGACATCGGAGGGTGTTGTAAACATCGCTTTGATATCATGACTGAAGCTGATTTCAACAGTGCTTTGGCGTCGCATCTCAAGGTGCTTTTAACGGTGCTTTGACATAGAGGTGCTTTTAACAGTGCTTTGACAGCTTGGCCATACTAGACATTGTTTGTCAT
>NC_051406.1:4104387-4104593 GCF_015228065.2 Penaeus monodon
TTGTGACTTCCGTTTGTGGCAGGCAAGAGATTTTAAATTAGGAGAGAAGTCAACTTTCTTCATAGTCATGTGACTTTTTTTGTCGAGAGAAGTGAATAATCATTTAAGGCTGTATCAATGAATGGGGGGGGGGGGGAGAATGATAAAGTATTTATAACATTCTAGAACTCTAATTACACAATATATAATCAATTCACTGAATTCAA
>NC_051406.1:4104958-4105142 GCF_015228065.2 Penaeus monodon
CCTCACACATACAAACAACCCCCACCCACCTGTGTTGACGTGCACATACACCGAGGCCCTTGGGGCGTTCACAGGGACACAGGTGTAGTTTCCCGAGTCTGTATTCCTGACAGTCGACAAGAGTAAACGTGACGTGGTTCGGTCTCCTGTTTTCTCCACCTGAAGATCGAAAGGGGTTAGTTTT
>NC_051406.1:4105870-4106100 GCF_015228065.2 Penaeus monodon
TGACACACGTGCCGTCGAAGGAAAGAAGAAAGAAGGAGGCGAAGAATAAAAGCCATAAATAAAGTGACCCGGAAATCCGAGCTCGGTTATCGGTCTTTCCTTTCTCCCCATCTTTCTCCGATTTACGACATGTCAAAGGAGGAAAAATAAAAAGAATTCAAATCAACTGCAGTGCCGCCGTCGCCGCCGCCAGCTTGCTTAGGCTTGACCTTTGACAGCAAGTTGACTCG
>NC_051406.1:4106129-4106224 GCF_015228065.2 Penaeus monodon
CAAGATAACATGTGTGTCCTTTGAATCGGGGTTGAGGATGTTGGGAGGAATGTTCATTGTGAGAGAAAGAAGGAGACAAATAGATAGATGGATAA
>NC_051406.1:4106575-4107537 GCF_015228065.2 Penaeus monodon
GCACGCACGCCGAGACGACCCACCTGCAGCGAGATGCCGCCCCTCGGGGAGTCGTAATCGAGTTCGGTGTCGTCCCTGTACCAGAGCACGGCCGTGGGGGGGGCGAGGGTGTGGGTGACGACGCACACGAGCGACAGAGACGACCCGGCCTGCAGGAACCTCTCGGCGCCTCCGATGATGTAGGTCCCGTAGCCTCCTGGGGATCAGAGGGACGGGCGTGGGGGGAGGGCGTGGGTGTAGAGAGGCGGGTGAGGGGGTGATGAAGGATGGGCGTGCGTGTTGAGGGGCGGGCATGGGCGTTGTAGGATGGGCGTGGGTGTAGAGAGGTGGGGTGGGAGGGTGTTGAAGGATGGGCGTGCGTTTTAAGGGGCGGGCATCCGCGTTGTAGGATAGGCGTGGATGGAAGGCTTGGGTGTTGAGAGGTGGGCGTACGTGTGTAATGATGGGCGTGCGTGTTGACGGGTGGGCGTGGTCACTGTTCGGTTTTTGAGGGGCGTGCGTGGGTGCTGAAGGATGGGCGTATGTGTTGAGAGGTGGACGTGGATGATGAAAGATGAGCGTGCGTGTTGAAAGGTGGGCGCTGGTGTTGAAAGGTGAGCGAGCGTATTAAAGGACTGGGCGTGCTTGTTGAAGGGTGTGGGCGTGCGTGCAGGCGAAAGAGGGGAAGAAAAGAACTCCCGAGAAAGTTGTTTGGAATTATGGGAAGTTGAGCAGAAGAGATGGCGCGTTCGGAAGGTCCTCGAATTGTTTTGAATTCGGAAATTGCAAAGTTGAGATGGAGTCCTGGGTCTGGGTTAAGGCTTTTCGAAGGGAATGTCCCCATATACTCGAATACACATTCACGGAAGGTACTATACATACGTAAATAGGTTAATACATCAAAATAAACATATCTAGATTTGTTCGCATTTACATACCATAAAATAATTTATCATAATTTATGGCTAGCTTTTGCTGATGCG
>NC_051406.1:4107575-4107830 GCF_015228065.2 Penaeus monodon
TAGCATATCATATTTTCATAACTATCGGAGATATTTATCAGATCTGAAAGTCGTATATTTCATATATATGGAATTAGTCGCAAAGATTAAAAAAAAAAAAAAAATGCAATATACATATCAAATTTAAATGTTGAACGTTGATCGCTTATCCGAAAAAACACCATAGATACTCCACGATTATCATAATTCCCAGTGTCTTCATACTCCATTTTTAGTACTAAAGCAATGTGACTGCAAGAGGGATGTTGTGCAACA
>NC_051406.1:4107882-4107948 GCF_015228065.2 Penaeus monodon
GTTGTACAATTATTGTAAAAATCATCCACTTGTATTATATGTGCATATATATAAACAAATAAATAA
>NC_051406.1:4108030-4108094 GCF_015228065.2 Penaeus monodon
TCTATTAAGGCAAAGTCGACCTTGTGGTAAAAGGAAGTCTTCTTGTGATCAATCATTCACAGTA
>NC_051406.1:4108282-4108539 GCF_015228065.2 Penaeus monodon
TGCATATACACATATATACACACAATACCTATATGGGTTCACGTCAACAATATACATGTATATCATTCATGCTCGCACGGGCTGTTTACTCTCCTCATCAATGTGAATGATTGATCACAAGAAGACCTCCTTTTACCTTAAGGTCGACTTTGCCTTAATAACTTATCAATTTTCTTCTTTTGCTGTTGGTAATTACGTTAGCACATGACGTTACTAGCAAATTACGTACTTCGTGGTCGGAGGCACTGCGAATAAAT
>NC_051406.1:4109658-4109779 GCF_015228065.2 Penaeus monodon
GAGTGCTATTCCCTTGACGGAGTGTGTGTGTGGGGGGGACACCTTTCTATAGCGCTGAGATAATTGGAAAGTAATTAAACAAGGCAACGTAGATAATTACTGTAGGTTGAAGGGGAGACTA
>NC_051406.1:4109801-4109979 GCF_015228065.2 Penaeus monodon
CTAAGCTCTGGATGGATATTGCATTAGGTTATGTATGTAGATGTGATTAAATAAGGGGTGTGTGTTGGTGTAGGCCTGTTGTAGGATGTAGTTGTGTAAATGTGTGTATGTGCGTGTATTGTACGCGTGTAGATTTGTGTGTTTTAGCGTCTGTGTGAGTGTCTTTAACCTGTGGTAT
>NC_051406.1:4110332-4110616 GCF_015228065.2 Penaeus monodon
CTAAACTCACCTTTTTTGGCATGCGAAGGAGGCATCTTGTAGACCTGTCCATCAAGAAGACGTTTGTCTGGAGGGAAGACAATATCAGAAGGTCAAACAGGATATAAAAGCGATTATCCCGTGCATTTGCATACCTCAGCAGTCATGATCATGTGCCACGATTTTTGCGCGATTAGTCAGGTCACGAAATGTGGAATATTTTTTTTCAGTTCACAGTCACAAACAGGTACATTCATATCTACACAGCACAGGTAAGTTGTATACATGTACTAGCATATCGTACA
>NC_051406.1:4110951-4111108 GCF_015228065.2 Penaeus monodon
TATTCTTTAAATACGTATTTTTGAAATGTTCCAACCACCCTCTCCACTGGCATGGTCAATTGGAACACTGACCATTTCCAATTAATTGCAACAGATCGGGTCAGACAGCTTAAAATACAGGCGATTTTTAACATGAATTTAACTCAATTTAAATTGA
>NC_051406.1:4111142-4111248 GCF_015228065.2 Penaeus monodon
CACGCTATTCTAGTTGCTAAATGTCGATACCCTGTCAACCTCCCGCGATGGCGTTAATAGACTGTTTTCTCTGTGTCAGTCAAACTACTGATTTTACAACTATCTG
>NC_051406.1:4111303-4111479 GCF_015228065.2 Penaeus monodon
TCCATTCTACAAACTGATATCGATAAAGGATTGTTTTCATTTTTTTCTCTCTTTTTTGGTCAAAAGTGTAAGGTGAGGGAAAATTAAACTATGTTATGGTCCAGGCAAGACGAATGTACAGGAAATAATGTTGGTATGATTGCCTTGCATGTTAAAGTGATATCGTCCAGGCGTGG
>NC_051406.1:4112496-4112670 GCF_015228065.2 Penaeus monodon
ACATTGCGGACTATCTTCGGGTCGGAGTTGACCTGGCACTTGTAGGCACCCGAGTCACGTGGTTGACTGAATTGCACCTGCAGAGTCCAGTCGTCTGTCTCACCGCTGTGTAGGACCTGGGGAAGGTACGTTATAGGATTAAGTATAAAAAAGACAGTGGAAACTTAATACTGT
>NC_051406.1:4113004-4113201 GCF_015228065.2 Penaeus monodon
ATAAACAGGGGAAATCAAAGAAGCACAGGGCGCTTGTACAGCCAGGCAGACAAGACGACGCCAAGAACAGCGATCACAACAGAGATTTTAGGATACGTTTTAGATAAGGTAATCTGCAATCTCGTATAGAACATATCATTTTTTGGGGGCGATGTTACGCTCGATGCTCAATTCACTGTGAAGTTAAGGAGTCAAAT
>NC_051406.1:4113291-4113410 GCF_015228065.2 Penaeus monodon
AGATCATAGAGGGGGGGATCCATCTTTCACCCCATTGGACAAGAAAAAAAAAATCGAATCCCATAATCCCTAGCATAATCCCTTTGAACAAATTACCTCACACGTAACCCTTTTCCATC
>NC_051406.1:4113439-4113587 GCF_015228065.2 Penaeus monodon
TTATGTTTTCCAAAAAGTTCTTTATTTCCGCGCGGGAGATCATCCGCCAATCGCAGAATTTAAAACCCCGCCAAAAAATAGCCAGTCGTGCGCATCTCTCCCCCGTCTGACGATCCTTTTAAGAAAGTTAGTAATTAAGCTATGTTTC
>NC_051406.1:4114380-4114525 GCF_015228065.2 Penaeus monodon
TTGAGTCCATCGTCCTTCTTCCCCCCTCCTTAGTGCCAGACAGGAGTGTTGGGGAATAAGAATTTCGCCTCTACGTGCTCCTCGCATTCCAAAGCTTCATTCCGTGCCTGAGTTATGACGTCAGATATCTCTTTGTATCGTACGG
>NC_051406.1:4115542-4116044 GCF_015228065.2 Penaeus monodon
GAAAATGAACGTTAAAATTCTCAAAACTCTTCGTAATTTCGAAAGATTAAGACGGCTTAACCCCGCAACTATTTCGTTTTCCGCTCGAAAAGGGAGCTCTGGGATCGACTACAAATTGCCAAAAATAAGGAAGGAAAAAATGGAAAACCAACATTATAAAGAACAGCATGGTAGCGAAATATTCTTCTTGCTAGTCTGCGTTCTTTTAGAGAGGGAGGATTTACGCGCGCACGAATCCGGCTCGACGAACGCTCGGCGATGACGTCACGCGCGCAAAGCCTGGGAAGGTTATCGCATTTTCTTTCTTTAATTTTCGTTTTTTTTTTTTTTTTAATACTTGATGTTTTTTTTCAGTTTTACTTTATTTCCATTTTACTTCTGGTTTTTGTTCTCGCTCTACTTCTCTCCTTTCTGTTCATCCTGATTTATTTATCTCGTTCTCTTTTTTTTCATCTGCTTTTAATATCCCTTTTCCCCCCTATTTATTAGTTTCTTTGTATAT
>NC_051406.1:4116142-4116376 GCF_015228065.2 Penaeus monodon
CTCCCAATTCCTTTCTTCTCATCCTAATTCCGGTTCTTTTCCTCGTTCCCCTTTTCATCTACTTTTTATCATCATTTTCCTTTTTCATTCGTTTCTTTGTCTTTTTTTCTCTCCTTTTCATTTGTCTCTTCGCATTTCATTTCCCTTTCTCTCTCTCCTCGTCTTCTCTCTTCGTCCCCATTCTATACTTCTCCTCTAGCTAGTACTCCATCATTTCTTCTTCATTTTTATATA
>NC_051406.1:4116407-4116503 GCF_015228065.2 Penaeus monodon
TTTCTTTTAACCGAAAAAAAAAAATCTTATTTTAGTACGAAATAATACATATCTATACGTGATTTTTTTCGCGTTTTGGTATCTAATTTCACAGAC
>NC_051406.1:4117243-4117367 GCF_015228065.2 Penaeus monodon
TGCCATATAAAAGCCGATAAGAATCCAAGATGGCGCGGGAGGTTTCCTTATCTCGGCCATCTGGCTACGCTAGCTCCTCTGCCTTGGGTCTTATGATGCAACTGTACCCATTTCAGGCACTGTT
>NC_051406.1:4117554-4117792 GCF_015228065.2 Penaeus monodon
TAGATGTCGGAACACAGTGCTCGAATTCCAGGGAAGGGTCGTGGCGCTGTTTAGTCGTATTTTGTTATTTTTGTTATTCACCGTCACTGTCATCATCAAATTTTGCACGAATACGTTCAGTGCAAAGGGGGAAAAATGTATGTTGCTAGCAATGGATCTATTCCCTCTTTAGAAGTGTCCATCAAGATGATGAGCGACTCGGTAAATGAATAAATCCCCCCCCCATGCAAAAACTGGT
>NC_051406.1:4118084-4118265 GCF_015228065.2 Penaeus monodon
ACCGCTCAAATTTAATTCCTTCAGATAAGACTGCTGAATGTGGCTCTTTCAGCGGCGCGAAACCCGATCTCTTGTTCAGTAAAAGCTCAGGGTAGTCTTCTCAGTTTCTTTTTTTTTTCTCGCATAGCAACTCTCTTTTGTTTTTTCTTTTTTTGTATTAATTTCGAAGCCAATTCACACG
>NC_051406.1:4118416-4118565 GCF_015228065.2 Penaeus monodon
TGCGTTGAATTTGAAGAAATTCTCATGTCTTATTGTCATTTTTTCTTTACATTTTCATTCTTCTTGTTTAGTATAAGCTTCTGTACTTTTATTTTTTTGTCTTTTAACTTCTTTAAAATTAATTTTAAACTCCTTGATTCTCCTTTGAT
>NC_051406.1:4119290-4120009 GCF_015228065.2 Penaeus monodon
AAAAACGACCTATATAGTACCAATAAGATATAAACAAAGCACGCACCACGGAAAAGTCGTAAAAACCCGTTAATGTTGGATAGAAAGACGCACTGGTCAGTCACGTAATTTCGTGTGATAATACCTCCTCAGGGATACCAACCTAACTTTAAACCACAAGTGCATCTGCCTCTCGTTTCCACCTCATTATTTTCTTTCCAACTTTCCAAATACAGAAGTAAATTACCACGATGATAAAACGCTGTGAAATCATGTAAGAGAATAAAAAGAAAGGGAGAAGACAGAGGATAAGTCTCCCCTCCGTGTAGCGAGAGGTTGTACATCCTTGGAGTGCGTGTAAACCGCCATCTTGCGACAGGGATATTAGGCACGTATCCCTCTCGAAGTTTTACATTTTCCTTCTGTTTCTTTCTCCTCTCCCTTCATCTTCACGAACAAGGGGGTTATCTGTGACGGACGAGCTGTTCAGAATATCAAAATTATAAAATTCTCCTTGTCAAGAGTAAGATTACTTTTTCTTCTTCTTCTTTGCGAGAAATTGTAATTAGATGATCTGCCTCTTTTCACGCTTAGTTGTGTTTTTCTTTAAGCCTATTGCCAAGCCTTCGTGTCCTCCTTTAGGCCTATTTGAGTGTTTATTGCCCAACCTATAGTATAGGCCTTTTCTTAATCACGCAATTTGACTTTTTTAGGGTACATTCAAAAAAACATGTAACTGT
>NC_051406.1:4120716-4121823 GCF_015228065.2 Penaeus monodon
AATCCCGCACCAACTCCCTACCTGGAACCTTTCATCGGCAGAATAGGTGACGAGGCCAACCGTCAGGATGTGGAGGTCACGGACTCGCATCCACGTGACCTGAGGGGGAGATGAAACCGGGGATGACTAGCAGCATCGAGCTCTGATCAAAAGTGGATGAATTATTCAATTTCCAGGAGAAGTTGCATGATTTGGCAGTATTTCTTGGCCTTGAAGCGTGTGTCACTTCAAGACAGGGCTTGAAGAGAAAGTGAAAGAGAGTAATGGTAAAAGAGATAAGTATATTGGGAGATAAAAAAAGAAAAAAGAAATGTATGGACAGATGAATATAAAGATTAATAGGTGGATAACAAAACGCAGTGTATGAAAAATGGTTTTATGAATAGAGACAGAAAAAGAGTGAGTAAGAAAGCTGAAAGCTAACCAACAGGACAGAAAGGCCAACAGAGAATATGAAATCTAAACTCAAACACATTAGAGTTTAATACTTGTCTCCTATCAAACTCTACGGATTCCCACTCCAGATTCCAGCCCCCAATATTCTCAAAGCTGTCCTGAATTTCCACTAGACGATGGTGCATAATGAACTGTTGATCAAGCAGATGTTCGTTGCGGAGATCAAAGCGGGGCATTGCTGAACCGGTTTCAATTTACCAGAATATTTGCTTGAAATACAATGTGGATTAACTCAAAAGGATTGTATAAATTTTGTGACAAGGTATATTACCATTATATAGTGGTATTATGTTATGAGTAAAATTCATTGATCCTTAATATGGGTTTAGTAATAATTCAACATATCAAAGGGGGTGCTTAACTCTACGGGCCGCTACTCTGATTTCACTTACTCTTCTTTTGAAGTTCGTTGTATCTCAATTCACAAATTTAGTAACGAAAATTCGGTGGCAGTAAACTCACAGATCTGTCTCCAAGCATGTGAACTCTGCAGGCCAGGTAGGCTGTTTGACCCGATATGACCGTGAGATTGGTAGGCAGATCAGCGAAATAGGGTTGTGGGCGTCCCAGCCACCAGCCATCAGTTCGCCCGCTCGCGCCCTCACCTGTTGGGGGAAAACGACACGGCTATGAAAATATTTTACCTGTTTT
>NC_051406.1:4122014-4122608 GCF_015228065.2 Penaeus monodon
AAATTGCTGTTAATCTGTCTACTTTCCCATACGACAGGCGTGTTTTAACCTATTTTTCAACCCTTCTCTGAAACTGAACTTACGTAGGATGATGATAAAGCAGAGCGTTCATGGAGCCACGAAAACAACGGGAAGCAAGGCGGTTGGAGATGAAGCAACTGAATTCAGATCAAATTCCAAGTGTTTCGAGACCCTTTACTCTTCGATTATCGTGCGTTTCGATCACTTATACAAAAAAACGTGGAATGTATCTTTTAGAGCAGTAAGTAAAAGGTAAAAAGATATCAGGAGTCCTGATATTCCTTAACCGTAGCATTTGGCGTTGCAGATTTATAAGCATGTAAGTATGTAAGTAGAGAACACCACGTGCATCTTCCAGTTGATGACCCTCTTCCTCTTGCAATCTTCAAGTGAGAAATCTACTCAGCCGACTAAGCCAAAAGGCCGGCCACGTGTCTCACAGAAGCAGCATGATGGTGATGAGCTCGATTAGAAGAGGCTGATGAAGCTACACCAATCGCAAGGGACTTCGCGGCGAGACTTCCTCCAACTCTGTCTGGAAAGGGGATAGAGCCTACGTACATACACATGCAG
>NC_051406.1:4124311-4125041 GCF_015228065.2 Penaeus monodon
ACCCTCTTTAGCAAAGGCCGGGTTTCCTTCCCGTTTCCCCGGCCGCGGCTGGCAGGGACCAGGGGTATCCGTCTGTTTAATTAAAACAAAGCAATGCGATGGTCGGTGATCGATGCTGATACTTTGCGATTTCTGCCCAGTGTTCTGAATGCCAAAGTGAAGAGATTCAACGGCGGGAGTAACTATGACTCTCTTAAGGTAATCAAATGCATCGTCATCTAATTAGTGACGTGCATGAATGGATTAACGAGATTCCCACTGTCCCTACCTACTATGTAGCGCACCCACAGGCAGGGGAACGGGCCTGTAGTTAACGGCGGGGAGAGAAGACCCTGTTGAACTTGACTCTAGTTTGGCTTTGTAGAGAGGCACCTGAGGTGTAGCATAGGTGGGAGGGGGTCGCGCCCGACGACGAAGTACCACTACTCTGGTCGTCTCTCTACTTACTCTGACATACCTGCATACATACACAGATCTAAATAACGAAAATATATTTAGGGTGTGCACAGAAGCCGGAATTCGAAACATTTAACGAAACTTTCAGTCATAAAAATCGATCCCCAGATGTATATATGTAAATGAACCTCTTATTTGGCTGAATGATGTGTGGACCTGGATACCCGCTCGCTTATCAGAAATTAATTCAATGGAGCTTTCCCTCCGTTCAGATAGCTTTAACTGGTAGTCTGGGTTGGCTTCCGGTTCCTGATTGGTTGCTTGAAGTTCGTGC
>NC_051406.1:4126176-4126622 GCF_015228065.2 Penaeus monodon
AAGCCATATCCGTATTTAAGCTGATGGTATCTATTGTTGGAACCAGAGACGTGAATTACAAAAGGTATATACAAAGACTTTTACATAGCACGATCGGGGAATTGCGTGCGCTCGTTTCCCCATAAAACTGAGACAGAAAATGTTCCCTGGTAAAGATATTCAAAAGAAATATATATATACTATGACTCGGATTATATGAACTTAAAGTACTTTTTTTCTAATCTTTTCTGGGAGGTATGGATCGTTTCCAAGTCAAAGTTTTTAGCTTTAGTAGACTTTAAGACTGTTAATGACGCATTTGGTCCTCATTAATTGCTCCTGTCTCATCTAAAACTTTTACGAGCATTATATCACAATCAATTGTCATCAAGAAATAATTTGGACGAAATGGCATATTTTTCTTTTTCTTCTTTTGCTCTTTGTTTATTTAAATTCCTCATTCCTTA
>NC_051406.1:4126914-4127068 GCF_015228065.2 Penaeus monodon
ACCGGCAAATGCACTCTCTCTTTCCAGTAATTTACGTTTACCAATAAAACGTTAATATTATCTGAAACGCTTGACATCAGAAAAAGAAAACATGAATTCGACAATAGAGTAAAATCGTAAACCTTCCGTGACCTTTTAATAATCTTGTAATACC
>NC_051406.1:4128001-4128157 GCF_015228065.2 Penaeus monodon
AAGTGTCAAGAGAGGATTGCGTCACCAGCGGCGCGACTGAGGAATGACACGCGAAGGATAATGACTGTGGTGACGGTGGCGGACCTCGCCAGACAATGAGGAGGATTTTCGAAGGATTTTGAAGGATTCTGTAGGATTTCGAGGGGAACTCCGAGG
>NC_051406.1:4128485-4129009 GCF_015228065.2 Penaeus monodon
CCAGGGAACTTAAGTAGAGGCGCTAACTATATGTCAACGAAACAGAATGAGACTTAATTTACAGGAAACGATTTATGCGAACTGTTAATAACCGTTAACGACTCGCCATTTCGAAAAAGCGTGGAACAAAAGCGCGGGCTTTTTTAAACCTGTGTTTTCTCCTCTTTTTAGGGAGAACGAAAATCATATAAGGCTGTTATTTCCTTTTCTTAATATGTATCGTAATGTTAGATATAGTTGTTCACTGAAGCTTTAAATATTAGACCTTTGTATTTCATGGCTATTTATTGAAGCGTAAGAAAAGAAAGAAAGAAAAACAAACGTGTAGGCCTATTTTCTATCTTTATCATGTTCTCTGTAAGTATTCGGTGAAACCTGAACAATTTAATAAAACATAGCAATATCCTAAACTTTTCTTCCTTTTAAGTCATATTTTAAGTCATAATATTTTGTATAGGTATAATTGTTTCGTAAAACACCCCCCCAAAAAAAGTATAACGTATTTTCCCCTTTCTGAATGAAAC
>NC_051406.1:4129040-4129263 GCF_015228065.2 Penaeus monodon
GACTGAGTTTGAAAAGAGTTGGAATATAACATCCATTTTCTGTCAAATTGGAGGGGAAACTTTTGCATTAGGTTATGATGAGTTTCCTCCAGTATGTTTAAGTTATATGTTACTCCATTTTGCGATCCAGACACCAACATTATGTCAATATGATGGCGTGATTCCTTAATAAGTCTACACCAAACGTATGAAACATTTTGCTCTTTATTTCATTTATTTATTG
>NC_051406.1:4129315-4129418 GCF_015228065.2 Penaeus monodon
TGGAAATGTAAGGTAAGATAAAAGGAAATCAACCATGAATTATTGCCAGTCATGAAATTAGTTCTGCCGTAAAGAAGAAACTAGTTCCTTAATACACACACAC
>NC_051406.1:4129446-4129771 GCF_015228065.2 Penaeus monodon
CGAATTAAAGTGACTGTATGAATTATATCTTTACGACATCGAGTATAACCTTAGTATTATCATCAATACACACACGAGTTAATACATTATACATACACACCTACAATAAACTCGAAGATAACCTTCCCATTATCATCAACACACACACACGAGTTAATACGTTTATACAATAAACTCAAATGCCTTTACATGCTGGTCTTATAAGCTCTTGGATCCTTTTTCCGGTGTTTCGATCCTCTCCATCCGAGTGTCAGAAAAATATGGAAATTTCTTTACGGAGATCGTAGGCGACGCGATGACCGGAAAATGCGGATGATGCGACGAG
>NC_051406.1:4130901-4131308 GCF_015228065.2 Penaeus monodon
AGAGGGCATGATAATCATCAAGGAAATTGCGGGTTAAAAGCACATGACCGAAGCAAAACTTTCAGCAATTTAGTTATTGCGAAGCACATTCAGAGTAAATAGGGAGCTTCGCCCACTAACCGCCACCCCCTGACCCCCGTCTGGTCTGCAAAATCTTCACCTCGTATATTCTAGCAGGATAAAGCCCGGGCAAATATCTGGATCTCGCACCGATAATTTCCAACCTTGACCAATAAATCCGCAATGGCCAGCCTCCGAATCGTCAATATCCTCGTCATAGCTGTTAGCGGGCATTGCGACCACTATCCGCCGCTCTTTTCCGTTATGGCCAAGATATTTTGCATGTTAAAGCCTAAAGCACAGCCTAGCCATGATGGAACTGATATGAATGAATCAAATTGACTTCC
>NC_051406.1:4131426-4131529 GCF_015228065.2 Penaeus monodon
GTTTTACATTCTCACTACTAGCCTCATTATTGGTTTGCGAAGGAAATGCCGTAGAAGATGAGTGTGTGAGAATGTTACGTTCTATCGGATGATTCCTCAGTTT
>NC_051406.1:4132299-4132779 GCF_015228065.2 Penaeus monodon
CTATCTATTGCAGATAGGTTATGTATATACGTTTTATCAATCAAAAAATTATCCTTAATACATTTTCATGAGATGACAGTTGCAATACTAAGAGCAAGCCAAACCAAAACTTCACGCAGACTTACCAAAGGAAACGTGGAGAAAAGTTAGCAAAGTCATCATAAACATGGCCATGATTTTCATCACTATCTTGTTGCCTTTCTTGTTACTATTACTTTCTTCCCTCTGTCTCTAAAATCCTTGGGGTCACATATTCCTCCTTTTTTTCTCTCTTTCTTTTTCTTAATTTTCCTCACAAGAGAAAAAAAAATCTCTTTTTCTTCTCTTTAAATCTTCGAGTTTTCTTTACCCTTTTCTCTTTATTTCATCAAACTCTATAAATTGATTTTTTCAATTATATATATCATGTCTACTAAAATTATAACCATTTATCTAAGTTTCTCCCAGAGGAAAATAATTAATATAGAAAACTTGTGTATG
>NC_051406.1:4132800-4132898 GCF_015228065.2 Penaeus monodon
AAGATTTCTATCGATATGTGAATTTTTAATCGTTCATGTTGATTTTCTGCAACTAAAAACACTCGTGACGTGGTTAGGCTTCAAGACACAGCTCGGGA
>NC_051406.1:4133282-4133698 GCF_015228065.2 Penaeus monodon
CACAGCTGAATGAATAGCAAGACGCGGTTCAACAGTGGCACAGGTATAAGCGTGAGAGCCGCGGCACTGAGCGATGCCAGCAACACCCTTCCTTGACGGAGGACAGAGCGCGACTGCCGAAGATTGTGTGTGTAGCATCTTCCCGTTTTCTGTGGCACTGTCTCCTCCCACGTTCCTTGCGTGTTTTTGTGCGTGAACGTGCATTTGTTGTTGTTGTTTGGTGGGAAGAGTGTTTATTGGGTGTGTTTGTGTGTGTGTGTTTGTGCTTGGTGTTGTTTGGCTGTATGTGTTTACGTGTGTATTTATATTTCCTGCAAAATCAGAAAAAAAAATACAAATGCCATCCTATACGGAGAGACATCAGCATTGTTCATCGTGACTTCGATCAAAGTAACGCTTTCCGTTTTACTATAAAT
>NC_051406.1:4134033-4134152 GCF_015228065.2 Penaeus monodon
TTGCCTCCGGCGGTGATGTGTTTCCTGCTTCGTCCATCGCGACTTTTTCCATCAGTCAAAAGCTCGGTCGGAGAATCTTTATTTTGGGAGACGAAGAATCCGTAGTTCGCTCAGTCTCC
>NC_051406.1:4134391-4135126 GCF_015228065.2 Penaeus monodon
TTATTCTTTCCTCCTCCTTTTTCCTTTCCACTCTTCTTCCTCTCATCCTCTCTCTCATTCCTTCATTTACTCGCATTTTCTTTCATTGTCTCCATTTCATTTTTTTTTTAATACTCGGGTTTTTCTCTCTTAGTCTCCTTTTTCCTTATATATTTCTATCCCATCCTCTTTTCTCCATTCCTCTATTCCTCTCTTCGCTTTCTTCTCTCTTTCATTCAACTATCTTCTCTACTCTCCTTCTTCTCTCCTTTTCACTATTTCTTTCAGCATTTCTCCTTCTTTCTTCCCTCCTTTCTCCCTCTCTCTTCCATCCTCTCTCCCTCTCTTCTCCATCCTATCTCCCACTTTCTTCCATCCTCTCTTTCTCTTTCTTCCATCCTCTCTCCTTCTCTCCTTCGTCCTCTCTCCCTCTTTCCACCACCTTCCCTCCCTCTGTTCTCCATCCTTCCTCCTTCTTTCTTACATCCTCTCCCCTCTCTTTTCTCCATCCTCCCTCCCTCTTTCCACCACCTTCCCTCCCTCTCTTCTCCTTTCGTCCAAGCTCCCTCTCAAAAAATACTCTCCCTCACCATCTACACCGTCATACGAACATCACCGAACCAATTTTAAGCCTATTTTCTCTGCCTATTTACAGCCGAAAATAGGTCGACACCTTCCCGGCTGACACAATCGCTGGCTGATTCTCCCGGAGCTCATTATGGGACTGATAGAGTAACTTTTTTTATGGGTTGATTC
>NC_051406.1:4135613-4135827 GCF_015228065.2 Penaeus monodon
CTGTCCCTCCTCTCCCTCTGGATTGACATTCTGCAATATTGACATGTGGTTTATTTACCGATGTTTGACCAAAGTTTTTTTTCCTTCGAGTCTTGAGAAGTATTTGTATAGAGGAAGCTCGGCAGCAGAATTGGACCGTTTTTAGCCTCGAAGGTCGACCCGTTCTCACGTTCTTAATGCTCCTTGACGTTCATGAGGTCGGCCTCGCTGTGGA
>NC_051406.1:4136528-4136661 GCF_015228065.2 Penaeus monodon
AGAATAGGACTGCGAAGCTATGGATAAACACACACACAAGGACTGTTGCATGGGATAAGGCCAAAGCATTAGCCAACGTAATGAGAGCAAAATATGAATTGGTAAATGTAGAGAATTCATTACGACTTGAGCA
>NC_051406.1:4136721-4137196 GCF_015228065.2 Penaeus monodon
ATTTATCTGCATCCTATTTATTACCATAAACACCCGTGCCTCGAAACGGAAAAACAGCTGTTGATTTCACTGTATAATTTTTTTCCGCAGAGAAAGAGTAAATAGACAAGGAAATATATTAATGAATAGTTCGGTAAATGTACAGATAAGTGAATAAATAAAATATGTAAAATTATTAATGAGATAACTAACAAGAATAGATAAAGAGATGAATCATAAGAATAGGGGTATCTGAATGAACAGATAGATGTATAAACAAATAAAAATATAAACTGATAGATTTATGAAGGATAAACAAATTATCAAATGTGTAATAATCACAAGTCTTGAATGTTTCATGTATAATGAAAGTTTTGAGTTTTTCATCCTTCATCTACGTTATTCTAAACGAGATTCTCTTACACACTGCATGAGAATAATAAAATAATTTTGAATGCTGAAAAAGTGATAAATATTAAATGTTGCTTTCATCGCA
>NC_051406.1:4137527-4137889 GCF_015228065.2 Penaeus monodon
GAAAGCATCTGGTGTTAATGCTCACATTAGCATAGGTAGTAGGCTGTCCTATGGCACGTTCCACCCATTGAAACACTCCCTCTAGAGTTGCACACGGCTCTCTAGAATTACATTGAATTACCTTCCTTTCACTAGCTTAAGCGTAGATGGTAATAAGCCTCTCCAAGTTAGCCTTATTATTCAAAGAAAATTAAGACCATTAAAACACTCAAGAAACAACCGGGTCGCTACGAATTCTACACCAAACATTTTTGATCACGGAAAAAAAAATCCTGTATCTCTTACGTTTTTCTGGTCACTGGAGGAATATCATAAGCCAAGAATTGGGAGCTTTTAACTTCGTCTCTTCCTCTCTCTTGCAG
>NC_051406.1:4138189-4138399 GCF_015228065.2 Penaeus monodon
GTTGAATCCTCGGTCCTCTCCTCTCTCGTTAAGAATGTATTAGAAAGTCCATATAGCTTATCCTATTTATTATTATCTTGTGTTTTTGTATATCTGAGTTACGATCATTTAGGTTATAGATATTGTTTATAGAGATGATACTACCATTATGTATAGTTAACTAATAGATGTTCTTGTAATCTACTTACCCCACTAATAATAAAGGAAAAG
>NC_051406.1:4138607-4138872 GCF_015228065.2 Penaeus monodon
ACCTGTATTTTTTACTTTCTTTTTATCACCCAGCCTGAAGCTCTATTACCAGCCCTTTTATCTGTAAAAGACTACACTTTTCGGGTCATTATTTTCTGATAATTCTTTTCTCAACGATTCCAGTCCACCTTACACTTCTTCCCTAAGATTAAGGCTTTTTTCCAGCCCTCCCTTTCTCACTCACTTCAGGGCTTCTGCTTTGGAGGAATATGGAGCATTTTGTCCGTTGTTATCGCGCGCCTCCAAGACTAGTTGCTAATTATTT
>NC_051406.1:4139026-4139733 GCF_015228065.2 Penaeus monodon
CCCTTCGCCCCTCCCTTTACTTTGGGAGTCTTACTGGGCCAAAAATTTTGGATATCCATAGAAAATTACCCCTTTTTTGGGAAAAATTTTGTGTTAAATCTCCAAACATACAGTTTGTACTTTTTATATTTTTTTTCCCAGGTATCAGGGCCCTTCGAAATTTCCCTGCCTAAAAATTTTGCTCCGCGTGCCGGGGGAAAGATACTCAAACTTTAAATTTTTTATCCTCGTAGGAGTGATTTAAATGCAATCACCTGATATGACTCTTGTCGGGACTTCCTATCAATTCACCACCTCTTTCGTCCCTAAAATATCCTCCCGCAACCCCGTTTTTAAAACTCACAGAACATTTTGGGCAATGCTCCCGTTGGGGGTTTTTGGGGCTGTAAAACCCCCCTCTCTTCCCCTTTCCCCCCCCGCTTCCCTACAAAGGAAACCACGCAACCCCTCGTCCCCCGATCTTCAACACAAAAAACCTCCTGAAAGTAGCTAACTTTTAGAAAAGCTAGTTCTATTTTTTTTTTCCCCGCTTGTAAAAAATTTTGAACTTTCCCGTTCATGGGTTTTAAAGGGTTTAAAGTTTTTTAAAAAAACACTTTTCTTTTTCCCCTCGTTTTCCCCCTGCCCTTCGTTTCTTCGCAAGCTTGGTTTTTTTGTTCGCGACCCCTTTTTTTAAAGAGTGTGGGAAAGCTGTTTTTATATGGGTG
>NC_051406.1:4140069-4140314 GCF_015228065.2 Penaeus monodon
TTATTAATGTTTTGAATAAAAAGTCAATTTCTCAAAAATCTTGGGGTTTTTTTAAAATTTTTATTACTTCCGAAATCATTAACTGTATTATTACAAATAAAAATTATATTTTTTTTTAAAAAAAAAAACACTGGGTTAAAAATAAATAAAATAATGGAAGAAAAAGGGGTTTTTGGGGGACTTTTAAAATGAAAACTGGGTTCCATGACCTTTCCTGACATATCCTGGACACAAAATTTCAATAC
>NC_051406.1:4140580-4141026 GCF_015228065.2 Penaeus monodon
TGTGGGTTTTATACAAAATATAATAGGGGGTTTTATATTTTTATTAAATATTCTTTTGCATCTAATTATGTCCATTTCCAACTTCCACAAAAAAAATTTTAAAGATTTCTCCCCCGACTTATTTTCAACGCTTGAATCTAATATCTTATACCCGACTCTTGGTTCTTGTTCATTTTTTTCAGAAGATTTACAAAATTAAAACTTTCCTTCACTTTCCCCCAAAGGCACGATATGTTTTGCCAGATTTTCCCTGTTGTTTGATTTGGGATAAAAAGAAAGTCCCGGGGTTTTAAATTTTTCTCGGGGGTCTTTAGACAGGTTTTTAATTTAAAATCGGGTGCAGAAAGCGTAAGTTTTTCCTGACAGTTTCAGTGTGTGGGTATTGCTTTTTCGACGAAATTTTTTTAAATGATAGAGTTTCGATTGCTGCTATCTCTCTTCTTTAA
>NC_051406.1:4144503-4144779 GCF_015228065.2 Penaeus monodon
AAAAGTCTTTAAAATCCTCCACGCCACCCTTTTTTTCCTCATCTCAAGAGCTTTGTGATTAATTTTAAAAGGATATTGCACATCTGATCTGATTAGGCCTCCCCGTCCAATCTATTACTACAGCGCCCTCTGAACTACCCACAATCACCAATTTGCAGCTGACAAGTGCAATTCTTCTCTTTTCCTAGCCCCGGGGAAAATGTATTTTATAATTTGATTCTAAACAATGTTTTATAATATAAAGTTTGAGCTCAGCAAGACACCCCGTTGCCTGCC
>NC_051406.1:4144879-4145134 GCF_015228065.2 Penaeus monodon
TGTATTTTTTACTTTCTTTTTTCACCCAGCCTGAAGCTCTATTACCAGCCCTTTTATCTGTAAAAGACTACACTTTTCGGGTCATTATTTTCTGATAATTCTTTTCTCAACGATTCCAGTCCACCTTACACTTCTTCCCTAAGATTAAGGCTTTTTTCCAGCCCTCCCTTTCTCACTCACTTCAGGGCTTCTGCTTTGGGGGAAATTTTGAGCATTTTGTCCGTGTTATCGCGCGCCTCCAAGACTAGTTGCTAA
>NC_051406.1:4145296-4146007 GCF_015228065.2 Penaeus monodon
ACCTTCGCCCACTCCTGTTACATTTGGGAGTCTTACTCGCCAAGAAGTTAGATATCCATAGTAATTATCCCTTTTTTGATAGAATGTGTTAAATCTCCTACATACAGATTGTACATTTTTATATTTTTGTTCAGGTATACATGGCCTTCGTATTTCCCTGCCTAACAATTGCTCCGCGTGCCTGGGGAGATACTCTACATTAATTCTTATCCTCGATAGGAGTGAATTAAATGCAATCAGCCTGATATGACTCTTGTCGGCACTTCCAGTATCAATTCACCACCTCTTTCGTCGTAAGATATCCTCCCGCAACCTGTTTATAATCTCACAGAGACTATTTGGTCAATGCTCTGTGGGGTTGAGGGACTGTAATCCCCCATCTCTTCCCTTCCCTCCCCGCTTCCTCTACAAGGAAGCCACGCAACACTCGTCACAGATCTTCAACACATAAACACTCTCTGAAAGTAGCATAACTTGAGAATAGCTAGTTCTATTTTTTTTTCCCATCTGCTTGTAAAATTTAGAACTTTCCCGTTCATGGGTTTTAAGGTTAATGTTATTTAAAAAGAACACTTACTTTGGCCGCTCGTTTTCTCTGCTCCTTCGTGTTCTTCGCAAGCTTGTTTTGGTTGTTCGTCGACCCGTTTTATAAAGAGTGTGAATGCTGTTGTTATGATGCTGTTTTGTTATTGTTATTTTTCTATGTGTTCG
>NC_051406.1:4146309-4146499 GCF_015228065.2 Penaeus monodon
GTTTAGAATACAAGTCAATTTCTCAAAATAATCTTGGTTATTTTAATTTATATTACTTCCGAAATCATTAACTGTATTATTACAAATACAATTAAAAATTATTTTATTAAAAAAAAAAAAACACTGAACTGTACGAATAACTAACAGTAATGGAAGAAAATGGGTTATTGGTGGACTTTCAAACTGGATA
>NC_051406.1:4146931-4147219 GCF_015228065.2 Penaeus monodon
TTAAGATTTCTCCTCCCGACTTATTTTCAACGCTTGCAATCTAATATCTTTATACCCAGACTCTTGGATTCTCTGTTCATATTTTTCAGAAGATTTACATAAGTTAGAAATCTTTCCTTCAACGTTGCCCAAGGCACGATATGTCTTTGCACAGACTTTCACCTGATTGTTTGACTTGGATGAAAAGACAAGTCCCGAGGTTAAACTTTTCTCGGGGGTCTTGTAGACATGAGGTGTTAATTAAATCGGGCGTGCAGAAAGCGTAGAGTTTTTCCTGACAGTTTCAGT
>NC_051406.1:4150932-4151415 GCF_015228065.2 Penaeus monodon
TCATCATCTCAAGAGCTTTGTGATTAATTAATATGGATATTGCACATCTGATCTGATTAGGCCTCCCCGTGCCAATCTGATTACTACAGCGCCCTCTGAACTACCTGACAATCACCGAATTCGCAGCTGAACAAGTGACAATTCTCTCTCTTTGACCTCAGCCCGGAGAAGATGTATTTTATGATATATTGATTCTAAACAATGTGTATGTATAGATATATAAGTATTGAGCTCAGCAAGACATCCCCGTTAGCCCTGCCGTATATATATATATTTTTTTTTTACTGTTGCATTTTATTGGTTCATATAACGTTTTCTGGAAGGTTGTTCCATTCTATCCTACTTATAAATGGAAAATAAGTGTCTCAATCTTGTGTTTTATTTTCGAGCCCTATTTAACTATACAATTTCTTCCTTGTCTATCTCCACATAGTTATGAACTTTTGCTCGCATTTTCCCCTTTCTCCATTACTTTAAAGGCCT
>NC_051406.1:4152352-4152670 GCF_015228065.2 Penaeus monodon
AGGCATTAAGTTTCACTTCATAGCTCATAATCCTTTATAGGTAGTATTTGATACCTTATATTTTGTTTTGATACTTTATTAGTTATACTTATATTTTGTTTTGATACATTATTACTTATACTGTAAATTGTGTTTTTTACACCTTATTACTCATACATTATTTTTACACCTTATATTTTGCATATGATACCTTATTTTTTGTTTTTGATATTTATACCTTATATTTTGTCTTTGACACGTTTATTGACAACTTATACTTTGTTTTAGATACCTTGTTTTTGATAGCTTATGTTTTTGATACTTTATATTTTCTTACAC
>NC_051406.1:4152953-4153454 GCF_015228065.2 Penaeus monodon
TTCTCACTGTGTTAGTATTATTTCTCCTTGCCTTTCTTTTTTTTTATTTGACTACATGACATCTGTTGTTATTTAGAAATAACAAGTAACATTTATTATTATCATCTTTTTTGCATTCTTTTACAAACCCCAAAGACATATTATTTAAGTGATTATAAGACTGATCCTTGTGATATTTCTTGTTAATCGTCTCCCTGTAGAGAGATTACTTGTATTTTTTGTTTTCCGTTGTTTTTTGTCTTTATAATCTGCCATTTTTTTCCCTTTAAATCCAAGGACATGCTCTACTATTTACCTCAGCCGTCTTTCTTGTAAAAAAAAAAAAAGTAAATTAATTGATAATTGAAAAAAATAAAGAAAGATTTGCGACGCTTTATCTCTTCCCTGAATCCAAATTATGCGTTTGAATTACCACGATGTGTTTCTCAGGGAGGTCGGAATATTGTCTTCATCTTATGTGTTCCATCTGTTCATATAATACACTGCTGAGCTATATTAACT
>NC_051406.1:4153615-4153965 GCF_015228065.2 Penaeus monodon
GCAGAGCAAAACAATCAAACAAAACAAAAAAGTCAGTGACAAACGTAACGCTGATAGATAGAGAGAAGAAAAAATGAAAAAAATCTTGTAAATAAGATAATTAGATGGCTAGATAAAACAGATAAATGAATATAATGGATACACTAATATCAATCAGAATTTTTATTTTCCTGCAAATCTACTAAACTCTCTCCCTTATTTCATTTATTCCTATCATAGCATCTTAAATGGACCAGAAGATGTAGCAGTATCTCTCCTCGTCGCTGTTCGGTGGTACACTGTTACCAGAAGCAACATTTCGTGCACTGATACCGTGACAGGAGGAAATGAAAGTGACGCGCGCTTGCCGA
>NC_051406.1:4154057-4154513 GCF_015228065.2 Penaeus monodon
TATTAGCAAATCGGGATTTGTAAATTCTTGTTATAACAAAATTAGTTTTTTAACAAAAAAATTGAAACACAATTTACCAAAAAGGGAAAAATAAAAAAACATAAATATTTGCTATAAAAATATGAATAACAATAACGAAAACATTCAAAATTCTTCCCCCCATGAATTGAACACGTCTCTTTTATTTTTCCCTTGTTCTTAAAAAAAAAACACTACCCAGATATTGGGGCTTTCATCAAAGATAACAAATTTGCATAATGAACGCGTGCGCAAATTAAATACTGGAAAAAAAGGGGGCTAACTCGCGGGGTGTTAGTTTTTCATCTTCTTTTTTCTTTTTTCCAAACGAAAATCCCGGCTCATGCATTAACACTTCCATAAACATGGTAAAATAGATGGAGGATGAGAGGGAGATGCGAGTGTGCGTAAAGAAAGGATAATATATTCTTAAAATTT
>NC_051406.1:4154818-4155267 GCF_015228065.2 Penaeus monodon
TTACCATGTATATATAGGGAAGTTTAATGCATGCAGCCGGGTTTTCGTTAGGAACAGTAAAAAAAGATGAAAAATATAACCCCCGCGACGTTAGCTCCCTTTTTCTTCGTATTTTTAATTGCGCACGCGTTCATTATGCCAATTTTTTTATCTTTATGCAAAGCCACAATTCTGGGGAGTGTTTTTTTTTTTAAGAACAAGGAAGAATACAAAATGACGTGTTTTTATTCATGGCGGGAAGAATTTTGAATGTTTTCGTTATTGTTATTCATATTGTTATAGCAAATATTTATGTTTTTTTATTTCCTTTTTCTGGTAATTGTGTTGGCAATATTTTCTTGTTAATCTAATTCTTGTCTATAACAAGAATCTTACAACATCCTGCATTTGCTAATATTGTTTTTTTTTTTTATCATCGCCACTTTCCTAGAAAATATATATAATCATAA
>NC_051406.1:4155308-4155636 GCF_015228065.2 Penaeus monodon
TCGGCAAGCGCGCGTCACTTTCATTTCCTCCTGTCACGGTATCAGTGCACGAAATGTTGCTTCTGGTAACAGTGTACCACCGAACAGCGACGAGGAGAGATACTGCTACATCTTCTGGTCCATTTAAGATGCTATGATAGGAATAAATGAAATAAGGGAGAGAGTTTAGTAGATTTGCAGGAAAATAAAAATTCTGATTGATATTAGTGTATCCATTATATTCATTTATCTGTTTTATCTAGCCATCTAATTATCTTATTTACAAGATTCGTCTCATTTATCTTTCTCTCTATCTATCAGCGTTACGTTACGTCATCTCGACAGTTCT
>NC_051406.1:4155927-4156067 GCF_015228065.2 Penaeus monodon
AGTTAATATAGCTCAGCAGTGTATTATATGAACAGATGGAACACATAAGATGAAGACAATATTCCGACCTCCCTGAGAAACACATCGTGGTAATCAAACGCATAATTTGGATTCAGGGAAGAGATAAAGCGTCGCAAATC
>NC_051406.1:4156115-4156370 GCF_015228065.2 Penaeus monodon
CAAGAAACGGCTGAGGAAAATAGTAGAGCATGTCCTTGGTTTTAAAAGGGGGAAAAAAATGGCGATTATAAAGACAAAAAACAACGAAAAACAAAAATAAAGTAACCTCTACAGGGAACATTAAAAAAGAATATCAAAAGGGTCAGTCTTATAATCATTAAATAATATGTTTTTGGGGTTTGTAAAAAAATGCAAAAAAAATGATAATAAAAAATGTTACTTGTTATTTCTAAAAAACAAAAATGTCATGTAGTC
>NC_051406.1:4156678-4156874 GCF_015228065.2 Penaeus monodon
ATTAAAATTTTGAAAATATAAGTATCAAAAACATAAACTATCAAAAACAAGGTATCTAAAACAAAGTATAAATTTCAAAAAACGTGTCAAAAACAAATATAAGGGATAAAAATTTAAAAACAAAAAAAAGGTTCATAGCAAAATATAAAGGGGTAAAAATAATGTAGGTAATAAGGTGTAAAAAACACAAATTTTC
>NC_051406.1:4157564-4157648 GCF_015228065.2 Penaeus monodon
CACGGGAACTCCTCGCTGTGGATAAAATGAAATCCCAAAAAACCTTTTTAAAGAATATAATTATTAATAAAAGATAAAAAAAAA
>NC_051406.1:4157908-4158401 GCF_015228065.2 Penaeus monodon
ACCTTTAAAGAAATGGAAAAGGGGGAAAAATGCGAGAAAATTTTTCAAAACTATGTGGAATAGAAAAGGGAAAAATTGTAATTAAATGGGCTCAAAAAAAAACACAAATTGAGACACTTATTTTCCATTTAAAAGTAGGATAGAATGGAACACCTTCCAGAAAACGTTATATAAACCCAAATAAAATGAAACGGAAAAAAAAATATATATATAACGGCAGGGCTAACGGGATGTCTTGCTACTCAATACTTTATATCTATACATACACATTTTTTAGAATCAATATTCAAAAAAATACATCTTCTCCGGGCTGAGGTCAAAGAGAGAGAATTGTCACTTGTTCAGCTGCGAATTCGTGATTGTCGGGTATTCAGAGGGCGCTGTATAACAATTGGCACGGGGGGGCCAAATCAGATCAGATGTGCAATATCCATTTAAATTATCCAAAGCTCTTGGATGATAGAAAACGGGTGTGCGTGGAGGACTTTAAAGA
>NC_051406.1:4161915-4162348 GCF_015228065.2 Penaeus monodon
AGAAGAGCGATAGCACAACTCAATACTCTATCATTAAAATATTTCTCGAAAAAGCAATACCCCCACACTGAAAATGTCCCGGAAAAAACTCTACGCTTTTTGCACGCCCGATTTTAAATTTAAAACCCCCTTCACAAGACCCCCCAAAAAGTTTAACCTCGGGACTTTTCTTTTCATCCAAATCAAACAATCAGGTGAAAATCTGTGCAAAGACATATGTGCCTTGGGCAAAGTTGAAGGAAAATTTCTAAATTTTGTAAATCTTTTTGAAAAATTGAAAAAGAAACCAAAGTCCCGGGGTTTAAAAATTTAGTTGCAAGCGTTAAAATAAATCGGGGGGGAAAAAACTTAAATCTTATTGTTTTATGTGAGTATGAAATGTGAAAATATATATGAGCAAAATGAATATTCAAAATAATCATTAAAATATCCC
>NC_051406.1:4162651-4162864 GCF_015228065.2 Penaeus monodon
CATGAATAGGTATGGTACCCCCAGTATCCGTTTGAAAGTCCACCAATAACCCATTTTCTTCCCATTACTGTTTTATTCGTACAGTTCAGTGTTTTTTTTTTTAATAAAAAAATTTTAAATTGTATTTGTAATAATCAGTTAATGATTTGGGAAGTAATATAAAATTAAAAAACCAAGTTTTATTTTGAGAAATTGACTTGATTCTAAACTTTA
>NC_051406.1:4163213-4163846 GCF_015228065.2 Penaeus monodon
CTCTTTATAAAAAGGGTCGACGAAAAACCAAAACAGCTTGCGAAAAACACAAGGGCAGAGAAAAACGAGCGGCCAAAGTAAAATGTTCTTTTTAAATAAAATTAACCTTAAAACCCATGAACGGGAAAGTTCTAAAATTTTACAAGGAGGGAAAAAAAAATAGACTAGCTATTCTCAAATTATGCTACTTTCAGAGAGTGTTTATGTGTTGAAGATCTGTGCAGTGTTGCGTGGCTTTTCCCTTTTGAGGAACGGGGAGGGGAAAGGGGGAGATGGGGGGTTACAGTCCCTCAACCCCCCAGAGCATTGACCAAAAAGCCCTGTTTAATTATAAAAAGGTTCGGGGGGATATCTTCGACAAAGAGGGGTGAATTGATACTGGAATGGACAAGATCATATCAGGCGATTGCATTTAATTCACTCCTATCGAGGTAAAAATTTAAAGTGAGTATCTCCCCAGGCACGCGGGGCAATTGTTGGCAGGGAAATAAAGGCCATGTATACCTGAAAAAAAATATAAAAATTAAATCTGTATGTAGGGGTTTAACACATTCTATCAAAAAGGGGTAATTACTATGGATATCTAACTTTTTGGCGAGTAAACTCCCAAATGTAACAGGAGTGGGGCGAGGG
>NC_051406.1:4164141-4164473 GCF_015228065.2 Penaeus monodon
AAAAGGAAATAAAAAAACATAAATATTTGCTATAACAATATGAATAACAATAACGAAAACATTCAAAATTCTTCCCGCCATGAATTGAACACGTCATCTTGTTATTCTTCCTTGTTCTTAAAAAATAACACTACCCAGATATTGTGGCTTTGCATCAAAGATAACAAATTTGCATAATGAACGCGTGCGCAATTCAAATACTGAAGAAAACGGGAGCTAACGTCGCGGTGTGTATATGATTTTTCATCTTCATTTTTACTGTTTCCATAACGAAATATCCCTGGCTGCATGCATTAACACTTCCTATATATACATGGTAAAATAGATGGAGG
>NC_051406.1:4166199-4166512 GCF_015228065.2 Penaeus monodon
AAGCGTTTTAAGTTGCATTACTAATAATAACAGATTGGGCAAACAGACAGACAGTAAAAGCCAAACCCAACGGGGCAAAGTAAAGGGAAAAAGAGGGGGGGGGGCTTTCTCGCAGCCAGAGGGGGGTCCTCGAACCGCCGCCTCGTCCCCGCTGTGAAACGAGGCAATTTTTCGCGTAGGTTCCTTGCCGGAGGAGTCGAAGAATGATTTGCATTTCCGATCCGCGAAGAGGGAAGTTTTAGGAGCGAACGCCGTACAAAAACAAAAAAGGGGGAAAGGGGGGAAAAGGGGAAAGGGGGAAAAGAAGAGAGAA
>NC_051406.1:4166564-4166636 GCF_015228065.2 Penaeus monodon
GGGGGTTTTTTTTTTTTTTTTTAAAAATTTTTTTTTAAATTTTAAAATTTTTTTTACCCCCCCCCCCCCCCC
>NC_051406.1:4166875-4167371 GCF_015228065.2 Penaeus monodon
AAAAAAAAAAAAAAATAATTTTTTTTTAAAAAATTTTTTTTTTTCCCCTTTATTATTTGGTTTTTTTTTAAAATTTTTAAAAAAAACCCCCCCAAATTTCCCCCAAAACCCCCCCCCCTTTTTTTTTTTTTTCCCCCCCCGGGGGGCCCCCGGCCCCGCCCCCCCCTTTTTCCCCTTTTCCCCCAAGGGGTTTTTTTTTTCCCCCCCCTTTTTTTGGGCCCCCCCCCCAAAAAAGGGGGGGAAAAAAATTTTTTTGGGGGGGGGGTTTGGGGGGGTTTAAAAACCCCAAAAAAGGGGGGGGGGGGGGCCCCAAAAAGGGGGGGGGGGGGGGAAAAAAAAAGGGGGGGGGGGGGAAAAAAAAAAGGGGGGAAAAAAAAGGGGGGGGGGGGAAAAGGAGGGGGGGGGGAAAGGGAAAAAGGGGGGGGGGGGCCGGGGAAAAGGGGGGGGGAAAAAAAAAAAAAACCCCCCCCCTTTTTTTTTGGGGGGGGGCCCCCCC
>NC_051406.1:4167439-4167571 GCF_015228065.2 Penaeus monodon
TTTTTTTTGGGGGGGGGGCCCGGGGGGGGAAAAAAAAGGGGGGGGGGGGGGAAAGGGGAAAAAAGGGGGGGAAAAGGGGAAAAAGGGGGGGGAAAAAAGGGGGGGGGGAAAAAGAGAAAGGGGGGAAAGGGG
>NC_051406.1:4167768-4167948 GCF_015228065.2 Penaeus monodon
GGGGGGGGAGAGGGAAAAAGGGTTTAAAAAAAAGAAAGGGGGGGGAAAAAAAGAAGGAAAAAAAAGAGAAAGAGAAAGAAGGAAAAAGAAAAAGGGAAAAAAAAAAAAGAAAAGGAAAAGAAAGGGAAAAAAAGGGGGGGGGAAAAGGGAAAAAAAGGGGGGGGAAAAAAAAAAAAAAAA
>NC_051406.1:4168325-4168394 GCF_015228065.2 Penaeus monodon
AAAATTTTTAAAATTTTTTATTTTTTTAAAAAAATTTATTTTTTTTTTCCAAATTTTTTTTTTTTCCCC
>NC_051406.1:4168717-4168807 GCF_015228065.2 Penaeus monodon
TATATTTTTTTATATATTTTTTAAATTTTTTTTTCCCCCCCCCCTTTTTTTTTTTAAACCCCCCCCAAAATTTTTTTTTTATAAAAAAAA
>NC_051406.1:4169357-4169424 GCF_015228065.2 Penaeus monodon
AAAAAAATAATTTTTTTTTTTAAAAAAAAATTTTTTAATATTAAAAAAATTTTTTTTTTAAAAAAAA
>NC_051406.1:4169452-4169681 GCF_015228065.2 Penaeus monodon
AAAAAAAAAAAGGGGAAAAAAATTTTTTTTTAAAACCCCTTTAAACCAAAAAACCCTTTTTTTTCCCCCCTTTTTTTTTTTTAAAAAATTTTTAAAAAATTTTTTTTGGGGGTTTAAAAGGGCCCCCCAAAAAAAAAAAAAAAATTTTTTCCCCCCCCCCTTTTAAAACCCCGGAAAAAAAAAAAAACCCCCAAAAAATTTGGGGGGTTTTTTTTTAAAACCCCCCCCC
>NC_051406.1:4169832-4170414 GCF_015228065.2 Penaeus monodon
CCCCTTTTTTTCCCCAAAAAATTTTTAAAAAACCCTTTTAAAAAAATTTTTTTAAAAAATCCAAAAAAACCCCCCAAAACCCCCAAAAAAAAAAAACCCCCAAAAAAACCCCCCCCAAACCCCCCCCCAAAAAAACCCCCAAAACCCCCCCCCCAAAAAACCCCCCCAAAAAAAATTTTTATCTCCTTCTCTCCTTCCTCCTCCTTCGCTTCATGTAGCAGAGCCCCTTTAAAGCGGACCATTTGTCTACATTGTTAAAACACCTTTCTCCGACGTTACCTTCTAAGACACCTACGGAACACTTAAACGAAGACACCTATTACACCAATGAGAATTCGCCGGTGGCAGTCTGTTGTGATACGATGGCAATCTCTCCTGATGCAGCTGACGGGCCCCGAGGAATCCGTTTGGAGATGACTATGCATTGCGAGACAGTCTCAGTTGTTATTCTCAGTCGCTGTTCAGGGTCTGTTTTTTTTTTAAGTTGATATGTTTCTGTAATTGGAGGGAGATAAAAGACCTTTAGAATATGTTGAAAATAACAATCACAAGACCAACAACCCACAGCAAGATCTATTTCTA
>NC_051406.1:4170458-4170814 GCF_015228065.2 Penaeus monodon
CAACCATAAATTTCTCTATTACACAGCATACGCAGTCCACTCAACTTAAAGCATATTCTCATAACATGCGCCCCATCCTGTATTAAGTTTCCATCGGCAATGCATGATTATCGAAATACAATAAACCTCATTACTAGTTTATCTCATTATACCCAGTCTTCCCTCGGGTTTTGGAGGATGATGTTCGCGGTCTAATGTCCTAGGAACTTCCTCGCTTAAAGAGATGTTTGGTGTATATCCTATTGCAATGTCGCTTTTCTGAGAGATAAAGGTCTTGTATTGCAGTTTCCATTATTTCAATGTATTTGTTAGATAGAGTGAGAGTGGCAATGGTGGTGGTATTTCGCTAAATCTTT
>NC_051406.1:4174466-4174697 GCF_015228065.2 Penaeus monodon
TCTCTTCAACAAACACACCGTCGACCGCGTGAAGATAAATCGGCGATCACGAGCCACATCGAGAGAAAGGAAATATCTCAAAGGCAAGCAAAGCCGACCAACTTGGCTTTAGTCTTCCGGTGACACTTGTTATCACGGCCTCTGCAAATACAGACACGAGAATGCTTACGTGTAAAAGCGCAGAAAATATAGTGCTTGAAATTCTTTGCGGGGAAACAGGGAATACGAGAG
>NC_051406.1:4175034-4175153 GCF_015228065.2 Penaeus monodon
TTATCTCCTTCGTGGCCCGTGCTGTTTACTCTCTCGGGTCAGCCAAGCGGAAATTACCATTGTCTCTTCCTCTTCTCGTCTCCTTTTCTTCGTTGGTCCTTCCACTTCTATTTATATTT
>NC_051406.1:4176083-4176738 GCF_015228065.2 Penaeus monodon
ACCGGACATGATTTCTATAATGCAGATAAAACAAAGGAGAGATGGTAAATAAGGGTTGAAAATGTAGAAAAAGAACCGCCCTTTTCCTTCGCATTATTTAACAAGACTACCTTTGATGTTTCAAAGTGTACAAGCTTTGGGATTTTGGGATTTTCGATTTCCTTTCTTCCACTATTATATATCTATTATCATCATTACTGTTATTCCATGTTTGAAAAGGGTGACTTAAATTCACTCTGTAGATGCGGCAATATATTAGTTGGTGTTACCATTTTTTAAAATTTTATTTACCTGCTGTTATTAATCACATCAATTAAATTGTTGATTTATCTGCTCTTATTTATCACATCAATTTATTTTTACTTATTTATCTTTCACAATACTATTGTCAATTTTCCACCGGGATTCTCATAAAGTATTATATCTAACTTTGCTTTTTAATTTTCCTATTCTAGCTGTGAACATAAGTCCGCGGCCCAGATTTATGTTTCATATAAATCTACCATAATCCGACCACCGCATCCCTAGTTTAATCCAACGCGTGAGGAGGTTCATTCTGTAAATATTACGTTTCCCTTCGTAATTCTTAACGCTATTCAATTCTCGGCTGATCTTGGTCATACTAGGCTAGTGAGAGATTTCGAAGTACATACAT
>NC_051406.1:4176955-4177208 GCF_015228065.2 Penaeus monodon
TGCGCCATTATTTTCGTTTCTTTATTCGATGTTTGAGACAGCAAAAGGTTCCTTTTTTATGTTCCCTTTGGAGGGGGAAAAAAGCTGCAATTATTCTAACCACTATACAAATAAATACATATTTTCTACAAACCTAAATCTGAAAATGTTAATGCAGTCGGTTTGTTTTGTTAGCGATCGGCGTTCCTTCGGGCTGCGTCGTAGCTGGGAGTCGTAGGAAAACAGACGCTGGTTTGTTGTGATTTTGGAAAAC
>NC_051406.1:4177360-4177554 GCF_015228065.2 Penaeus monodon
TGCTCATGAATTTTTCTACTGTTAAGGTTTATTCAGTTGTGTAAAATAAAGATATTAATAAGATGTTTCTGTTTGTGAGGTTGTTAGGTGTCAAAAATATCATTGCTGTGTTTAGATAACTCGATTAGTGGACTAGTTAGGTAAAAAACTGCATTATCTTTCATAAGCATCATATGTGATTTGTGCTCCAAACA
>NC_051406.1:4177578-4177945 GCF_015228065.2 Penaeus monodon
GGGGGGGGGGCATCTGTAAACAACCATTCTTATCCTGTATGATCATGATTAACGCAGTTTTTTTCTTGCTTTCTTTTCCTTGTTCTTCATTATTTTTTACCTTGAGCGTGTGCTGCAGTCCCTTTCCGTGTTCCTGTTTCCTGTGCAAGACACCTTCTGAAGGTCACGTGTTATCCTGCCTACCTGCAGGTAAAATGGCACCCGTGTATATTTAATTAATAGACTGTGATGGGTTTATATTTCAGACTTCATTATCCTTCACATCAAAATATTGTTTGAGGATTTTGGAAATTTACCAGAAGTTTAAATCTGATGTAGTGTTGCAGAGTTATGTTGAGGCCCTCGAGAAACCCCCAGTATGAAAAGG
>NC_051406.1:4178852-4178928 GCF_015228065.2 Penaeus monodon
AGAGTCAAGTCAATATAATATTATTCTTGTCCTGTGACGATTATTCAGCATTTATGCTTGTAGGAACTCGCGTCTA
>NC_051406.1:4179259-4179356 GCF_015228065.2 Penaeus monodon
TCAATTATTCCTCAGATTTCCCCATGGAATGATATGTATGAAGTTAGTCTACACATCTTCATAATAGAATATAGTGGCAAGGCCTTTTCTTACGTTG
>NC_051406.1:4179728-4180364 GCF_015228065.2 Penaeus monodon
TGCGTGTGTGTGTCACCTGGGAATACCTTAGCTTTCTCCCTGTCTTTCTTATTCTTGCTCCCACATTATAACCATCCCGTTTGCTACTACCATTGTTATCTCTGCTTTCACAGTCATCAAAACGCCTTTTGCATTATCCAAACATGAAACATATACACACAAGACAGCAATCAGGACGGATACAGACTGTCTCAAGATTAAGGAGACTTTCGCCTTTATTCCGTTCTGCTATTAGAGTTATCTATTTGCCCTTTTTTTACGATGGCCGGACAGAGTAACACATGGCTTTGCTTTATGGAGGCTACAGATTTTTTTTTTTTTTTGGGGGGGGAGGGCTTTTTTTCTTCTCTGTGACATCAAAATGAACACTTATATTACGTTTAGTCAACTATACAATCTCATAAGGACACACCATCAAGTTCTTTACAACTGAAGGTACTTTAACCTGAGGAGTCACTTATCAAACAAACTTAAAAAAGAAATACGTACATGAAAACCAATTCATTTACATCTGCGGTACTTCGCGGTTCGTGTAGATTATAGCCAACACGGACACATTGAAGCTGCTTACAAAATCAATGTGAAAATCGACGACTGTTTTGAAACTGCGCATTTTTATCTCTTACTCTTCTAAAA
>NC_051406.1:4180610-4180812 GCF_015228065.2 Penaeus monodon
CCCTGGCCAAACATACCTCACTCTCTCCCTCATTTCCTTACATTTACTCCTTACATTTTGTATTACCGCCTACTGTATTATTTTGTTCAGTAGTGCACTACATAACGCCATTTTAAAACGCTAAGTTCATTATATCCTCATCTACCCTTTTTTTTCTCTGCCATTCTTGGATTTTTTTTTCAACGTAGTTCTCTTTGAAAGC
>NC_051406.1:4180845-4180922 GCF_015228065.2 Penaeus monodon
TAACGTCAATCGGCAGCGAGTCCACAGGCAGCTGACATATGCCAATCAGGTCCATGCTAATATGACATCATTTCTGT
>NC_051406.1:4181457-4181802 GCF_015228065.2 Penaeus monodon
CAACCCACATACCATTCCATTCCACTCCTAATTTGGCCTTTCCAACCCTTGCAAACTACTGCAATTCCAGCGAAACACTTGATAAAGAATAATAAGATAGGTGCGACATAACACACATAATAACATGGCACTAAGCAATAATAATAATAATAGAAACGCCAAAACATTATTACAGGAACACTATAACACAGGATGATTGTGATCGATCTTTTTCGATTTTTTTTTTCGTTGTAATTAAGTGTAAGTAAAAGCAATCGTTTTAGATCCTTGGTATTCAGGATTACCTCCTATGGCGGAGTGGATTACAAAAGAAGTTTTCGCGATTAATCAAAACTGCGGTTGGAA
>NC_051406.1:4182323-4182574 GCF_015228065.2 Penaeus monodon
TGGGACACTCGCCCACGCCACCAAACGCAAAAAACAACAATTAAACAAAAACAAAAAAACTAAAAGAAACAATAAAAACCTATATTCACGAAAACAAAACACACAAACCGACCGTTCTCTCAAGGCGCATCCACTCCTGCCTCCATTCACCGGCTCGCGACGCCTCAATCGCAGGCAAACCACGCGATTTCACCAAAGGACTTGCGGCAATAGAAGTGGACAAAGACACAATGGAAGAAAAGCAGGTGAAC
>NC_051406.1:4182641-4182804 GCF_015228065.2 Penaeus monodon
TTTCTTATATGGATCTGTTGTTCCAAGGCTATTGGGGAAGGAAATATCAAAGTTTTGAATTATCAGGGATGTTTCTTTCTCCTTTTCTTTCTCTTTTTTCTCGGAAAAAGAAAAGATAATGGATGTCTATCGATAGATGAAAAATATACTCGGTAATATAGCC
>NC_051406.1:4183310-4183454 GCF_015228065.2 Penaeus monodon
ATCGCGCTTCCTTTGTTTCTTACTTCGTTCCGTTGTTCCGTTGGCGAAGGAAATATCAAAGTTATGAATTATAAGGGATGATTCTTTCTCATTTTTTAATTTCTTTTTTTTTTGGGGGGGAGAATATATAAAGGAAGTTTATCA
>NC_051406.1:4183672-4183885 GCF_015228065.2 Penaeus monodon
CAAAATTGTATATTTCGAAACTGTATCATTTATAGCAAGATAATAGCATTAAGAATTATGATAACAACACTTAAAGCAAAAGCAGTAAACATGTGACTAACCACAATTACCAGCCGCTAAAAAAAAAAACAGAAATAAAAATCCTACAGTCTAAGTATAACTGTTGATTCAGTTGCAGAATATATTTCTTGCAACAAGTGCTTCCTTGCACCT
>NC_051406.1:4184258-4184466 GCF_015228065.2 Penaeus monodon
GCGAATACACACGCCCGCAGTCAAATTACAAAAGTAAATATCTTTCCGTTGCAGCCGACTTGGGTATGCATGAATACAGCGCTGCCTGTTATTGCCGGCCAGTTTCAATAACATTATTTCACCCGCTCTGAATTTACATGGCTCGCTTATAACGTGTGAGATAATGACGACTTGGCAACTGTGCGCCTACACAGTTGCTACAATGGTA
>NC_051406.1:4185573-4185733 GCF_015228065.2 Penaeus monodon
GCATGGCATAGAAAACGATGCAGGGACGAACTCCGGTAATCAAGCACCAAGAAAATTGCAGACTGTTTGCAAAGCGATTAAAAAACCATTATCTTGCGTTTTCACTCAACAAGTGGCTGGCCGGGAGATGCTTCTCTCGTTGCATTTGCCTGTGTGTGTA
>NC_051406.1:4186384-4186631 GCF_015228065.2 Penaeus monodon
TGTCTGTTTTTTCTGCATCATTTAACAATAATGCATTGCAACTTCTGGCGGAATGTCGATGGCTCTAGAGATCACGTGCTGTTTTCCGAACAAATGCTCTAATATTCGCCAGGTATTGTCAATTATATTTCGCTATAGTGATTTTTTTTTTCTGAATTTATTATCTCGAGACTAAATCAAGACTAAATATTAGCTTTGTTATGAGCCGGCTTGTAATTTTGGTTATGATAGTTCAAACTAAAGTTAT
>NC_051406.1:4187694-4187821 GCF_015228065.2 Penaeus monodon
ACCCACTGATTTGATTGTTAGATTATCTGTATTACAATTGCGTTTGTAATAGATTAAAGCTCTATCGTGTACGTATATGGGTGTTTCTATGCATCTAAATCTAAATTGTACTTATATTGAATCCCAG
>NC_051406.1:4188767-4188996 GCF_015228065.2 Penaeus monodon
ATTGAATTGTGAAACGCTTAATGCTTTGCCATAACCAGTTGAACCAAATGAATATGTAAATGTATTTTATGATGAAAATTCATGACTCTTTTGAACTTTTATTGAATGTTTTCCCAAATGCATTCGTTGTTGTAGAACATATATTGAATATGTATTACAACGCTACATTTTCCCGGCGAATGAATCATTATATAAACAAGTGTTAATCATATTGATAGTAATGCTAATA
>NC_051406.1:4189532-4189766 GCF_015228065.2 Penaeus monodon
TACTCCCTCCCTTCTTCCTCTCCTTCTCTCTCCTCTCCTCTCTCCTCCCTATCTTCCTCCCTCACTCCCTCCTCTTTTTTCCTATCCTTCTCCTGTCACCACTTACCTTCTCACTCACATCTTAACCTCCCCTTGCCTTATCACAAGTTCCGTCTCCTCATAATTCTCTCTTCGTTTCTCTCTTCCTCATTCCCCTCACCTCAATTTTGAACTTCACTTCTTACCGCCTCGAAT
>NC_051406.1:4189790-4189864 GCF_015228065.2 Penaeus monodon
TTCGTGTTCGTTTAATTCGTCTTTCTTTTATCCTTCTCCTACCCATCTCACTTCCTCTGTCTATCTGCCCATCC
>NC_051406.1:4189992-4190623 GCF_015228065.2 Penaeus monodon
CTTCCCCACCTCCCTACCCCTGTCTTCACCTCCGCACCCCCCCTCCTCATCTTCTCACAGCTTTCCCTCACTTCCTCACACACCTACCCTCTCCCCCTCATCTCCTCTCACATCTCCTACCCTCACTTCCTCACCCCTCACCCCTGTCTCCTCTCACCCCCCCCCACCTCACTATCTCTCATTTCCCTCACCCCTCCTATTTCCTCACCCACCACCCCCTGTGATCACCCCCTCCCCTCCCCTACCTTATCTCCTACCCTTTCCTCCTCACATACTTACCCCTCCTCCTATCTCCTCACACACCTCCCCTATCCTCACTTCCTCCCCCCCCCCCGCTTTCCCCCTTCCCTCTCTTACACCCACCCCCACCCCCCACCCCGAGAGAGCGCAGAGCCAACCTCAAAGCCACAATATCTATGCTAATCCCTCGAGGTTGTCATCAGTACTCCCCGGCTCGCTTGTAGATTCTCGGCATAAATTTGCTCAAGTGAGACTTATTAGGAGTGGATTCTTTTTTTATTTTGTTTCCCCGCGGGGCTGTTGCGGGCGTGTTTTGTGCTTTGCTTTTCTGCGTTTGTTTGTCGGTCGATATGTGGTTATTCTTTAGTTATGTAAAGCGTCTATATGTTCA
>NC_051406.1:4190684-4190969 GCF_015228065.2 Penaeus monodon
GTCTGTATGTCTGTATCCCCCTGTCTCTTTATATATAAATACATGTGCTTGTACTCCTTTATAAAGCTATGTATTTCTAATTCCTCATCAAATACCCATAATTCCCTCTCTCCCTCCCTCCACACTCACCACCTTAGCCGCGTTGAGTCTTCTCCGCCTGTGAGCGCTCATTGCTAACTTACGTTCTCCTTGCCGAGCGCACACCGCTAACTTACATTCTCCTTGTCGAGCACTTACCGCTAAACTCTCACTTCCCCTTCCCCCCCCCCCTCCGCGTGAATAGGA
>NC_051406.1:4191026-4191223 GCF_015228065.2 Penaeus monodon
CTTCTCCATTTCCGACGCGAGGGAGAGACGACATATCCCCTCGGAAAATGTCTAAGAAGAGGGGAGTATTTAGCCTGCCATCAAGGACCGAAACGGGACAGCGGAACGACCGGAGGAGAAGCAGTAAAATATGTTAAAATGTCGACACATTTTGAGCTTTTATCTGCACGGAACTTGCCCGCGGTTCCCTGTTTCCA
>NC_051406.1:4191300-4191449 GCF_015228065.2 Penaeus monodon
TATTCAAATTATTATGCTAGTGTCTTTCTTTTCTATTAATAATCTCTTAATCAATGTTAGTAATTAATTATTCCTTTGGATTTATTAATGATCTATTTCTTTGATTTCCGGTATTCTTTTGTCTTATAAAATAAATACATGGATGGACC
>NC_051406.1:4191696-4193055 GCF_015228065.2 Penaeus monodon
GGACGAGACAGGCGAAAGCTTCCCACGCCCAGAATAAAACCATCCTTGTGATAGGCTAGGACTTGTAGAATCCCTCGTCTTTAAGTTTCCTTCGGGCAGGATCGTCGACGTGTACTCAACAAAAGGATTTTAAAAGTTAAAAGATATTATTTAGAGCTAATATGGAAACTTTTCTTGCCTTTTCTCTCTCTTCCTCATTTCTTTATATTTGTTATATAACTTCTCAAAGGTAATCTATTTAGTATCTTGCAGTAAATACGCTGATGGATGAAATAAATGATGCAAATGAAAAAAGAAAAAGAAAATAAAGGGGAAACAAAAAAAAAAAAGAAAAAAAGAAAGAGAGAATAAAAAATAGAGAATAAAATGATAAATGTGAATATGTGAGCAACGCTGAACCTTCAGAACTTTACCGTGGGAGTTTTTCAGGCTGCGTGGGAATTTTATGAGCACACTGGGAATTTTTTCAGACATACGGATTTACAAGAGAAATTTTCAGGCACGTTCGGATTTTTTTTAGGCACACTTGGAAGTGTTCAGTCACACTAGGGATTTTTTTTTAGGCAGCGTGGGAATTTTTCAGCCACCGTGGGAATTTTTCAGCCACCGTGGGATTTTTATTTTTCAGACAACGTGGGAATTTTTCAGGCACCGTGAGAACCAGGGTCGTCAGAATGGTGCTTTAAGAAAAGGGCATCGGAAGATAAGTGTTTGTGTATCAGTGTGCACGCGCGCGAGCAAACGGCTAAAGTTATTTAAGGAGATTATCCCCCTATCTCAGGAAAATAAAAAACAGCCCAAGATGTAGACACCGATTCGGAAAAAAAAAATAAAACGGACTAAAATATAAATAAAGCGGTGTTAAGCAATAAAAATAGGAGTTCTAAAAACATATATTCAAACATAAATAGAAGATGATTAAAATAAGAAGAATCTTGGCGAATCGGATTTCTCCAGACCCAGGGTGAGTTGCCAGGTGTTCTTTTTCTGAGATTGGACGCACTATGGCGTACTGTCTCTTTATTCATACGTTGAAATATAATGATTTTTTTATTCCTTTTAACTGAAATAGTTATTTATTTTCTAAAGGTATGTTCCTTAGAACTTTCTTTATAAGATTTTAATCTTATTTTCTATTATCCTTATTTACCAACCAACAGAATTATAGATACTAGAAATAATAGTTGAGTAAGGAATTATTGCAATACTAAATATAATAAAATCTATATATAAATATAATTATGAACACTTGCAATGTAAGCAATGATAAACACTAGCAATAATCATAATCCTGATATAGATACAAAAATTAAATAGAGAAAGACAGACTAACATCAAAAAATAAAATCTCTTTTAATC
>NC_051406.1:4193230-4193370 GCF_015228065.2 Penaeus monodon
CTTCAGCACAAGCGGAGCGGATGACAACGATGTTTCACCATAGAGAATCACACGCTCACTTGGCGCCGACAGGACAGGTGCCCCATACGATTTGCACATTTTGGCCAACTGCCATTCCGATGAGCACACGCACGCGCGCG
>NC_051406.1:4193760-4194248 GCF_015228065.2 Penaeus monodon
TATTCAGGATAGAAATCGCAATAAGCGTCATGTATATAAAGTGGAAAAAATAGCAAACCAATCAATTTATAAACGTCATATTTACGCTCCGTGTCCTACCTTTCGCATACAGGAGAAAATAGTCCGCCTAATCAAACTGTAAATTAATATTTGGTTAACGATTTCCTCATCGACGGCGAGGCAGGGATCATGAATGTATTGAGAAAAAAAATATTGCAAGGGATCCTTACTGTAAAGGAGAGGGTACTCATTTTCGTTTGCCGTTTTTCTTTTTCAAATATAAAGGAAAAAGTTAAAAACGAAAAAAAAAATCCTGCTATGGAGGACACGTGCAAATATTGAATTCATCATATTTCAATCCTCTCTACTGGAATGGGACTTTTTAGATGGAAAAAATAATGAATTTTCACGAAAACAACAAGTACTTTTTTGTTTTTTGTTGCTGCATCAAATGATAAAGGAAGGGAGCGAAAGAATTGCTGGAGTGT
>NC_051406.1:4194430-4194619 GCF_015228065.2 Penaeus monodon
TACACAAGCAGGAATTTCCTCCACACCGCCCTTCTTTTTCGTTGTCCCTGCAAAAGCCTTCACGTTGCAGAGATTGAGTTCTCTGTTGCAACAGAGTCGCAGTCTCGAGCCGGGCTGCCTCGACCTCAATTCCTCTCCCTGGAAATCGAGGCCTCGAAGTGGTTTAGGGAGAGACAGGCGGCCGAAGAA
>NC_051406.1:4194871-4195047 GCF_015228065.2 Penaeus monodon
GGCCAATAAGCATGTAAGTTTCTAAACTGGCAGGTATACAAACCCAAGCCAAGCCAGGCTCCTCGTGGGCTCCGCATGGGTTCCAAAACCAGCGCCCGACGGGAACCAAGACGGCAATTATGGCTGACCAAGGACGACCTTCAGAACGCCTGTCACGGTCACTACGTCAAGACCTC
>NC_051406.1:4195462-4195645 GCF_015228065.2 Penaeus monodon
GGGGGGGGGGAAGAAGAGTATGGTGGGGTGTCGTATGCATATTTAATCCCGTAACATAAAGAGCAAAATCCCAATAACTTCAATGGTTACAGAAACAGCTTGATAATATGACAATAAACAATATTGTTTGACTTCCACTTAAGTAGATTGAATTGATCGTTTTTTTCTATCTCACCCCCACCA
>NC_051406.1:4195877-4195990 GCF_015228065.2 Penaeus monodon
TTCTTACTTCCACCCCATTTTTCCCCATGGAGTTATTTCCACCGTGGCATCTTCGAAATCGATTGCTTTCACCGTCTGGGATTGAGGCCGAGCTGGAGTTCATCTCATCACGA
>NC_051406.1:4196346-4196529 GCF_015228065.2 Penaeus monodon
ACTTTAATGATTACGCTTGCAATCATTGTTCTAGTTCCTATGTACATTTTAATGCTAGAAATTAAAGATCTAACAAACAACTAAATATGATTTATGGTTAACTCTATGAGATAACTTTTATAAAAAATTACACGAATATATATAAAGGATCGAGAAAGGGGGTAAAGCCATAACTGAAAAAAA
>NC_051406.1:4197052-4197124 GCF_015228065.2 Penaeus monodon
AAGGAAGGTGTCAGAGGTGGCACCTGCCTCGAGTGACTCCCTGGAGCCTCAGTCATGTTCATACAATGCATG
>NC_051406.1:4197260-4197710 GCF_015228065.2 Penaeus monodon
CGCTTTCCGACATTTGTCCCTAAACAAACGCTGACTAATATCTTTGATGACCAGAGTCCAAGAGGGTGCATGCTGATCTTGTAGTTTTAGGGCTGTAATCAGCAAGGCTCCCCCAAAGCACTTACAGCCAGTGAAGCATTGGGGTCATTACTTTATTACGAATGTGGACTGAATGTCCCGTGAATGATAAAAGACAAGCACATCCTCGTATCATTCAGGCAGATTCGAGTGGAAAACATTACACGCTTGCAATTCAACAAGCTGAACATTCAATGATGTACTGAAACTGACTGCAACCACATCTTCACCCTGCTGTCTTTTTCGTTGAGTACACTTTCCGTGGCTGGAGAGATGACCATTATAATGTAAGATCAATTAAGTATGGGTTCGCGGCTATTCCAGCGTCAGGCCCGTGGCTGTTAATGTGAAATAATGTGATGTTGGAGGATA
>NC_051406.1:4198453-4198544 GCF_015228065.2 Penaeus monodon
GAGACGATTTTAGACATAGAAAAAATATGATGGAAGGGACACGTTTCGATCGATATAATGCGAATTTTGGCGCGTTTTGGCAACATGAAGG
>NC_051406.1:4199086-4199481 GCF_015228065.2 Penaeus monodon
ATACATCGCCACTTGAACAAATTTTTTCCTTTTTTTTGGCTGACCTTGATGACTCCGGGATATTGCGAGAGGAAGAAAAGAGAGATGAGAGGGAGGGAGAGGAGGGGACGAGGGGGAGGATTGAAGGCGCTGGGTTATTACCATATTAATCATGAACTGCCGGAAATCTTGGTGAATCATTGATGAGGATATTCATATTAATTAAGGAATTGGCAAGGGGTTTAGAGGAACAAGTACGGGAATCAGTGATAACCGAAGGAAAAAAAATTAACCCAGCGGTATCTTGTCTTCCCTAATAAAAAAGTGTGCGTGATTGATTTTTCGTTTTCTTTTTTTCTTTGCCACAGGATATTCAGGTCAAAGACTTAAGATACTTTCGGAATTATGATCTACAG
>NC_051406.1:4199601-4199913 GCF_015228065.2 Penaeus monodon
TTCCACATACACAAAATAAACACGCACACGAAAAAAGACGTTTTTTTGCCGTAGTCTCTGGTACAATACCCTTATTTTATCACACACACATGTCCAAAAAATGTCACTCTGGCTGGCGAGAGTGACATGATTTTACATATATATAGAAATGGAGATTGTTATTGTTATACTGTTTGTACTTAGGATGTACTGAATGCAAAATTAATGTGTATACCTGGCTGTTTTTGTCTGTACGCGAAGACGCACAGGAGCATTAGGTTAAACATTTACTCATAGCCTCGCTGGGTGTTCGGGTGTGAATGTATGACTATT
>NC_051406.1:4201374-4201548 GCF_015228065.2 Penaeus monodon
AATGAAAAAAAAAGAATAATAAAATTCGCCAGGGGACATTTTCCACGATCTCATTTTACCGGGAAACTTTGTCCTCTTCAGAACTACGACTGTTGCTACTTTTACGGCTCTTGTTGTTATTTCTTACACCATATAAAAGAATGATATTATTAGAGTCTCCGAGGTCTACTTCAT
>NC_051406.1:4201616-4201874 GCF_015228065.2 Penaeus monodon
TATTCAAAAGTTATGTAAAATCGGGAATACAAATGGTTCTGAAGTAGCCAAGGAGAAGAGTATTATGGACGGAGATATTGTTTTGTTCCATTTTCGAAATCTATTTTCCCAAAGCTATGTTTTTGTGACGATGGTTGTTCTTGAATTAAATTTTCTTTATCGAAAATCTTTATTGGCACTTATGATGTACTAAAGATTTTAGTTCAAAATTATATCAGTAATGATAATGAGAGATAAAATATAGATACAGACATAGTA
>NC_051406.1:4209292-4212713 GCF_015228065.2 Penaeus monodon
GTTAATAGCCTCCACAGTTCCTTTGTTTTTCCACATGTATCTGTCAATGTTAGAACAAATGATTTCATGAGTATATTTTTTTCACAACTTTCACCAAGATTTACTGCACTAAGTACTGTAAGACATCATGAAAGGATTATTTTCTTTAATATTCTCTAAAAAGAATCTATCACATAACTCAAACTTTTTTCTTCTGCAGTTATGCCTTTCAACACTGAAATATTAACATCTCTTGCACTCATTTTGATTTTGATTCATACACAAACACTTTTACAGTTCACAAACCATGAAACTTCCTCTTGCTACTTTTTAGCAAATGTTTTATCCTCTTGATAAATGTTGAGATGACATTTATCACTTTCATACATTTTGAACAAACCTTCTATGCTCTTCATACATTTTGAGCAAACCTTTTATCCTTATCATTCACTTTGAGAAAACCTTTTATTCTGTTCATCAATTCTGAGCAAACCTTTCATCCTCACATTGAAACTAATCACAGCTGTCCTGGCACTCTTTTCGTGTCCTTCACCGTTTTCTAATAGCTCTATAACTATGACTGAAGGAAAGTCTTCTCATGTGATTACTAATTAGTTTTTCCCACATATCGATAATAATTTAATAATGTAACATCTGAATTCTTTCATGTAGGTATTTAGCAATGTTTTTTCAGCTTATTTCTGATTGCCACTGGACTTAAGCTACATATAACAATACCTTGCTTCACTTTGCATTTTTAATATCAAAATTCAAAAGCATGAATGATAAAATCTGCTGATAAACCTTGACCTCCATTTTCATAGATTATATCCATAGAAAATCAAACTTTATAAACAAGACAACCAGTTCCCTCAGGTGTGGGAAGAGTGTTATTTGCCACAACTCAAAAATAGAATATGGAAGATTTGGCATATTGCAACAAGTGCCTTTATAACAGTCCTTTGCATACTAGAGTTCCAATGTTGCTTGATGAAATTATTAATACAATACTAAACAAAATTATGTCCTTTATCTTTTTGTTAATCAAGTTGCAGTAGGGGGAACATACTTTGTTATTTCCAAATTCAGACCTTTCAAAGTATTTGACAAAACAAGAAAAAAAATGTCATTCCCTAATAATCCAACTATTATACAAAGAATTAAAACCTCCATATTATCCGAAAACATTCCCATCCTTAAGATTTACTTCAAGTTCCATTTTCTTGTTTTCTAGCTTAGTTTTATACACAATATTCATAGTGTGAATAAAGAAAATATCAGTTTGCTATATTTATTTAGAAAAACTCTGCAGTACATTTTATGGTCTTAACTCCTGTAACCATCTCCACTGATGACTTATGCACAAAGCTTTAATCCTTTTGCCTCAGAGCAGTTCTGTTTAACATTACACATCCTTAACTTCAAAATAAACTAAAGAATTGATAAATAGATCAAAAAATTATTTTTTTTGCAGAAATGTTTTAGACAAAATGCTAAAACTTTTGAATGTTGACCATGATACCCTTGGGAACTGATCTACCACGATTTAAGACAAACAATACAGTGCAAGAGCAGAGAATGGCAGTGGAGCCTCTCCCGCTATAAATAACTGAATTCACTTCTTTCTCCTTAGCCTGCGAAAGAGCCAAGACACACCACAAAATCCATCCTATCCCGCCTTCTGAAAAAATGTGGAAAAATGGCAAAATCTTGGGGAGTTTCTTTAAAGTCGCCTCTAAAAATGATTACAAGGGTTTTATCAAACACAAATTAAAGGTCCGCAATAACAGTCTCCACTTCGTTTTGGGGGTAACGGTGGAATCCCTTCTCTGGGGTGACTGCTGCAACCTCCACATTTGTGCCGCTGACCTTCTCCTCCATGACCTGCTTCAACACAGTCAGGGCAACCTTTAAGGCCTCCTTTAGAGTCATTGACTAAAAAGACGGGAGAGAAGAAAAACAAAAAAATTAAGGTTAAAAAACAATGACAAATCTTCACATGCTCCTATGCTATTAGAATCTTCCCTTGGTAATGATAAAGTAAACTCCTCTGAAATAATTTATCTAATGTACTTTGCAATGCCTTGCTATAAAATTTAACAAAATCCATTTCAGTTATATAAAATAAACAATACATTCAAATTTGAGTAACTCATAGTGTAAATTTCGGAAATGATCAATATCTCAGCGGCAAAAAAAAAAAAGAGCAGTTACCTTGTGGTAGGATTCTTGGAGGGACTGTTGTGCACCCTCAGAGCCAGAGCCAATGGCCTTCGCACCAAACTCTAGGAAGGTGCCCGAGGGGTCCATGTGGTACAGATGTGAGCCAGTCTTATCGATACCAGCAAATAACATAGCCACACCAAATGGACGACTCTGTAGAAATATAAAAGGAATTTTTGGAATATGGTATGAATGTTACTTGCATTGCCACCAAAAAGACTCAAGTAATAAAAATATCATAAATACCAAAATTCATAATCATTACCATAGCTGGACCATCATCATCAGAATCACCAAACCGAATAGCAAGGTTCGACACAGCTTGAGCAACTGACTCCACCTTCATGTCTTCGTTATAAACAAACCAGTGGTTAGCACACTCCACACGGGCATGGTCCACTAAGGTACGAGAATCTGCTACCAGACCAGAAACTGCACAGCCTGAAAAATATAATGTAGAGTTAAAATACATTATCTGCATACAGTGGAAAACTAAACAACACACAATTTACGAAAGCTTTCCCATTTTGTCTCGAAAGAGAATCCCCCTAAAACAACCTTATCTTACCAATGTGTTTATCGATTTCCACAATCTTTTCAATGGTGCTGGGAATCATAAGGGGTGATGTGATCCTCTTTTCTACTGCTAAAACAACACCTTCACTTGTCTGGATTCCAATAGCTGTTGATCCCAACTTGATGGCCTCAATGGCATATTCCACCTGTGGGAAGATACAGCAAAAGATTAAGTGCTTGGAAAATCTAACTAGTAAATGAATATAGAGTAAACTAGACAATGATAGTAAGCAGCATATGCATGTGCTAAGTCATGAAAAAATAAATTAATCTTTAAAGAAAAAAGTTCTGCTCTAAATTCCAGAAAGTCAATTTCATATAGAAACAAGGAGATCAATTATTCTGAAGTGTCTGCTACAAATAATAATGAAATTGATCTGAGTAAGATTCTAATGAAATTCATTTGAAAGAACACAAATTTGTTAAAAAATCTAAAGTAATACAGTACTAGAATAGTGATTACCTGGAACAAACGTCCCTCTGGAGAAAAAGTGTTGACACCACGGTCATATTCACTACGTGTTAAAAACATCTGAAAAGAAGCATTATCATTAGCTAAGACTTCATGTAGAAAAATAGCTCAAAAATCAGTATAAATCCAGATACTTAAACTCTGTTTCACAAAAGTATTGCATGTTGTGTG
>NC_051406.1:4212843-4213329 GCF_015228065.2 Penaeus monodon
ATTTTTATTTTTTCATTTTTTACTAACATATTTCCCCCCTTCCCCTGTTATCAGAATTCAGAATACACCACCTTTCAAATATATTTATGAGGTGTCCATTCTTATCAAAGTAATAACTAACAGCAAAACTGAGGAAAAACAAGATATTGTACTTCTACAACCATATTAAATAAATCTGCAAAATATCACTTGGAGATGTCGTATATCATTATGTCTTGTCATCTTAATAAAAGTGCCAAAGATTAGGTAACTGTTAAAAAATTTAGACAATATGAGAGCCATTAGCATCTAATCAATGTGGTTTTTGGCCTCTGTCTAAAAGTGCACTGGGGGAGTCAAGGTGATTGATGACATTGCACCACTATATGGTTGGACTTGAAATTGCAAGCCATCTATCAACGATCATAGAAGAATTACGTGCCTTTTGATAGAACACAGTAATGAAAAACCTTGTCTTCAAATGCAGTGTGGATATCTTCTAAGGCT
>NC_051406.1:4213569-4213652 GCF_015228065.2 Penaeus monodon
CGGAGAGACTCAGCATCGGGCCCTCCCGCACATTGATCATATGCTCTACCCTGCCATGGGTAAAGTGAGAATTCCCTAATGAG
>NC_051406.1:4213706-4215825 GCF_015228065.2 Penaeus monodon
ATGTGATGAGTCATTACACCTGAATGATAAAGATTTAAAGAATAAAAAAAAAAAAAAGAGTACTTTACTTTCCTCATATTTTATCAACCTAATCTCAACATTTCCACAAAATCTGGCTCACAAGAAATGGTAAAAAGTAAATTTCTGTTCAATCAGCATACACAGTTACTGTGTATGCTAAAACTGTAAAACACATTCCATCTATTACAAATCAATCAAATATTAAATATAAAGAATATAACTAATATTACAAACCAGTTATATAATTATCACTGTACTTTTAAATGATTGCTCTAGATTTCACACCTTCAAGAGTAAGTTAAAAATCATGCAGTTTGTACTCGCTCCTCATACAACAAATAAGTAATTTACAAGTTCACAAGACCTACCTCTAGCACCAACAATATCACATTAACAGTCTCTAGCATTTGCATCGTATTACGTGGATTTAAACCCAGGATATTGGCACCTCTTCAGAGAGATGAAATGGATATTTTGATTAGCTAATTTATAGACAGTACACAAAAATATTTCAGATATCAAACACCTTCTTTCTTCTTAATTTATGGCAATAATGACACATCAACAATGTTTTAGAATGCATGGTTTACCTTGATACTTGCAATGGCAGACTGACAGCAAGATCTAGCCAAGAGAACAAAGGCTTCTCAGAATTTTAAAAATTTCTCCCAATTATGATGGCAGAACCACCACAACGCATCACACAAGGGCAATTTAACCTCTCAATGACAAATCAGAGCGAGAAAAAAACACGAGCAAATCGCAAAATATACATCAGCAATGACTCTTCAAAATTACATGACATGACACTTTGACGTAACTTTTTTCTCTCACTTCCCTATCGTTTCCTTTTAAAATAGTTAACCATTCCGCGGCACTGACAATACCTAGAACTGAATACGAAATAACGCCTTCAACCTATCCTCTCCCAAAACACAACAGAATCCCCCCAAACCAACAAAAACCGCAAAACCAACAGCCAAAGCTTAAACCTCTCCCTGGGACAAAAAAGCAAACTATCTAACCCCCTTATAATACACAAACCAAACCACCAATCCTTCTCGTTCCACCTTCCCACGGACCACCACAATCCCAGCGACCAGCAGAGGCCCCAAGAACGTCCCAAATTACCGTAAGAGAAGAGGATAATTCAGCTCAAAGACGAGAGGGAATCGAACCTTGACTCAATGACTTGTGTTTTGGCCGGTGTGTTTACGTCGGGAATTTCCCTCGGGTTTTGGCAGATTTGGGGGGAGTTTTATTAAGTTTGAGATGATTTTGGATTATTTATCTATTTTTATATTTTTATATTTCATTTTTGAATAATTTTGATAGTTTGTTTGGCGTGTTTGGTTCAGGCAAATTCTGCCAAAAATATTTTTTTGAGATGAGTTGACGCATGACAAAAAATATATTTTATTCAGATAATTAAATTCCCAAAGAATTGAACCGACAGACCATTAAAAAAACAATTAATACAGCCGTAATTAATACACCAAAGAAGAATAGCGCTAAAGAGGGAATAAAAACTCGGTCAAAATAACCATGAAAAAGCCCAGTGTTGACACCCAAAGATGGCGGGAAACACGTAAGTTTTATTCGATTCTTTTTCCGCATTTTTCTCCTCTGTTTTGTATCCTTCGTCATCTTTCTGAATATTAATCGAATTCTTGTAATTCATCCTTCTCGGGACTCTTGCGAAATTGCTTATTATTGTTTTACTTTAACTTACTCCATTTTATTCTGTGGTGAAAGTTTAGTGCAGGTTATTTTGGGGTTTAAAAACTTGGCAGTTTTATTACTAAATATCATTTTTTTTTAAATAGAAAATGTCAGTACATGTTCTAGATGCGGTCTTTGTGTAGCTTTAGGGATTTTCTTGTTTTTTTTTCTCCCATTATTTAATAGGAAAGAATAAATCGACATTTAAATTTCCAACTTGATCATTCATTATATTCCCCACTTTTTCTTATTTATAATATTTGACATAATAAAAAGAAGAACATAATGATAAAAAAAAAAAGAATGTTTATAAACCTCTTGCATAAGGGGAAAGGTTTCTTGGCCTTTGCCGCAGCACGAGGTCGGGAAGATTTTG
>NC_051406.1:4215863-4215957 GCF_015228065.2 Penaeus monodon
GCGTGTCGTTCTGTCGTGATGTGTCACCTATCATGCATTTTTATTTAAATGTATTTGGGTGGAATATGGTTGTTGTAGTAGAGAAAATATTTAT
>NC_051406.1:4216047-4216232 GCF_015228065.2 Penaeus monodon
CTTTTTTTTTTTTAAGCCTCTTTGTTTTTGCTGGAATTTCAGGTGTGAGGGCTTCTTAACCTGATTTTACAACAGTAAAAAAGAATGAAAGTAAATAGGCCAGTTCATGTAGGCCTATTTACTAGGTTTTTGGTGATAGTGCCTTGCGAGATAGATACTTGAGGGGGGGGGGGGGGAGTTGACAG
>NC_051406.1:4217711-4217912 GCF_015228065.2 Penaeus monodon
TTTTTTTTCCTAAAGCAACACTCCCAACAAGTCAAAACTGGGGGTGCTGGCTACCCCTGCAGACTTCCCCTTCCCTTTCCCGGCCTATGACATCCAGAAGGACTTCATGAGGAACCTGTTTCAGTCGCTGGAGGAGGAGAAGCTAGGGATCTTTGAGAGTCCCACAGGAACGGTGGGGAATCTTTGCATGTGATTCTTGCA
>NC_051406.1:4217982-4218104 GCF_015228065.2 Penaeus monodon
TTCATAATTGTCCATGTCATTATTATAACAAGTATTAAGGTCATCGTCCTTGTTATCGTTATCAGGAGATCTTAACAGTAAGATTTGTGTATTGGCTTATGATTATGTTCTGCTATTATCCA
>NC_051406.1:4218130-4218294 GCF_015228065.2 Penaeus monodon
TAGAAGAGAGGAATTTTCATGGGGGATATGAATTCAAGTTACCTAAAATATCCTTATTTCCTTTCAGGGAAAATCTCTGAGCCTTATTTGCGGTGCTTTGACTTGGCTCAGGGACCACAACACCCATTATAAGGTGAGTCAGAGGTTTTTATAAGTATATCCTT
>NC_051406.1:4218387-4219644 GCF_015228065.2 Penaeus monodon
TTTGCATTTATTTTAGAGGGAAGATATGCTTATTTTTCAGACTGTACATGGCCTATCTTTGTTATGCATAACTGACAAATGGGAATTCATAAAACAATCTGTGGCAGTATGCATTTGTGAATTTCTCTTTTAGGGATTTAACCAACCTTAAGTAAAAATGCACGATGGGGAAGCTTAAACAAGTATTAAAGCCTACTTTCACCATAACTTGGCATTCATATCCTGTTTTGGATTGGACAGGCAGAGCTACAGAGGAAAATAGAGGAGGGCTCAGCCACTGTTGACGACAACGACCCGGACTGGTTCTCAGCTGCAACCAAGAGAATTGAGGAACAGGAGGAGGTTAGGAAGTATCGAGAAGAGTTATTAGCTCTGCAGAAGCAAGAGGAAAGGGTTAAGGCCCTCAAAGAGCGGCGACAAGTGATCAAGGTTGTGAGCATTTGTGGTCTGGTCTGCTTTTTAGAGTTGTTGCAAAGGCTGGGGAGAGAATTAACTACAGAGAAAACTTTAAACTGGTACTTTGAAGATTGATTTTACTTCTAGAATCTAGGAATATATGTTAATCACCTATTTAAGTCTGTAGACTTCATTAACATTTTGGCTGTATAGTCAGTCACCTGAAATATGCTTAAGAATTAAACTTTTAATAGATACTTTTCTATTCTCAAGTTATTTGCCACATTTTTGCTCATCCGAACTCATCCTAACAGAGATCCAAAATAAAGAAAATAGACGATGACTTTGATGAACTCTTCAGAGACTTGCATCAAGTGAGTGAAGAAGTGCGACGTGAACTTAGTGCCATTGGAGGTGAGTGTGTGCTCTTGCTGGGATAATTTCTTGCTCTTTGTTAGATATCCACTAGGGAGCATCATTAGGCAAGTTAATTGGGTATTAAGAGAAGTGAGCGATATGAGATAGGAGGCAAATAAAAATGTATTAAAACCAGAAGAGTTCTTGAATGTTTGCATTATCACTGTGCATGATTTGTTTCCTCCTGAATAGTTTTCTAATTTATTTTTCTTTCTTTTTCCCTGATATTATTAAAAGATTTATTTGTTGCTGTGGACCAGTGAAATAAGTGAATGATATGTGAATATAAGTTATTCCATTCATCAACAGGAGTGGAACCCATGTCAGCTGAAGAGAGTGAATGGTTGCTCGATGATTATCACAGTGATGATGAGGGGGAAAATAAGTACAAAAAAGATAAGGAAGAGGAGGAAGAAGAAAAGGGTTGTTTAAAGGTAAAGTATC
>NC_051406.1:4219733-4219833 GCF_015228065.2 Penaeus monodon
AAGTGTGTGATGTTTAGTAGCTCATTGTGGGATGAATGGCAGAGATTTTTATTATTCTTTGTCCCACTGGAATGGTGACAGAATGGTAAAATTTGTCTTG
>NC_051406.1:4219890-4220839 GCF_015228065.2 Penaeus monodon
TTTTATTCTGAAAACTTTCTTTTTTCTTTTTTCTAAAGATATACTTCTGTAGTCGCACGCACTCTCAACTGTCGCAGTTTGTACGTGAGGTTCAGAAGACTGTGTTTGGGGAAGACACACGTGTTGTCTCCTTGGCATCGAGGCAGAATTTGTGCATTAATGAGGCTGTCAGCAAGCTCCATAACATGTCCCTTATTAATGACAGGTATTATTGTTTCCCTTCATACTTTCTTTTATGTTTTTCCCTATTTCTTTTAATTTTTAATATCTAGAAAACTTATTGTGCCAAAACAATAGGTTTTAACACTTTATTCATAGTATTAATCAAAAGAATACTTAAGTAGATCTAAGAGAGTTCTGTATTTTGCATTTCCACAAGAGCTGACAACAAGACTTGGCAAAATTTCAGCATTTGCAAGCTTTCATCTGACCATAATTTCTTTTCCATCAGATGTCTAGAACTCCAGAAAGGCAAAAAAGGCCAGGCCACAAAATGCGAAAGTGATGGTTCGGTTAGCAAAAAGAAAAAGTCTTCTGCTGGATGTCCCTACTACAAACAGACAGCAGTTGATGGTCTCGCTGATCAGGTGAGAGGTTATGGTCTCTTGGTAAAGTGAGGCAAGGGGCGAAGAAGCAGAATCTGGTTGTTTTCCAGACACGTAAGTTCAAGTCTGAGAGAGTTGATATTACACTGTTTGAGCAAAAGGAAAGTACTTGATTATTGATTTCTTATACTTCAATATAAGTATTATGATTTAGTAAAGAGCATCTGTATAAAAAACTTTACAAAAAAAAGATGGAATTCCATCATCTACTAATGCCAAAGAGTTATTTTTATTTTCCCCTGAATGCTGTAGTAGGATTTAATGCTCTTAGTGTTTCTTTCTTGTAACTTATGGAAATTTCTCCCTTTCTCCCTCCAAAAATTATTATTAGTCCTCAGAATTAA
>NC_051406.1:4221005-4222680 GCF_015228065.2 Penaeus monodon
ATCTTCCTCAGCTCTTACTCGAGGTACAAGACATAGAGCAAATGGTGGGACTAGGACGCAAGACAAAGGGATGCCCATATTATGCTTCCAGATATGCTGTCAAAGATGCCCAGGTAAGAAATGCAGTACAGAATTAACATTACTAATGTGGCATATCTGGGAACCAGGCATGGGATAAAGTACTGGATTTCCTATATAATAAAACCCCTTAGAATAGAGAGGTGGATTAAAGTATATGCCAAGCTAAATTAATACAGCAGAAGCATTGACTGTAAGTCAGGTGTGGTAGACATAAATAAGATGGGTCACTGGTCATGCTACAGCTGACCAAACAGTGGTCATAGAAATTGATTAGCTACTACAAGATTTAGTACATGCTAGAACAGTGAGCTTGAATGTACATTAAGGTATCTGTCTGATGGAGTGATGATGAGCAAGATAGTTCACACGGATAGGAACTTTTAAATGCATATATTGTTCATCCCTTTCTAACTTGCTTCCATAGGAAGTTAGAATCTTGGTTTCTACAATTTTCATTCCTAATGTAGAGAAATGTCTACATTCTCTTCCCAACACAATATAATTTATCAACTCACAGCATGCATTCTTCATAAAGAAAAGAAAAAAAATCCAAATATACTCAAAACTGGATTTCCCTTAGCTGGTTGTTCTGCCATACAACACACTCCTGCACAAGGGTACACGAGAAGCCTGCCAGATACGCTTAAAGGGTAATATCGTTATTGTAGATGAAGCTCATAACCTTCTGGAAACTATTGCCAACATCCACTCAGTTTACATCAGTCACGGGCAGGTATGAATCTTTTTGGTTGTAAATTATTTAATGTTCATATTGATTCAGCATACATTTTTTCCTGTTTGGAATAATGTGTAGATGTTACAGTGAAGCAAGAAGAAATCATGTAAATATTTATTCTGAAATGAATAAAGAAAGTTTCTCAAAAACATTTTATGTTTGAAATGTGATTTTTCAGTTATCTGGAGCACGTGCACAGCTAAGCCAGTATTTGGTACGTTACAGCAAAAGGCTTTCTCCAAAGAACTTGTTGTACATCAAGCAGATTCATTTCTTCATTAATGCTCTGATGAAACTTCTTAGTGGAGGTAATATAATGCACAGTATATACAATATTCTTTCTGCCATAAATGAAAATATAAAGGTAGACATAGCTGTTTACTTTTTTATACATATAGATATATGATTAACATTTTCATTTAAATAAATATAGGCAGTAGCTTGTACAACTGGCTGTTTGTGGAATCCATATGTCAGTTTTTTAGATGTTTACATTTATGCTTTAGGATGTAGAATGGAAATACTAATTACACATTCTATTACCTTTTTTGATTTGGAATGAATATATTATCGTGCATTATTTCCTTATTAGCAGGTACACAAAGTATTGGTGCCATGAACAACAACAGCAACAAAGGGCCAGCTGCTGGCAACCAAAGTATCAGTTCTCGTATGCTTACAGTGCCAGTCTTCTTGGCCGAGACTCTCACTGACAATTTGAACATCTTCAAACTTATACAATACATTGAACAGAGCAAGATTGCCCACAAGGTATGAAAAGGACAGTGAAAATAATCTTCATAGTAAGCTAGGAAGAGGGAATGAGGTTTACATGTTAATTCTCTTGATATGTGATAT
>NC_051406.1:4222711-4223560 GCF_015228065.2 Penaeus monodon
TAATTGTATACTGCTGCAAAATCCTTTGGTTTTTAATAATTGGCCTTCATACTGCCTAATTGATATTGTACATGCTAAAAAATACAACAAGAAGAGTCAACATTTCAGAAGACAAAATTATAGTGCATATGAGATGTTTTCATTATTACAGCACCATGAGAAATGTTGTCCATAATTTTTTTTATGGAGGCATAAAGACACTGTAGAGAGTGGTGATAAGAGGCTGAATACAGCATGTTCAAAACAGTATCATTGTATTTTAAATAGGCTAGTTATTATCACTAAACTGTTTACTTGCCATCTGTCATGAGTCTTCAGCTTGATGAAAAAATATATAGCAACTTCTTTAGCCTTAATCAAACCTTCCTCAGTATTTGTCTCAGTGCATGTTTTAGACATGGGTAAGAGAATAAGATAACCCTTATGTTAAATCCATAATTATTTTGGTATCAGCGCAGAGATTCCCAAATCCTAGTACTTGGGTAAAATATGTTTGGGAATAGCATATTTAGAAGAGTTTAGATAATTTATTTTAGATGATTACTAATTTTGAACAGATATGGACACATTTCATATTCAGACACAAGACCAAGAGTACATTGATAGTTTTAAAGTGTATTTTCATGTTTCATTCTTCACTATTTATGAATCATATATTATTGTATAAATTGTACATTAACATGTCTATTTCACAGCTACACTCGTTTAGCCAGAAGTTTGAAGGGCCTGTAAAAGTTCACCAAGTGCAAAAGCAGTCTTCGTCGACCTCGGCCTTTCTTGCGAAAATGGCTAGTCAGAAAAAAGATAACAGTCCTAAAGGTATTATATCCTCATGCTGTCTGGTTAAGA
>NC_051406.1:4223599-4223791 GCF_015228065.2 Penaeus monodon
GGAATTTTCTCCTTAATTCTGTCATCTTAGCTTCAGAATATTGTTGTAAGCCTAAAATTTTGTTGTATATTTTAAAATATGTAACATGAATATTGAGCAAAATACAGTCATCTTATTATAAAACTAAATTTTTTAGAGAACCAGCAGCCGAAGACACCAGAAACTCCCAGGACGGAAAAAACAGTGAAGCAA
>NC_051406.1:4223816-4225081 GCF_015228065.2 Penaeus monodon
TGATGGGGTCACCACTTATGCAGATCACGGAATTCCTGAGAGCTCTCCTCCAGGCTAGTGAGGATGGACGCATCATTGTCACTGTGGGATCGACTGCCCGGAAGTCGTCCTTGAAATATCTCCTCCTTAATCCTGCTTCACACTTCCATGACATTGTTAAGGAATGCAGGTATGTTGTATGTCACTTGCTGTTAGTATGAAAGCTTACAGTTGGTAAATGGATGATTGTTTTGTGACTTTTTAGTATAGTGTTTTTCATAGTTTCACAGTTTTTTCATAGTTTTTTCCCAAGTACTTATCTAGTTCTTTTATACCTGTTACATTATACAAGTAAATAGATAGTAAAGTATTACTTGCTTGTAGGTGTTGCTTGAAAGTAATCACACAGAAACATCTGCCACCAGGTCAGTCATTGTGGCTGGAGGAACGATGCGACCTGTGAGTGAGTTCCGTAACCAGCTGTTTCTCTCAGCTGGAGCTACTCCTGAGAGAATCCATGAATTTTCTTGTGGTCACGTTGTCCCAGGAGAACAAATCATGCCCATAGCTCTCAACGAGGGGCCCACAAATGTCACCCTAGACTTTACCTATCAACACAGAAAAGACCCTAAAGTTGTTAGTATCTTTGTGATGAATTACAGAAGCTAGCCTTGATGTAGATATTCTTTTGGAGTATATAATTTTGTACACTAGTAGGCTTTGTATATATTTGCTAGAAAAAAATTACATAATAATACCTCTATTATATTTGCATCTATAGTATACTTTCCCGTTTTTCACTTTTTGTAGTTAGATGAGCTGGGACGTGTTATTGCTAATATCTGCAATGTTGTACCTGGTGGCCTAGTGTGCTTCCTGCCATCATACGAGTATGAACAGTACATTTACAATCATTTTACCACAACTGGGGTTATTAGCAGATTATCTGCTAAAAAAAAGGTACAGTAATTATTTTGAAGTTGGATTTTTTTGTGTATACTTATGACTTTCAGATATTTTGTATGGTAGCATTAAAATTCAGACATGTTCATTTGAAGAAAGAAGAAAAATACGCAAAAAATATTTATTTCATTCATATATCATAATTGTTTGCAGATCTTCCGTGAGCCAAAAAAGTCAAGCCAGCTCGACAGTGTTTTAAATGAATATGCAAAAACAGTACGGTTATCAGTTACAAACACCACAGGAATAACAGGCTCACTCCTTTTCAGTGTTGTAGGTCAGTGAGTTTTCCTTTCTTGTTTTCATTATATATTTCATTAATT
>NC_051406.1:4225102-4225424 GCF_015228065.2 Penaeus monodon
TCTGTTTTGTATTTCTTCACTTTTTTGTTTCTTTACTTTATGCCATTGGAACAGTACATTAAAGAGCTCAGCAATGTTACTTATAAGCCTAAAATTGCTTTAAGTGTATGTAGTACCTTGATTAAGAAACATTAATCATTACCACTCCTAATTCCTATATTCCCACTTTACATTGACTCCATTGATAATGGCCACATTTCATTATGGTTTTGTTTAACTAATTTCACATACCCACGTTCTTAATCAGTAGAGTGTCAGCTAGCTACTAGTCTTACCTGACCTCACTTGTTTTTCCTCTTCATTGAATATCTAGGGGATATGT
>NC_051406.1:4225621-4226234 GCF_015228065.2 Penaeus monodon
AGCACCAAGGTTGTATGAAAACTTGTATAGAAAAGATATTGTATTATGAGATGTTTCTTTTCTCTCGGCTTCAGGTGGAAAGATGAGCGAAGGCATCAACTTCAGTGACAATCTAGGCCGATGTGTTATCATGGTTGGCCTTCCCTATCCCAACACCCATTCACCTGAACTCAAGGAAAAGATGCAGTACCTGAACAAGAATGTGGTTGGTCTTGCTGATATATTTTAGATGTTTTTGAATCTTATTTTATTGTTATTTTTTCTACTTCATTTACATCTGTGACTTAAGTACTTTTGATTTTATACTATATATCAGTGTTACAGTATTAAGGAGCATATATATTAATAGTCTGGTATGTTTGGAAATCCTTTTGTGTTAGGTTTCCCTGATTTCTAAACTGCTTTTCAAAATTTCACTGTTGTTTATTTTATATATAATTATATATAAATTAATTGATTTGAACCTTAGAAATTGTTTTCTCTTAACTAGTCTCCAGGGCCCGATGGAAGGCCAGCAGGCTCTGTCTTCTATGAAAACCTCTGCTTTAAAGCTGTAAATCAGTCCATTGGCCGAGCTATCCGCCACAGGTGAGAACAGTTTGTGTTTGTATGT
>NC_051406.1:4226275-4227238 GCF_015228065.2 Penaeus monodon
TATTTGATGTTCATTTTAAAAGATAAGAAAGTCCATTTTTGGTATGACAATTATTATGAGGAGCATGATTATTTCACCTATGTAAGAAGTATACTGCGTGGAATTATCAAGTGTCTCTGGCATCATGACCAAGGTAACTAAGGATAAAGAATAGAGAGTGAAGCTTTTAAGTATCCACTAGGAATTTCACAAACTTGCTGACGTTGTCTTTTGTCAAAAAAGATGAATAAATTCTAGTACTGAAATAAATTACACTACAGTTAATTATGATGCTGTAATGTACCCCTCAATATAAGTAAGTTATTAATTATTATTTTTTGTTTTTAAGAAATGATTATGCTAGCATTCTCCTCTTGGACCATCGGTACAGTCGGCCCTCCTCTGTGCAGGCCTTGCCAGAGTGGATCTCAAAACATTTAAGAATGTGTCCAAAGTTTGGTCAGGCGTTTGGTCTAATCCGCAAGGTAGGATTAACGAATTGTGTTTTTTTTTTTATCATAATAAAAGGGTGTCAATCGTATATAAAACTGAACATGGTACACTAATGTCATATAATATTTAAAAATGATTTTACTGAATTTTCATACAAAAATTGACTTTTTTTTCCCTCTAGTTCTTTGCAGATAAGAAAACAACAGCCACTTGAGCATAAAATCTGTAATAATTGTAATATATATTTTTGTATGAAATTCCAATGCAATAATGTCACAATCTATAGTACGTAATATAACTTTATGTATTTCTTTGCCCTTGTAAATTCTTGTGTGTATATAAAGTACAATAAATAAAGATTCCAAGGTATTTATTGAAAATAAACTAATCTCAATAACTTATAGCATTACCCCTTTGCCTCTGGATAGCATATATACATCATGCCACACCAAGAATGACCATGTAATATAAAATAAATTCATTTTTAAAATGATCATTCACAATAAAGTGATCCTCAAATATCATCCAACA
>NC_051406.1:4230734-4231800 GCF_015228065.2 Penaeus monodon
GGGCCACATGATAGTGGATCTGAATCCAATGGGTTTAATGTCAACCTAGTGGGAAACAGGAATTACATGTATATTTTTTTATAAATTAATTTGTCTCAAGTACCTTCACATTATGGAAGAATATCCAATCTTTCTCCATTTGCTAAATTTTGGATTAAAGAAAAAACACAGTGGATTTATTGATAAATATATTTATCATAGGAAAATAACAATGAGACACTAGTAATAGAGAGATGGTGCATATCAGCTTGACCATGGAAACACTGACACCATGAATATTTGTGTAGACATGACCAATGGGAATGGAATGAAAAATTACAATGAAGCCCTAAAATGAGTGGAAATTCCAGCCCATGCCAACTGCAAAATGGTCTTCATCTAATTTATGCAGACTGAGAATTCCTGATGCAGCACTGGGTTACAGTCTTACGAACATTCTGCAGTTGCACATGGGTGTATATATTTTTATTTCTTTTGTCTACTACTTTTATTCCTACAGAAGCCTGGTATATTTACAATGGCATTTCAGGAGGCAACAGATGGTAACAAATATATTTTTAAACATTTCATATTCCTAATTAGGGTTTTATATCTTTTAAATATATAATTCAATAATAACAAGTGATTGGCAAAGTATTTAAGAATTTTATCTTCTTCACTACACAGACAAAGGATGCTTTCTTGACACTACAAATAGGCTGTTTGGGATCTTTTATCTTTGCGTTTTTATGCTACATGGCTAATATGCTGTAATGAGTTTAGCAAGACTAAAACAGTCTATTTTATGAATAGAACAGGAACAGACAAAAAGAGAGGGGGGGGGAAATAATAATAATCTTCCTACAGATAGTGGATAAGGTGGGCTTTGTTCTGTACTACAATATGTCTTGGGGAGTTTCTGCAGGAGACTACATGCTTGCTTGCCATTCACACATTAAAATTTCCTGTACATTCGTGACCTATTTAACAAGTACATAGTATACTTTTTAAAATTTTTTGTTTTTTTGGTTTTATAAAAAGGTCTTTACAATAATTATGAACACCTATAAGATCCTGACAGAGTTGT
>NC_051406.1:4231833-4232213 GCF_015228065.2 Penaeus monodon
CTTTCTGTCCCAACTAAAATTGTGCGTGGATAAGCACCATGATCCCACATATTGGGGTATTTTGTGTCTAGCGATTTTAAACTACAGAGATATTTGGCAGTAGGTCCATCAGTAGTGCACAGTTCTATAACATTTATATAGATTATGAATATAAATTTTATATAACTACCCCAGCTGTAAAACTTCAAATATGCAACAAAAATTATAATGAATAATTGAATTTATTTCAAGCAAGAAAGGAAGGTTTACGTGGCTATTTGGGGATTTTCATACTTTTATAAAAGGCGTTTAATGCTGACAATACACAAGAACTTTTCTTTCATTCAAAGCAATATTTTCCATTAACAACTGCCTGCACTTCAAATATATTCAATGTCGGT
>NC_051406.1:4232347-4232476 GCF_015228065.2 Penaeus monodon
TGGCATTCAAATATGGTTTCACTGCATGTAAAATCATACTGACTGCTGACAAATCCCAAACAATTTTTCTAACTCTTTGGCTTAATAGTAAACCTAGTGAGAATAAACATTCTTATGGAGATATCAAGA
>NC_051406.1:4232681-4234413 GCF_015228065.2 Penaeus monodon
TGGTCTCGCATACCTGCATTTGCTTGCGTTACTCAAATCCCAAACTATAAATACTTCCAGTTATTCCACTTACTGTTTTTTTTTTTTCTTATTCTTTGGCTTTATTTAAATTAAAGTTCATGATTAGTAAACCTAATGAGAATAACAAACTTACAATGATATGAAGAACTTGCATTTCCTTAAAGTATGTCTTCCTCTATATAATAAACATGCGTTCCTTCTATTAGATTCTCTTCTTAAAATACCAAACAAATTTAAACAAATTGTGCTAAAATATGATTGTAGTTGGTGAAGCAATTTACTCAACTGCTTCTTTGTCTTCTATCTTTTCCTCAAACCTGATATCACAACCACAAGTGAATGGGATGATACTTTACTTGTTTACACTGAACATATTTCAATGTTAACTTGCTGTAAAGACTGAATTCATTTATTTACTTTCTTTCATATTTTTGTTTAATCAATCAAATGTTGCCCATTTACTTTCACTAGGCCCATTAGTGTCATTTTTGCTCTCCCCTCTAGAGTCTGTTACTTTGTTGTTATTCACTACTGTATTATTATTGTTCCCAAGAGTCACAGCTTTGGACTGACTATTTACACTAAGTTTTTGGAAGTCCTTAGAAAAATCCCCCAATAAGTCCCGCTGTGACAGTCTTGGAGGTCTCTGGGGCTGGGTGGAAGAGACTGCAGCCTTGTTAGGTTGAGCCAGAGGGGGTTCAAACTGCACATACTGGCCTGGTCTGGTCGCAGCAGCTGTCATTGGTTGGTTGTCTGTACTCCCTGACAACATGCTGGATGCAAATGCTGCTGCAGCACTGCCTCCCCTTGTGGAACTTGGGAGTGAGTTTGCGCTTGGTGGTTTGTGCTGATTGTACATAGGGTTCTGACAGCCAATTGGTGTACCCAAACTAGTCTGAAGGGAAGAGAATGGACGGTACTCTGGCCCCAACCCCTGATAAGAAGCAAGAGGGCGGTATTCTGAAGGGCGTTTAGGAGTGGCATTGGGCAATCCTGTTGTGTTGATAGCTGAGGAACGGGCAAGAGATGGATGTGCAGGAAGATGAGACATACTGACACTGCCAACCCCAACTCCACCTTCACCTTGTACTGCCACTCCTGAAAATAATGGCATCTGTGCAAGTTAAATGAGCAGATTTTCAAGAAGTAGATTAATACTACAACAAGGGCCTTCTCCATTTTTTGCATGACATTTTGGAACTGCTGCTCTAAAAGCATGCGTGAAAAAGTATTCTGTACCACCATGCTTGCCTGAGTGATGTAACCAAAAAGTGCAAGTGTAGTTCTGCATAGAGGTCTTGTGCATGTCCCCAGGTTACACACTGTACTGTGTAGGTAAGATGGTAACCTATACAATGTGCCTGTGAACAGATTACCTGAAGAGGGTGCCAGGGTGTCATCCCTAAACACTAAACTGAACTGACCTTAACTGTTCATCATGCTCTGTCAGTAATTATTCTATTAAACTGAATGAGAGAAAATTGGCATATATGCAAGAGCTATGTTGTGTATGCATAAGTTGGTCTTCATAAGACAGTGTGTTAGTAGCTGATATTCATCAATATTTACAAATTAAACCTTAAAATGCTTCACTACAGTATTAAAATGTGGGCATGACTCAAGAAAGACACAGTTATCTATGCATAGATTATTGCATACATTAATAGCATAATAATTAATATATAAAAAGTCTTTGATCATTTCTCCAGAG
>NC_051406.1:4234449-4234677 GCF_015228065.2 Penaeus monodon
CTTGTTATATGCAATATGCTAGTGCATGGCAAGCAGAATACCAGCTTGAAGTTATACTATGGATATATACACTTTTTAGTTATCTAGATTACCATCTTACTTCTAAATGTATTATAAAATTACCCATCATGAAAAGTTCATCCAATTCACAGTTTAGCTCTCGCTATTTGCAGGTTTTTCCTGCAACAAAAAATGCAAATACACTCTGTGAAAAAAAAATAAAATAAA
>NC_051406.1:4234696-4235003 GCF_015228065.2 Penaeus monodon
ATTTTAATGTTTCTTACCAATAGGGCTGACTTATCCAATCTTTAACTAAAGCTGTAAATAAATTAAGACTTTAACTATAAGGTTATAAAAGAATTTATACTCAATAATAATAAAGTCAGTAACTTCAAAATCATCATTGGCTCTCCTGTTTTTTCATCATTTTTATCTAAGTTGCCATAGGATGAAGCTACTCTACAAATCTCCAAAGGAAGAATAATTCTCATTAATATCTTTATTTATGGCTAAGCTGTACATTATGAGCTAAGCAGTGTGTAGGGCACATGTCTGCTACACTGGTCTTGGCAAA
>NC_051406.1:4235401-4235855 GCF_015228065.2 Penaeus monodon
TGCAGTGGACAGTGCAATTACCCAGTGAAAACAGGTTAAGAATCAAAAGCCTTAAACAGAAGTCAAGTGTTCCTTTGTTTTTCTTTGTTTTCTTCTTTCTCTTTTTACGGTGTTAATATTTAATGCTACTTATGCAATTAAACTGTATACTCTAAATTGTGCAATCAAACAACTTACTAAATATCTAGAGATATGTCATTTAATATTTCCTGCCTATACATGGACAAACTTGGATAACTTCACGATAAATTCACTCATTTATTTGCTACTGTAATAATTGCTGTAAAATTAGAGATTATTGGTAATAACAAATCAGTAATGTAAAAGAATCTTGGTATTTTTTAATAATCAGCATAAGTCCTACTTTAAGTCAAACTACCACTAAATTTGAAAATTTATAAAAATAATCATATTCTTGATTCTTCTTTATATCATCATATTGGCACCTACTGAA
>NC_051406.1:4235972-4236540 GCF_015228065.2 Penaeus monodon
ACACTGAATTCAGATATGGGTGTGTCGGCACCTGAGTATGTGTGGCAATAAATATGTATGTGATTTAATCATGACTCATCTACCATGCTTACAGAGGCCAAACCATTAACAGATGTCGCTTTCAGCAAAAAACTACACATCAACTTGATTTAATCTTTATTTATTTCCAATGAAAAGCCAAGTAGGTTCCTACACACAAAATTCCTCTCATGAACCCTGCTTAGAGAGATCCATTTCACACAAGTAATATCAATCAACATATTTCCAAAACACCACAGTTTCAAGCGCCAAGGAACCTCCATATGCTTTAAGTAATCTCCCAAGTCAAACCAATAGCCTCACCTGGAAGGCTTGAGGTAGATCTAGCAACACCGGGCACAGGAGGGGGCGGCTGGCTGGGTCGGATGCTCTGCAGGGGCCTTTGGGGGATGTCTTTGGAGAAGAGTGGGTCGAAAATCTCATCCTGTGGGGACTCCAGAAAGATGAGGTCTTGGCCATCCTGTAAGGCAGCAATACATGCTAATAAGCTTGATGTTTGCAACTCTACTCAGCTTTGAGAATCCACCTT
>NC_051406.1:4236579-4236734 GCF_015228065.2 Penaeus monodon
CAACAATATTCTTCAATCTGGTGTGAAAGTCATGCATTACTATATGTCAAAAAATTAGCAATCATAAAATATAAAATTTATATGAACATTTACTCTGAACATTAATAAATTAATTTCCCATATAACATATTTCTTGGACAAGCAATGATAATTTA
>NC_051406.1:4236775-4236961 GCF_015228065.2 Penaeus monodon
TATGAAATTAAACTTTTCATTTAAAAATGCAGGATATTCACCCAAATAGACCTATAATCTTTTTAAAGGCATGCAACTAAAGCAGGCAATTATAAAAAAGCATTCACTGGATTAAGCATATAAATGTAATAAAAACACCAGTACCAAAACCAAAAAGAAAATGGTTTACAGAGTACAGTAAAAAAA
>NC_051406.1:4236982-4237053 GCF_015228065.2 Penaeus monodon
ATCGAAAACTATCAATCAAATCAGCTCAATAAAATAATGCAACTATTTACCCTAAAATGTCCTATAAATCT
>NC_051406.1:4237088-4239127 GCF_015228065.2 Penaeus monodon
TGGCAACACAAGATCCAAGAGGCCCAATTGGAAAATGATGGAAAAGTGTATTACCTCCTCACCAGACCCCTGATCAAAGCCAAGGTGGGGGCTAGGGCTCCTTGTTCGACGGCCTAGGGATGGGGGAGGAGGGGGCAGGGGGCTGAAGGAACGCTGGAACGGGTCAGGGGACTTGGACTGACGGCTGGGTTCGGGTTGGGAAAGGGGGCTGGGGGACGGGTGGGAGGATGCCGGGGATTGGGAGCTCCGAGGGATGGGAGACACGCTCCCTCCCTGGATAGCAGATTCATTTAGCGGTGGAGAAAGACTGGTTAGCACGGCAGGAAGGCTCATGGTCATAATGTCCGTGGGGTGAGAGGCAGAGGAGAAAAAGAGAACGTTCCCCGCATAGCCCGGTTGAGACGGGGAGGAATAAGTTACTTGGGGAATATTAACAGAGGAGCACAGGATGCTGTCGTCTGAATTTTCAATGGCCTCAAATTCAGCTACGAGAGATTTGTTATCTACAGATTTGGTAAGCTTGGAATAAAAATACCCAGGTGTCCCACCCTTAGAGGAATACTTAGAAAGAGAGGCAGAGAAAGCTTGACTTGCACCATATCTAGGAAATCCAATGCTACAAGAGGAAGAGGAGGAATTAGAGCTCGGGGGTTCCAAAACTTCAGTGCTCTGCAACCCCTGAGGCAACCTCGAGGAAGGTGATGCATGCCCAGGGGGTACACACGTCCTAGCGGTGGAGGACAGAACAGAAGATGCAAGACAAGTGCCAGAGGAATCAGAAGTAAACTTTGTGTTGCTGGTTCTACAGGCAAAGGCAGGAGGACAATCATTGGCAGAGGAATCACAGAACTGCCTGCGCGTGCCTGACTTGCTACTGCTTCTGGGGGTAGTACAGTAGCCTTTACATACAGCAGAGACGCTGGAGACATCTTTAGAAGGGCGAGAGGGAGAACGTGGTGACAGCTGTGAGTGTCCCCGCCTATTTGTATCCAAGACAGAAGAAGCAGCACCATCAACTCGGTTGGCTGTAGTGTCTGCTCTTCTGTCTTGGATACAAATAGGCGGGGACACTCACAGCTGTCACCACGTTCTCCCTCTCGCCCTTCTAAAGATGTCTCCAGCGTCTCTGCTGTATGTAAAGGCTACTGTACTACCCCAGAAGCAGTAGCAAGTCAGGCACGCGCAGGCAGTTCTGTGATTCCTCTGCCAATGATTGTCCTCCTGCCTTTGCCTGTAGAACCAGCAACACAAAGTTTACTTCTGATTCCTCTGGCACTTGTCTTGCATCTTCTGTTCTGTCCTCCACCGCTAGGACGTGTGTACCCCCTGGGCATGCATCACCTTCCTCGAGGTTGCCTCAGGGGTTGCAGAGCACTGAAGTTTTGGAACCCCCGAGCTCTAATTCCTCCTCTTCCTCTTGTAGCATTGGATTTCCTAGATATGGTGCAAGTCAAGCTTTCTCTGCCTCTCTTTCTAAGTATTCCTCTAAGGGTGGGACACCTGGGTATTTTTATTCCAAGCTTACCAAATCTGTAGATAACAAATCTCTCGTAGCTGAATTTGAGGCCATTGAAAATTCAGACGACAGCATCCTGTGCTCCTCTGTTAATATTCCCCAAGTAACTTATTCCTCCCCGTCTCAACCGGGCTATGCGGGGAACGTTCTCTTTTTCTCCTCTGCCTCTCACCCCACGGACATTATGACCATGAGCCTTCCTGCCGTGCTAACCAGTCTTTCTCCACCGCTAAATGAATCTGCTATCCAGGGAGGGAGCGTGTCTCCCATCCCTCGGAGCTCCCAATCCCCGGCATCCTCCCACCCGTCCCCCAGCCCCCTTTCCCAACCCGAACCCAGCCGTCAGTCCAAGTCCCCTGACCCGTTCCAGCGTTCCTTCAGCCCCCTGCCCCCTCCTCCCCCATCCCTAGGCCGTCGAACAAGGAGCCCTAGCCCCCACCTTGGCTTTGATCAGGGGTCTGGTGAGGAGGTAATACACTTTTCCATCATTTTCCAATTGGGCCTCTTGGATCTTGTGTTGCCA
>NC_051406.1:4239163-4239234 GCF_015228065.2 Penaeus monodon
AGATTTATAGGACATTTTAGGGTAAATAGTTGCATTATTTTATTGAGCTGATTTGATTGATAGTTTTCGAT
>NC_051406.1:4239255-4239445 GCF_015228065.2 Penaeus monodon
TTTTTTTACTGTACTCTGTAAACCATTTTCTTTTTGGTTTTGGTACTGGTGTTTTTATTACATTTATATGCTTAATCCAGTGAATGCTTTTTTTATAATTGCCTGCTTTAGTTGCATGCCTTTAAAAAGATTATAGGTCTATTTGGGTGAATATCCTGCATTTTTAAATGAAAAGTTTAATTTCATATGT
>NC_051406.1:4239484-4239638 GCF_015228065.2 Penaeus monodon
AAATTATCATTGCTTGTCCAAGAAATATGTTATATGGGAAATTAATTTATTAATGTTCAGAGTAAATGTTCATATAAATTTTATATTTTATGATTGCTAATTTTTTGACATATAGTAATGCATGACTTTCACACCAGATTGAAGAATATTGTTG
>NC_051406.1:4239677-4240244 GCF_015228065.2 Penaeus monodon
AAGGTGGATTCTCAAAGCTGAGTAGAGTTGCAAACATCAAGCTTATTAGCATGTATTGCTGCCTTACAGGATGGCCAAGACCTCATCTTTCTGGAGTCCCCACAGGATGAGATTTTCGACCCACTCTTCTCCAAAGACATCCCCCAAAGGCCCCTGCAGAGCATCCGACCCAGCCAGCCGCCCCCTCCTGTGCCCGGTGTTGCTAGATCTACCTCAAGCCTTCCAGGTGAGGCTATTGGTTTGACTTGGGAGATTACTTAAAGCATATGGAGGTTCCTTGGCGCTTGAAACTGTGGTGTTTTGGAAATATGTTGATTGATATTACTTGTGTGAAATGGATCTCTCTAAGCAGGGTTCATGAGAGGAATTTTGTGTGTAGGAACCTACTTGGCTTTTCATTGGAAATAAATAAAGATTAAATCAAGTTGATGTGTAGTTTTTTGCTGAAAGCGACATCTGTTAATGGTTTGGCCTCTGTAAGCATGGTAGATGAGTCATGATTAAATCACATACATATTTATTGCCACACATACTCAGGTGCCGACACACCCATATCTGAATTCAGTG
>NC_051406.1:4240362-4240815 GCF_015228065.2 Penaeus monodon
TCAGTAGGTGCCAATATGATGATATAAAGAAGAATCAAGAATATGATTATTTTTATAAATTTTCAAATTTAGTGGTAGTTTGACTTAAAGTAGGACTTATGCTGATTATTAAAAAATACCAAGATTCTTTTACATTACTGATTTGTTATTACCAATAATCTCTAATTTTACAGCAATTATTACAGTAGCAAATAAATGAGTGAATTTATCGTGAAGTTATCCAAGTTTGTCCATGTATAGGCAGGAAATATTAAATGACATATCTCTAGATATTTAGTAAGTTGTTTGATTGCACAATTTAGAGTATACAGTTTAATTGCATAAGTAGCATTAAATATTAACACCGTAAAAAGAGAAAGAAGAAAACAAAGAAAAACAAAGGAACACTTGACTTCTGTTTAAGGCTTTTGATTCTTAACCTGTTTTCACTGGGTAATTGCACTGTCCACTGCA
>NC_051406.1:4241213-4241512 GCF_015228065.2 Penaeus monodon
TTTGCCAAGACCAGTGTAGCAGACATGTGCCCTACACACTGCTTAGCTCATAATGTACAGCTTAGCCATAAATAAAGATATTAATGAGAATTATTCTTCCTTTGGAGATTTGTAGAGTAGCTTCATCCTATGGCAACTTAGATAAAAATGATGAAAAAACAGGAGAGCCAATGATGATTTTGAAGTTACTGACTTTATTATTATTGAGTATAAATTCTTTTATAACCTTATAGTTAAAGTCTTAATTTATTTACAGCTTTAGTTAAAGATTGGATAAGTCAGCCCTATTGGTAAGAAAC
>NC_051406.1:4241557-4241767 GCF_015228065.2 Penaeus monodon
CACAGAGTGTATTTGCATTTTTTGTTGCAGGAAAAACCTGCAAATAGCGAGAGCTAAACTGTGAATTGGATGAACTTTTCATGATGGGTAATTTTATAATACATTTAGAAGTAAGATGGTAATCTAGATAACTAAAAAGTGTATATATCCATAGTATAACTTCAAGCTGGTATTCTGCTTGCCATGCACTAGCATATTGCATATAACAAG
>NC_051406.1:4241803-4242298 GCF_015228065.2 Penaeus monodon
CTCTGGAGAAATGATCAAAGACTTTTTATATATTAATTATTATGCTATTAATGTATGCAATAATCTATGCATAGATAACTGTGTCTTTCTTGAGTCATGCCCACATTTTAATACTGTAGTGAAGCATTTTAAGGTTTAATTTGTAAATATTGATGAATATCAGCTACTAACACACTGTCTTATGAAGACCAACTTATGCATACACAACATAGCTCTTGCATATATGCCAATTTTCTCTCATTCAGTTTAATAGAATAATTACTGACAGAGCATGATGAACAGTTAAGGTCAGTTCAGTTTAGTGTTTAGGGATGACACCCTGGCACCCTCTTCAGGTAATCTGTTCACAGGCACATTGTATAGGTTACCATCTTACCTACACAGTACAGTGTGTAACCTGGGGACATGCACAAGACCTCTATGCAGAACTACACTTGCACTTTGTTAATCACTCGGCAGCATGGTGGTACAGAATACTTTTTCACGCATGCTTTG
>NC_051406.1:4242398-4243187 GCF_015228065.2 Penaeus monodon
TTAACCTTACTAGGTGCATGCTTCCCATATGGACTGGATTTTCTACTTTTTAAATGCATCTTATATACTAAGTATCTATTCTACTATCATCAAAACAAAACACAAAACCTGTTCTCACCTGTGGCGATAGCTCCGCCAATGGACTGATTTACAGCTTTAAAGCAGAGGTTTCATGGAAAGACAGACCTAGCTGGCCTTCCATCGTGCCCTGGAACTAGTTTAAGAGAAAACAATTTCTAAGGTTTCAAAATCAATTTAATTTTATATATAATTTTATATAATAAAATAAAAACAACAGTGAAATTTTTGAAAAAGCAGTTTTAGAAATCAGGGAAACCTAACACAAAAGGATTTCCAAACATACCCAAGACTAATTAATATATATGCTCCTTAATACTGTAAACACTGAATATATAGTAATAAAAATCAAAAAAGTACTTAAGTCACAGATGTAAATGAAGTAGAAAAAAAATAACACAATAAAATAAGATTCAAAAAACATCTAAAAATATATCAGCAAGACCAACCACATTCCTTGTTTCAGGTACTGCATTCTTTTTCCTTGAGTTCAGGTGAAATGGGTGTTGGGTATAGGGAAGGCCAACACCATGATTAACACATCGGCCTAGATTTGTCCCACTGAAAGTTTGATGCCTTTCGCTCATCTTTCCACCTGAACAAAGCCGAGAGAAAAGAAACATCTCATAATAACAATATCTTTTCTATACAAGTTTTCATACAAACCTTTGGTGCTGGCATTGCATGCATATATGCATGCAATGGAATGTA
>NC_051406.1:4243216-4243323 GCF_015228065.2 Penaeus monodon
CAAATAATTTTTTTTCTGTATGGTAGATAGTTTATACAAGCAGGAAAGTCACCAAGAAGTCCAATTACTAAGGTCCTACCTTGCCTCAAACCAATGATGGATGATTA
>NC_051406.1:4243369-4243684 GCF_015228065.2 Penaeus monodon
CCAAACTACAAAACATAATCCCCTAGATATTTCAATGAAGAGGAAAAACAAGTGAGGTCAGGTAAGACTAGTAGCTAGCTGACACTCTACTGATTAAGAACGTGGGAAAATGTGAAATTAGTTAAACAAAAACCATAATGAAATGTGGCCCCATTATCAATGGAGTCCAATGTTAAAGTGGGGAATATAGGAATTAGGAGTGGTAATGATTTATTTTTTTTCCTTAATCAAGGTACTACATACACTTAAAGCAATTTTTAGGCTTATAAGTAACATTTGCTTGAGCTCTTTTAATGTTACTGTTTCCAATGGCAT
>NC_051406.1:4243752-4245423 GCF_015228065.2 Penaeus monodon
TTTAATGAAAATATATAATGAAAAACAAGAAAGGAAAAAACTCACTGACCTACAAAACCACTGAAAAGGAGTGAGCCTGTTATTCCTGTGGTGTTTGTAACTGAAAACCGTCTTTTGTTTTTTGCATATTCATTTAAAACACTGGTCCCCCCGAGCTGGCTTGACTTTTTTTTGGCTTTCACGGAAGATCTGCAAAACAATTAATGAATATATGGAATGAAATAAAAATATATTTTTTGCGTATTTTTTCTTCTTTTCTTCAAAATGAAACAATTGTCTGAAATTTTAATGCCTACCATACAAAAATATATCTGAAAGTCCAATAAAGTATACACAAAAAAAAATCCAACTTCAAAAATTACTGTAAAATTACCTTTTTTTTAGCAGATAATCTGCTAATAACCCCAGTTGTGGTAAAAAATGATTGTAAATGTACTGTTCATAACTCGTATGAATGGCAGGAAGCACACTAGGGCCCACCAGGTACAAACAATTGCAGGATATTAGCAATAAACACGTCCCAGACTCATCTAACTACCAAAAAAGTGAAAAAACGGGAAAGTATACTATAGATTGCAAATATAATAGAGGTATTATTAATGTAAATTTTTTTTTTCTAGCAAATTATACAACAAGCCTACTAGTGTACAAAATTATATATACTCCAAAAGAATATCTACATCAAGGCTAAGCTTCTGTAATTTCAATCACAAAGATACTAACAACTTTTAGGGTCTTTTTCTTGGTTTGATAGGTAAAGTCCTAGGGGTGACATTTGTGTGGGCCCCCCTCGTTTGAGAAGCTATGGGCATGATTTGTTTCCCCTGGGACCAAACGTGACCACAAGAAAATTCATGGATTTTTCTCTCGGAGTAGCTCCAGCTGAAGGAGAAAACCAGCTGGTTTTACGGGACAAAAACTCCTCACAGAGGTCGCATCGTTCCTCCAGCCACAATGAACCGGAACCTGTGGCAGATGTTTTCTGTGTGTGATTTACTTTTCAAGCAACACCTACAAGCAAGTAATACTTTTACTATCTATTTACTTGTATAATGTTAACAGGTATAAAAAGAACTAGATAAGTACTTGGGAAAAAAAACTATGAAAAAACCTGTGAAACTATGAAAAAACACTATACTAAAAAAAGTTCACAAAACAATCATCCATTTACCAACTGTAAGCCTTTCATACTAAACAGCAAGTGGACATACAACATACCTGCATTCCTTAACAATGTCCCCAATGGAAGTGTGGAAGCAGGATTAAAGGAGGGAGAATATTTCAAGGAACGACTTTCCGGGCCCCGTCGATCCCACAGTGACAATGATGCCGTCCCCTATCCTCCACTAGGCCTGGAGGAGAGCTTCCTCAGGAATTTCCGGGATCTGCCATAAGTGGTGGACCCCCATCAACCACCTCCTCCCTCCCCCTCCTCTTCTTTCTTGCTTTCCACTGTTTTTTTTTTTTTTCCGTCCCTGGGGAAGTTTTCTTGGTGGTCTTTCGGCTGCTGGTTTTCTCTAAAAAAATTTTAGGTTTTATAATAAGAATGAACTGTATTTTTGCTCAATATTCATGTTTACAATATTTTAAAATATAAACAAAAAAATTTTTAGGCTTACAACAACATATTTCCCTGAAGCTAAAGATGAACAGAATTAAGGAAAAATTCCC
>NC_051406.1:4245468-4246450 GCF_015228065.2 Penaeus monodon
TCTCTTAACCAGACAGCATGAGGAATATAATACCTTTAGGACTGGTTTATCCTTTTTTTCTGACTAGCCCATTTTCGCAAGGAAAAGGCCCGAGGTCGACGAAGACTGCTTTTTGCACTTGGGTGGAACTTTTTACAGGCCCCTTTCAAACTTTCTGGCTAAACGAGTGGTAAGCTGTGAAATAGACATGTTAATGTACAATTTTTAAATAAATAATATATGATTTTTCATAAAATAGTGGGAAGAATGGAAAACATGAAAATACACTTTTAAAACTATCAATGTTACTCCTTGGTCCCTTGTGTGTCTGGAAATATGAAAATTGTGTCCCCCCCCCCATATCTGTTTCAAAAATTAAGTAAATCATCTAAAAATTAAAATTATCTAAAACTCTTCTAAATATGCTTATTCCCAAAACATAATTTTTTACCCAAGTACTTAGGGAAATTTTGGGAAATCCTCCCTTGCGCTGATTACCAAAAATAAATTTATGGGATTTTAAACAATAAGGGTTATCTTATTCCTCTTACCCATGTCCTAAAACATGCAACTGAGACAAATACTGAGGAAGGTTTTGATTAAGGCTAAAAGAAGTTTGCTTATATATTTTTTTTCATCAAGCTGAAAGACTCCATGAACAAGATGGCAAAAGTAAAACCAGTTTTTTAGTGGATAATAAAACTAGCCTATTTTAAAAATACAAATGATACCTGTTTTTTGAACATGCTGTTATTCAGCCTCTTATCACCACTCCTCTACAGTGTTCCCTTTAATGCCTCCATAAAAAAAAAATTATGGGACAACATTTCTCATGGTGCTGTAATAATGAAAAAACAATCCTCATATGCAACTTTAATTTTTTGTCCCTTTCTGAAATGTTTGACCTCTTCTTGTTTTTAATTTTTTTAGCATGTACAATATCACAATTAGGGCAGTATGAAGGCCCAATTATTAAAAAAACCAAAGGGATTTTTGCAGCAGT
>NC_051406.1:4246522-4246746 GCF_015228065.2 Penaeus monodon
CATGTAAACCTCATTCCCCTCTTCCTAGCTTTACTAATGAAGATTATTTTTTCACTGTCCCTTTTTTCATACCTTGTGGGCAATCTTGCTCTGTTCAATGTATTGTATAAGTTTGAAGAATGTTTCAAATTGTCAGTGGAGAGTTTTCCCCTCGGCCAAGAAGACTGGCACTGTAAGGCCATAACGAGAACTGATACTTTTGGTTTGCCAGCAGCTGGCCCCCC
>NC_051406.1:4246768-4248397 GCF_015228065.2 Penaeus monodon
CATGGGCACCAATACTTTTGTGTACCTGCTAATAAGGAAATAATGCCAACGATAATATATTTCCATTCCAAATCAAAAAAAGGTAATAGAATGTGTAAATTAGTATTTCCCCATTTCTACACTCCTAAAGCATAAATGTAAACATCTAAAAAAACTGACATATGGATTTCCACAAACAGCCAGTTTGTACAAGCTACTGCCCTATATTTTATTTAAATGAAAATGTTTAATCATATTATCTATATGGTATATAAAAAAAGTAAACAGCTATGTCTACCTTTATATTTTCATTTATGGCAGAAAGGAAATATTGTTATATACTTGTGCATTATATTTACCCTCCCACTAAGAAGTTTTTCATCAGAGCATTAATGAAGAAATGAATCTGCTTGATGTACAAAACAAGTTCTTTTGGAGAAAGCCTTTTTGCCTGTAACGTACCAAATACTGGCTTTAGCTGTGCACGTGCTCCCAGATAAACTGAAAAATCACATTTCCCCAACAAAAAAATTGTTTTTTGAGAAGGAAAACTTTTCTTTATTTTCCAATTTCAGAAATAAAATATTTACATGATTTTTCCTTCTTGCTTTCACTGTAAACATCTTACACATTATTTCCAAACAGGAAAAAAAATGTATGCTGAATCAATATGAAAACATTAAAAATTTTAAACAAAAAAAAATTCATACCTGCCCCGTGAAACTGGATGTAAACTGAGTGGATGTTGGCAATAGTTTTCCAGAAAGGTTTTAGAGCTTCATCCTACAATAACGATTTTTACCCTTTTAAGCGTATTCTGGGCAGGCCTTTCTCGTGTACCCTTGTGCGGAGTGGTGGTGTGTTTGTATGGCAAGAAACAACCAGCTAAGGGAAATCCAGTTTTTTTGAGTATATTTGGATTTTTTTTTTCTTTTTCTTTATGAAGAATGCCATGCCTGTGAGTTTGAAATAAATTATATGTTGTGTTTTGGGAAAGAGAATGTAGACATTTTCCTCTACACGTTTAGGAATGAAAAATTGTAGAAAAACCAAGATTCTAACTTTCCCTATGGAAGCAAGTTTAGAAAAGGGAATGAACAATATAATTGCATTTAAAAGTTCCTATCCGTGTGAAACTATCTTGCTCATCATCACTTCCCATCAGACACAGATTACCTTAATGTACATTTCCAAGCTCACTGTTTTCTAGCATGTAAACTAAATCTTGTAGTAGCTAATCAATTTTCTATAATGACCACTGGTTTGGTCCAGCTTTGTAAGCATGAACCAGTTGGACCCCATCTTATTTATGTCTACCACCAACCCTGACTTACAGTCCAAATGCTTTCTGCTTGTGATTAATTTAGCTTGGCATATACTTTTAATCCACCTCTCTCTATTCTAAAGGGGTTTTTTAATTATATAGGAAATTCCCAGTAACTTTTATCCCCATGCCTGGTTTTCCCAGATATGCCCAACATTAGTAATGGTTTAATTCTGTACTGGCATTTTCTTTAACCTGGGCAATCTTTTGACAAGCATATCTGGGAAGCATAATATGGGCATCCCCTTTTGTCCCCTTGGCGTCCCTAGTCCCCCCACCATTTTGCCTTCTATGGTCCTTGTACCTCGAGTAAGAGCTGAGGGAAG
>NC_051406.1:4248434-4249875 GCF_015228065.2 Penaeus monodon
TTTTCTCTTACAAAATCATGAAACCTAAACTTTGAAAAATATTAATTCCATTTCTCTCTCTCTTTTCTTCCTAATTTATTCATTCATTCTCTCTCTTCTCTTTTTTTCTCCCCCCAATTCATTCATTCATTCTTCTCTCTTTTTCTTTCCTTTTTAATTCTGAGGGACTAATAATAATTTTTTGGAGGGAGAAAAAGGGGAGAAAATTTCCATAAGTTTTTTACAAGAAAAGAAACACTAAGAGCATTAAATCCTACTACAGCAATTCAGGGGAAAATAAAAAATAAACTCTTTTGGCATTAGTAGATGATGGAAATTCCCATCTTTTTTTTTTTTGTAAAAAGTTTTTTTTTATACAGATCCCCCCCTTTTACTAAATCATAATAATTTTTTAATATTGAAGTATAAGAAATCAATAATCAAGTACTTTTCCTTTTGCCTCAAACAGTGTAATATCAACTCCTCTCAGACTTGAAACTTACGTGTCCCCCTGGAAAAACAACCAGATTTCTGCTTTCTTTCGGCCCCTTGCCCTCACTTTTACCAAGAAGACCCATAACCCTTCCACCTGATCAGCGAGACCATCCAACTGCTGTTCCTGTTTTGTAAGTAGGGACATCCAGCAGAAGACTTTTTCTTTTTGCTAACCGAAAACCATCACTTTCGCATTTTTGTGGCCTGGCCCTTTTTTTTGCCCTTTCCTGGAGTTTCCTAGACATCTGATGGAAAAGAAATTATGGGTCAGATGAAAAGCTTGCCAAATGCCTGAAAATTTTTCCCAAGTTCCCCCCTTGTTGTTCAGCTCTTGTGGGAAAATGCAAAAATACAGAAACTCTCCTCTTAGAATCTACTTAAGTATTCCCTTTTTTTGATTAATACTATGAAATAAAGTTGTTTAAAACCCTATTTTTTTTTTGGCACAATAAGTTTTTCTAGATATTAAAAAAATTTAAAAGAAATAGGGAAAAAAACCATAAAAGAAAGTATGAAAGGGAAAAACAATAATAAACCTGTCCATTAATAAGGGACAATGTTTAATGGGAGCTTGCTGGACAGCCTCATTAATGCACAAAATTCTGCCTCGAATGCCAAGGAAGACAACCAACGTGTGGTCCCTTCCCCAAACCACGCCCCCCTTCCTGAACCTCACGTAAACAAACTGCGACAGTTTTGAAGAGTGGCGTGCGACTAAACAGAAGTTATATATCTTTAGAAAAAAAGAAAAAAAGAAAAGTTTTTCAGAAATAAAAAAAAAGTAAAATAATATAAAACCATAAAAAATAGAAGGAAAATTTAAAAAAATAGAAGATATAAACAAGAACAAATTTTTTACCATTCCTGGTCACCATTTCCCAGTGGGACAAAGAAATAATAAAAATTCTCTGCCCATTTCCATCCCACCAATTGAGCTACTAAAAAACATCACACACACTTTATAATT
>NC_051406.1:4249957-4250228 GCF_015228065.2 Penaeus monodon
TAATTCTCAAGATACTTTACCTTTAAAAAACAACCCTTTTTCTTCTTTCCCTCCCTCTTCCTTATCTTTTTTTTGTACTTATTTTTTCCCCCTCCTTCATCCATCACTGTGGAAAATCATCGAGGCAAACCATTTCACCTCTCTTCAGCGTGACATGGGTTTTTTCCACTCCCTGTTGTATGATGGAAAATAACTTTATATTCCAACATATCATTCCACTTATTTCACTGGTCCCACAGCAAACAAAATAATCTTTTTAATAATATCAGGG
>NC_051406.1:4250261-4251432 GCF_015228065.2 Penaeus monodon
CTATTCCAGGAGGGAAAAACAAATCATGCACAGTGGATTAATGCCAAACATTCAAGAACTCTTTCTGGTTTTTTTAATACATTTTTATTATTTGCCCCTCCTATCTCATATCGCTCACTTCCCCCTCTTAATACCCCAATTAACTTGCCTAAATGGATGCCTCCCTAGTGGATAATTCTAACAAAGAGCAAGAAAATTATCCCCAGCAAGAGCACACACTCACCCTCCAATGGCACTAAGTTTTTCACGTCGCACTTCTTTCCACTCACTTGATGCAAGTCTCTTGAAGAGGTTCATCAAAGTCATCGTCTTATTTTCTTTATTTTTTTGGATCTCTGGTTTAGGATGAGTTTTTTTCGGATGAGCAAAAAATGTGGCAAATAACTTGAGAATAGAAAAGTATCTATTAAAAGGTTTTTAATTTCCTTAAAGCATAATTTCAGGGTTGACCTGGACTATACAGCCAAAATGTTTAATGAAGTCCTACAGACTTTTAAAATAGGTTGATTAACATATATTCCTAGATTCTAAGAAAGTAAAATCAATTCTTTCAAAGTAACCATTTTTTAAAAGTTTTTTCTCTGTAGTTAATTCTCCTCCCCAGCCTTTGGGCAACAACTCTTAAAAAGCAGACCAGACCACAAAATGCTCCAACAACCTTGATCAACTTGTCCCGCCGCTCCTTTGAGGGCCCTTTAAACCCCTTTCCTCTTTGCTTTCTGCAGAGCTAATATAACTCTCTTCTCGATACTTCCTAAACCTCCCTCCTGTTCCTCCAATTTCTCTTGGTTGCAGCTGAGAAACCAGTCCGGGTCGTTTTGTCCGTCAACAGTGGGGCTGAGCCCCTCCTCTTATTTTCCCTCTGTAAGCTCTGCCCTGTCCCCAATCCAAAAAACAGGATATGAATGCCAAGTTTTATGGTGAAAGTAAGGCCTTTTAATACTTTTGTTTTTTAAGCTTTCCCCCATCCGTGCATTTTTTTTAACTTAATGGTTTGGGTTTAAATCCCTAAAAGAAGAGAAATTCCACAAATGCATACTGCCCACCAAGATTGTTTTTTGATGAATTCCCCCATTTGTCCCAGTTATGCCCATAACAAAAGATTAGGGCCCATGGTTAACAGTCACCCTGAAAAAATAAGCATATCTTCCCCTCTAAAAATAAATGCAAA
>NC_051406.1:4251564-4251876 GCF_015228065.2 Penaeus monodon
AAGGATATACTTATAAAAACCCTTCTGACTCACCTTATTAATATTGGGGTGTTTTGTGGGTTCCCCTGAAGCCCAAGTCCCAAAGCACCGCAAATAAGGCTTCAGAGAATTTTTCCCCTGAAAGGAAAATAAGGATATTTTTAGGTAACTTGAATTCATATCCCCCCCATGAAAAATTCCCTCCTCTTCTAAAATAAATATAATAATATAATCAATTAATTGGATAATAGCAGAAACATAATCATAAGCCCAATACACAAATCTTACTGTTTAAGAATCCTCCTGATAAACGATAACAAGGACGATGACCCT
>NC_051406.1:4251992-4252272 GCF_015228065.2 Penaeus monodon
TGCAAGAATCACATGCAAAAGATTTCCCCCCCACCGTTTCCCTGTGGGGGACCTCTCCAAAGATCCCTAGCTCCTCCTCCTCCAGCCGACTGAAACAGGTTCCTCATGAAAGTCCCCCTTTCTGGATGTCATAGGCCCGGGAAAGGGAAGGGGAAGTCTGCAGGGTTAGAGCCCAGCCACCCCCAGTTTTTTTGACTTTGTTTGGGAGTGTTTGCCTTTTAGGAAAAAAAAAATATATATAATATATACTTTGATGGTTAGGGTATTTTTTCCTGTATTG
>NC_051406.1:4252350-4252418 GCF_015228065.2 Penaeus monodon
CCCACTTCTCCTGTTTTTGATATATAATATATCTCTCTTGTTGGTATATCTATGGTTCCCTATAATCT
>NC_051406.1:4253404-4253865 GCF_015228065.2 Penaeus monodon
CCTAAAAGCAAACACTCCCCAACAAGTCAAAAACTGGGGGTTGCCTGGGGCTAACCCCTGCCAAGACTTCCCCCTTTTCCCCTTTCCCCCCGGCCCTATGACATCCAGAAGGACTTCCCATGAGGAAACCTGGTTTTTCAGTCCGCTGGAGGAGGAGAAGCTAGGGATCTTTTGAGAGTCCCACAGGAAAACGGTTGGGGGGGGAATCTTTTGCATGTGATTCTTTGCATGTTTGTTGTTTTGACTGTTTTGGGTTTTTGTTTTTTATGTTTGTTTTTTTATTATGCTGTTTTGTTTTTCCGTTTTTATTATTGTTTATTTTATTTTCATAATTGGTCCCCATGTTCCATTATTTATAACAAGTATTAAGGTCATCGTCCTTGGTTTATCGTTATCAGGAGATCTTAAACAGTAAAGATTTTTGGGTATTGGCTTATGAATTATGTTTCTGCTATTATCCA
>NC_051406.1:4253896-4254077 GCF_015228065.2 Penaeus monodon
GAAGAGAGGAATTTTTCCATGGGGGAATATGAAATTCAAGTTACCTAAAAATATCCTTATTTCCTTTCAGGGAAAATCTCCTGAGCCTTATTTGCGGTGCTTTTGACTTGGCCTCAGGGACCCAAAACACCCATTTATAAGGTGAAGTCAGAAGGTTTTTTTTTATAAGTTATATCCCTTT
>NC_051406.1:4254174-4255356 GCF_015228065.2 Penaeus monodon
TATGTGATGTATGTATATAATATGGTTAATATATTATTTTGCATTTATTTTTAGAGGGAAGATATGCCTTATTTTTTTCAGACTGATACATGGCCTATCTTTTGTTTTATGCATAAACTGGACCAAATGGGAATTCATAAAAACAATCTGTGGCAGTATGCATTTGTGGAATTTCTCTTTTTTAGGGATTTAACCAAACCTTAAAGTAAAAAATGCACGATGGGGAAGCTTTAAACAAGTTAATTTAAAGCCTACTTTCCACCATAACTTGGCATTCATATCCCTGGTTTTTGGAATTGGACAGGCAGAGCTACAGGGGAAAAAAAATAGAGGAGGGCTCCAGCCACTGTTGACGACAACGACCCCGGACCTGGGTTTCTCAGCTGCCAACCAGAGAATTGAGGAAACAGGAGGGAGGTTTAGGAAGTAATCGAAGAAGAGTTTATTAGCTCTGCAAAGCAAGCAGGGAAAAGGGTTTAAGGCCCTCAAAGAGCGGCGACAAGTGATTCAAGGTTGTGAGCAATTTTTGGTCTGGTCTGCTTTTTTTTTAGAGTTTTGTTTTGCAAAGGCTGGGGGAGAGAAATTAACTACAGAGAAAAACTTTAAACTGGTACTTTGAAGATTGATTTTACTTCCTAAGAATCTAGGAATATATGTTAATAAACCTATTTAAGTCTGTAGACCCCTTTAATTTAACATTCATTTTTTGGCCTGTATAGTCCAGTCCACACCTGAAATAATGCCTTAAGAAATTTAAACTTTTTAATAGATACTTTTTTTCTATTCTCAAGTTTATTTTGCCACATTTTTTGCCCTCATCCGAACTCATCCTAACAGAGATTCCCAAAAAATAAAGAAAAATAGAACCGATGACCTTTGATGAACTCTTCAGAAGACCTTTGCATCAAGGAGTGGAAGAAGAAGTGCGACGTGGAAACTTAGTGCCCATTGGAGGGTGAAGTGGTTGTGGCTCTTTGCTGGGATAATTTTTCTTGCTCCTTTGTTTAGATATCCACCTAGGGAGCAATCATTAGGCAAGTTAATTGGGTATTAAGAGAAAGTGAGCGATATGAAAGGATAGGAGGCAAAATAAAAAATGTTTATTAAAAACCAGAAGAGAGTTTTTCTTTGAAATGTTTTGCATTAATCACTGTGCATGATTTTGTTTTTCCTCCTGAATAG
>NC_051406.1:4255391-4255648 GCF_015228065.2 Penaeus monodon
CCCTGATAATTATTAAAAAAGATTTTATTTGTTTTGCTGTGGACCAGTTGAAAATAAGTGGAATGATATGTGAAATATAAAGTTATTCCATTCATCAACAGGAGTGGAAACCCATGTTCAGCTGAAGAGAGTGGAAATGGTTTGCTCGATGATTATCACAAAGTGGATGATGAAGGGGGGAAAAATAAGTAACAAAAAAGATAAGGAAGAGGAGGGAAGAGAAAAAAGGGGTTGTTTGTTTTAAAAGGTAAAGTATC
>NC_051406.1:4255746-4255893 GCF_015228065.2 Penaeus monodon
ATAAGTGGTGTGTGATGTTTTAGTAAAAGCTTCCATTGTGGGGAAAGAATGGCAGAAGATTTTTTATTATTCCCTTTGTCCCCACACTGGAAATTGGGTTGAACAGAAAAATGGTAAAAAATTTTGTCCCCCTTGTTTATATCTCTA
>NC_051406.1:4255985-4257030 GCF_015228065.2 Penaeus monodon
CTAAAGATATACTTCCTGTAGTCCCGCACGCACTCTCAACTGTCCGCAGTTTTTGTACGTGATGTTTCAGAAGAACTTGTGGTTGTTTGGGGAAGACAAACGTGTTTTTTGTCCCTTCCTTTGGCATCGAGGCAAGAATTTTTGGTGCATTAATGAGGCTGTCCAGCAAGCTCCCATAACATGTCCCTTATTAATGACAGGTATTATTGTTTTTCCCCTTCATACTTTCCTTTTTATGTTTTTTCCCTAATTTTCCTTTTAAATTTTTTTAATATCTAGAAAAAACTTATTTGTGCCAAAACAATAGGTTTTTTAAACACTTTTATTCATAGTAATTAATCAAAAGAATAACTTAAGTAGATCTAAGAAGAGTGTTTTTTCTGTATTTTTTTGCATTTTCCACAAGAAGCTGAACAACAAGACTTGGCAAAAATTTCAGCATTTTTGCAAGCTTTCCATCTGACCCATAATTTTCTTTTCCCATCAGATTGTCCTAGAACTCCCAGAAAGGGCAAAAAAAGGCCCAGGCCCACAAAATGCGAAAGTGATGGTTTCGGTTAGCAAAAAGAAAAAAGTCCTTTCCTGCTGGATTGTCCCTACTACAAAACAGACAGCAGTTGATTGGTCTCGCTGATCAGGTGAGAGGTTTATGGGTCTCTTGGTAAAAGTGAGGCAAGGGGCCGAAGAAGCAGAAATCTGGTTTGTTTTTTCCAGGAACACGTAAGTTTCAAGTCTGAGAGAGGTTTGATATTACACTGTGTTTGAGCAAAAAGGAAAAAGTACTTGATTATTGATTTTTCTTATACTTCAATATAAAGTATTATGATTTTAGTAAAGAGGCATCTGTTATAAAAAAACTTTACAAAAAAAAGATGGAATTTCCATCATCTACTAATGCCAAAAGAGTTTTTTATTTTTTTTATTTCCCCTGAATGCTGTAGTAGGATTTAATGCTCTTAGTGTTTCTTTCTTTTTGTAACTTTATGGGAAATTTCCTCTTTCCCCTTTCTCCCTCCAAAAATTATTTATTAGTCCTCAGAATTAA
>NC_051406.1:4257220-4259015 GCF_015228065.2 Penaeus monodon
CCCTCAGCTCTTACTCCGAGGTACAAAGACATAGAGCAAATGGGTGGGACTAGGAACGCAAGACAAAGGGATGCCCCATATTATGCCTTCCAGATATGCTGGTTCAAAGATGCCCCAGGGTAAGAAATGCAGTACAGAAAATTAAACATTACTAATGTGGCATATCTGGGAAACCAGGCCATGGAAATAAAGTACTGGGATTTCCCTATATAATAAAAACCCCTTAGATAGAGAGGTGGATTTAAAAGTATATGCCAAGCTAAAATTAATACAGCAGAAGCCCTTGACTGTAAAATCAGGTTGTGGTAGACATAAATAAGATGGGTTCACTGGTCATGCTACAGCTGAACCAAACAGTGGGTCCTAGAAATTGATTAGCTAACCTACAAGATTTTTAGTACATGCTGAAACAGTGAGCTTGAATGTACATTAAGGTATCTGTCTGATGGAGTGGATGATGAGCAAGATAGTTTCACACGGATAGGAAACTTTTTAAATGCATATATTGTTCATCCCTTTCTAACTTGCTTCCATAGGAAGTTTTTGAATCTTGGTTTCTACAATTTTCATTCCTAATGTAGAGGAAAATGTCTACATTCTCTTCCCAACACAATAAATTTTTATCAAACTCACAGCATGCATTTCTTCCATAAAAGAAAAGAAAAAAAATCCAAATATACTCAAAACTGGGATTTCCCTTAGCTGGTTGTTCTTGCCATAACCCAACACACTCCTGCACAAGGGTACACGAGAAAGCCTGCCAGATACGCTTTAAAGGGTAAATATCGTTATTGTAGATGAAGCTCATAACCTTCTGGAAAAACTATTTGCCAACATCCACTCAGTTTACATCAGTCACGGGCAGGTTAATGAAATCTTTTTTGGTTGTAAAATTATTTAATGTTCATATTGATTCAGCATACATTTTTTTCCTGTTTTGGAATAATGTGTAAGATGTTTACAGTGGAAGCAAGAAGGAAAAAACATGTAAATATTTATTTTCTGAAATGAATAAAAGAAAAGTTTTCTCAAAAACATTTTTTATGTTTTGTGAAAATGTGTTTTTCAGTTTATCTGGAGCACGTGCCACAGCTTAAAGCCAGTATTTGGTACGTTACAGCAAAAAGGGCTTTCCTCCAAAAGAACTTGTTTGTTACATCAAGCAGATTCATTTCTTCCATTTAATGCTCTGATGAAACTTCTTAGTGGAGGTAATATAATGCACAGTTATATAACAATATTTCTTTCTGCCATAAATGAAAATATAAAGGTAAAACATAGCTGTTTACTTTTTTATACATATAGATATATGATTAACATTTTTCATTTAAATAAATATAGGCAGTAGCCTTGTACACTGGCTGTTTTGTGGAATCCATATGTTCAGTTTTTTTAGGATGTTTACATTTATGCTTTTAGGATGTAGAATGGGAAAATACTAATTACACATTCTATTACCTTTTTTTGATTTGGAATGAATATATTTTTCGGCATTATTTCCTTATTAGCAGGTACACAAAAGTATTGGTGCCCCTGAACAACAACAGCAACAAAGGGGCCAGCTGCCTGGCAACCAAAAGTATCAGTTTCTCGTATGCCTTACAGTGCCATTCCTTCTTGGCCGAGACTCTCACTGACAATTTGAAAACATCTTTCAAACTTATACACAATACCATTGAACAGAGGGAAGATTGCCCACAAGGTATGAAAAGGACAGTGAAAAAATAATCTTCATAGTAAGCTTAGGAAGAGGGAAATGAGGTTTACATGTTAATTCTCTTGATATGTTGGATAT
>NC_051406.1:4259047-4260044 GCF_015228065.2 Penaeus monodon
TAATTTGTATACTGGGTGCTGCAAAAATCCTTTGGTTTTTTAATAATTGGCCTTCATACTGCCCCAATTGGATATTGTACATGCTAAAAAAATACAACAAGAAGAGTCAACATTTCAGAAGGACAAAATTATAGTGCATAGAGAGATGTTTTCCATTATTACAGCCACCATGAGAAATGTGTTTTCCATAATTTTTTTTTATGGAGGCCATAAAGAACACTGTAGAGAGTGGGTGATAAGAGGCCCTTTAAAACAGCATGTTTCCAAAAACAGTATCATTGTAATTTTTAAATAGGCTAGTTATTATCACTAACTGGGGTTTTGCTTGCCCCCCTCCCGTCATGACCCCCCCTTTCAGCTTGGAAAAAAAATAAAGCAACTTTCTTTAGCCCTTAATCAACCCTTCCCCAGTAATTTTGGGTCCCCCCAGGGGGGTGTTTTTAGGCATGGGTTTTAAGAAGAAAAAAAAGTAACCCTTTGTTTAATCCCCTAATTTTTTTTTGGTAAACAGCGCAGAATTTTCCCCAAATCCTAAATAATTGGGGGAAAATTAAAGTTTTTGGGAAATAGCTTATTTAAGAGTTTTTAAAATTTTTATTTTTTGAGTTTACTAAATTTTTGGGAAAAGTTTGGACCACATTTTCCCTAATTTCCAAAACACAAGACCAAGAGTAAACATTGATAGTTTTTTTAAATTTTTTTCCCCTGTTTCTTCTTCACTATATTTAAATAAATCAATTATTAGTATAAATTTTTTTAAAAAATTTAACAAAAGTCCCCTATTTTTCACACCCGCTACACTCCCTTTTTAGCCCAGAAATTTTTTAAGGGCCTTTGGTAAAAAAGTTTCACCAAAATTGCAAAAAGGAAAGCCCTTTTTCGTCGACCCTCGGCCTTTTTTCTTGCGAAAATGGCTTTTGTTCCCCCAGAAAAAAAAAAATAACGTCCCCCCCCCTAAAGGTAATTATATCCCTCATGCTTGTCCTGGTTTTTAAGA
>NC_051406.1:4260091-4260334 GCF_015228065.2 Penaeus monodon
GGGGGGAAATTTTTCCCCTCCTTAATTTCCTGTCATCTTAAACTTCAGAAAAATTTGGTTTTTAAAGCCCTAAAAATTTTGTTGTATATTTTTTAAAATAAAGTAAAAAATGAATATTGGAGCAAAAATACATTCCATCCTTTATTTAAAAACTAAATTTTTTTAGGAAACCAGCAAGCCCGAAAGACCACCAAAAAACCTCCCCCAGGACGGGAAAAAAAAAAACAGTTTAGGCAAGAAGAA
>NC_051406.1:4260361-4261793 GCF_015228065.2 Penaeus monodon
AGGGGTTCCCCCACCACTTATGCAGATCAACGGAAATTCCTGAAGAGCCTTCCCCTCCAGGCTTAGTTGAAGGGAATGGGGACGCAATCCCTTTGTCACTGGTTTGGGGATCGACTTGGCCCCGGAAGTTCCCGTCCCCTTTTGAAAATAATCTTTCCCTCCTTAAATCCTGGCTTTCCACACTTTCCCCATGGACATTTTTAAGGGAATGCCAGGGTAATGTTTGTATTTGTCCACTTGCTTTGTTAGTAATGAAAAGCCTTTTTACAGTTTGGTAAATGGGAAGTTGGTTTTTTTGTGACTTTTTAGTATAGTGGTGGTTTTTTTTCATAGTTTTTTCCCAAGTTTTTTTTCATAGTTTTTTTTTTTTCCCCAAGTACTTTAATCTAGTTTTTTCTTTTTTATACCCGTTTACAATTTACAAGTAAAATAGGGAATAGTAAAGTTTTTAACTTTTTTCCTTTTTTAGGTTGTTTTGCCTTGAAAGTAATCACAAGAAAAAAACTTGGCCACCAGGTCCAAAAATTGGGGCTGGGGAGGAAAAACGGGGTGGCCGAACTGGTGAAGTGGGAAGTTTTTCCCGGTTTTACCAAAGGGGGGTTTTTCCCTCAGCTGGGAGCTACCCGCCTGAAAAAAATCCATGAATTTTCCCTTGTGGGTCCACGTTGTTTCCCAGGAGAAAAAAAAATTCATGCCCCATAGCTCTCAACGAGGGGGCCCCCAAATGGTCACCCTAGACCTTTCCTATCCCAAAAAAAAAAAGACCCCCTAAAGTTGTTAGTATTCTTTTGTTGATGAAAATTACAGAAGCTAGCCTTGATGTTAGATATTCTTTTGGAGTATATAATTTTGTACACTAGTAGGCTTTGTATATATTTGCTAGAAAAAAATTACATAATAATACCTCTATTATATTTGCATCTATAGTATACTTTCCCGTTTTTCACTTTTTGTAGTTAGATGAGCTGGGACGTGTTATTGCTAATATCTGCAATGTTGTACCTGGTGGCCTAGTGTGCTTCCTGCCATCATACGAGTATGAACAGTACATTTACAATCATTTTACCACAACTGGGGTTATTAGCAGATTATCTGCTAAAAAAAAGGTACAGTAATTATTTTGAAGTTGGATTTTTTTGTGTATACTTATGACTTTCAGATATTTTGTATGGTAGCATTAAAATTCAGACATGTTCATTTGAAGAAAGAAGAAAAATACGCAAAAAATATTTATTTCATTCATATATCATAATTGTTTGCAGATCTTCCGTGAGCCAAAAAAGTCAAGCCAGCTCGACAGTGTTTTAAATGAATATGCAAAAACAGTACGGTTATCAGTTACAAACACCACAGGAATAACAGGCTCACTCCTTTTCAGTGTTGTAGGTCAGTGAGTTTTCCTTTCTTGTTTTCATTATATATTTCATTAATT
>NC_051406.1:4261814-4262136 GCF_015228065.2 Penaeus monodon
TCTGTTTTGTATTTCTTCACTTTTTTGTTTCTTTACTTTATGCCATTGGAACAGTACATTAAAGAGCTCAGCAATGTTACTTATAAGCCTAAAATTGCTTTAAGTGTATGTAGTACCTTGATTAAGAAACATTAATCATTACCACTCCTAATTCCTATATTCCCACTTTACATTGACTCCATTGATAATGGCCACATTTCATTATGGTTTTGTTTAACTAATTTCACATACCCACGTTCTTAATCAGTAGAGTGTCAGCTAGCTACTAGTCTTACCTGACCTCACTTGTTTTTCCTCTTCATTGAATATCTAGGGGATATGT
>NC_051406.1:4262333-4262946 GCF_015228065.2 Penaeus monodon
AGCACCAAGGTTGTATGAAAACTTGTATAGAAAAGATATTGTATTATGAGATGTTTCTTTTCTCTCGGCTTCAGGTGGAAAGATGAGCGAAGGCATCAACTTCAGTGACAATCTAGGCCGATGTGTTATCATGGTTGGCCTTCCCTATCCCAACACCCATTCACCTGAACTCAAGGAAAAGATGCAGTACCTGAACAAGAATGTGGTTGGTCTTGCTGATATATTTTAGATGTTTTTGAATCTTATTTTATTGTTATTTTTTCTACTTCATTTACATCTGTGACTTAAGTACTTTTGATTTTATACTATATATCAGTGTTACAGTATTAAGGAGCATATATATTAATAGTCTGGTATGTTTGGAAATCCTTTTGTGTTAGGTTTCCCTGATTTCTAAACTGCTTTTCAAAATTTCACTGTTGTTTATTTTATATATAATTATATATAAATTAATTGATTTGAACCTTAGAAATTGTTTTCTCTTAACTAGTCTCCAGGGCCCGATGGAAGGCCAGCAGGCTCTGTCTTCTATGAAAACCTCTGCTTTAAAGCTGTAAATCAGTCCATTGGCCGAGCTATCCGCCACAGGTGAGAACAGTTTGTGTTTGTATGT
>NC_051406.1:4262987-4263950 GCF_015228065.2 Penaeus monodon
TATTTGATGTTCATTTTAAAAGATAAGAAAGTCCATTTTTGGTATGACAATTATTATGAGGAGCATGATTATTTCACCTATGTAAGAAGTATACTGCGTGGAATTATCAAGTGTCTCTGGCATCATGACCAAGGTAACTAAGGATAAAGAATAGAGAGTGAAGCTTTTAAGTATCCACTAGGAATTTCACAAACTTGCTGACGTTGTCTTTTGTCAAAAAAGATGAATAAATTCTAGTACTGAAATAAATTACACTACAGTTAATTATGATGCTGTAATGTACCCCTCAATATAAGTAAGTTATTAATTATTATTTTTTGTTTTTAAGAAATGATTATGCTAGCATTCTCCTCTTGGACCATCGGTACAGTCGGCCCTCCTCTGTGCAGGCCTTGCCAGAGTGGATCTCAAAACATTTAAGAATGTGTCCAAAGTTTGGTCAGGCGTTTGGTCTAATCCGCAAGGTAGGATTAACGAATTGTGTTTTTTTTTTTATCATAATAAAAGGGTGTCAATCGTATATAAAACTGAACATGGTACACTAATGTCATATAATATTTAAAAATGATTTTACTGAATTTTCATACAAAAATTGACTTTTTTTTCCCTCTAGTTCTTTGCAGATAAGAAAACAACAGCCACTTGAGCATAAAATCTGTAATAATTGTAATATATATTTTTGTATGAAATTCCAATGCAATAATGTCACAATCTATAGTACGTAATATAACTTTATGTATTTCTTTGCCCTTGTAAATTCTTGTGTGTATATAAAGTACAATAAATAAAGATTCCAAGGTATTTATTGAAAATAAACTAATCTCAATAACTTATAGCATTACCCCTTTGCCTCTGGATAGCATATATACATCATGCCACACCAAGAATGACCATGTAATATAAAATAAATTCATTTTTAAAATGATCATTCACAATAAAGTGATCCTCAAATATCATCCAACA
>NC_051406.1:4267444-4268511 GCF_015228065.2 Penaeus monodon
GGGCCACATGATAGTGGATCTGAATCCAATGGGTTTAATGTCAACCTAGTGGGAAACAGGAATTACATGTATATTTTTTTATAAATTAATTTGTCTCAAGTACCTTCACATTATGGAAGAATATCCAATCTTTCTCCATTTGCTAAATTTTGGATTAAAGAAAAAACACAGTGGATTTATTGATAAATATATTTATCATAGGAAAATAACAATGAGACACTAGTAATAGAGAGATGGTGCATATCAGCTTGACCATGGAAACACTGACACCATGAATATTTGTGTAGACATGACCAATGGGAATGGAATGAAAAATTACAATGAAGCCCTAAAATGAGTGGAAATTCCAGCCCATGCCAACTGCAAAATGGTCTTCATCTAATTTATGCAGACTGAGAATTCCTGATGCAGCACTGGGTTACAGTCTTACGAACATTCTGCAGTTGCACATGGGTGTATATATTTTTATTTCTTTTGTCTACTACTTTTATTCCTACAGAAGCCTGGTATATTTACAATGGCATTTCAGGAGGCAACAGATGGTAACAAATATATTTTTAAACATTTCATATTCCTAATTAGGGTTTTATATCTTTTAAATATATAATTCAATAATAACAAGTGATTGGCAAAGTATTTAAGAATTTTATCTTCTTCACTACACAGACAAAGGATGCTTTCTTGACACTACAAATAGGCTGTTTGGGATCTTTTATCTTTGCGTTTTTATGCTACATGGCTAATATGCTGTAATGAGTTTAGCAAGACTAAAACAGTCTATTTTATGAATAGAACAGGAACAGACAAAAAGAGAGGGGGGGGGGAAATAATAATAATCTTCCTACAGATAGTGGATAAGGTGGGCTTTGTTCTGTACTACAATATGTCTTGGGGAGTTTCTGCAGGAGACTACATGCTTGCTTGCCATTCACACATTAAAATTTCCTGTACATTCGTGACCTATTTAACAAGTACATAGTATACTTTTTAAAATTTTTTGTTTTTTTGGTTTTATAAAAAGGTCTTTACAATAATTATGAACACCTATAAGATCCTGACAGAGTTGT
>NC_051406.1:4268544-4268905 GCF_015228065.2 Penaeus monodon
CTTTCTGTCCCAACTAAAATTGTGCGTGGATAAGCACCATGATCCCACATATTGGGGTATTTTGTGTCTAGCGATTTTAAACTACAGAGATATTTGGCAGTAGGTCCATCAGTAGTGCACAGTTCTATAACATTTATATAGATTATGAATATAAATTTTATATAACTACCCCAGCTGTAAAACTTCAAATATGCAACAAAAATTATAATGAATAATTGAATTTATTTCAAGCAAGAAAGGAAGGTTTACGTGGCTATTTGGGGATTTTCATACTTTTATAAAAGGCGTTTAATGCTGACAATACACAAGAACTTTTCTTTCATTCAAAGCAATATTTTCCATTAACAACTGCCTGCACTTC
>NC_051406.1:4269060-4269189 GCF_015228065.2 Penaeus monodon
TGGCATTCAAATATGGTTTCACTGCATGTAAAATCATACTGACTGCTGACAAATCCCAAACAATTTTTCTAACTCTTTGGCTTAATAGTAAACCTAGTGAGAATAAACATTCTTATGGAGATATCAAGA
>NC_051406.1:4269394-4271126 GCF_015228065.2 Penaeus monodon
TGGTCTCGCATACCTGCATTTGCTTGCGTTACTCAAATCCCAAACTATAAATACTTCCAGTTATTCCACTTACTGTTTTTTTTTTTTCTTATTCTTTGGCTTTATTTAAATTAAAGTTCATGATTAGTAAACCTAATGAGAATAACAAACTTACAATGATATGAAGAACTTGCATTTCCTTAAAGTATGTCTTCCTCTATATAATAAACATGCGTTCCTTCTATTAGATTCTCTTCTTAAAATACCAAACAAATTTAAACAAATTGTGCTAAAATATGATTGTAGTTGGTGAAGCAATTTACTCAACTGCTTCTTTGTCTTCTATCTTTTCCTCAAACCTGATATCACAACCACAAGTGAATGGGATGATACTTTACTTGTTTACACTGAACATATTTCAATGTTAACTTGCTGTAAAGACTGAATTCATTTATTTACTTTCTTTCATATTTTTGTTTAATCAATCAAATGTTGCCCATTTACTTTCACTAGGCCCATTAGTGTCATTTTTGCTCTCCCCTCTAGAGTCTGTTACTTTGTTGTTATTCACTACTGTATTATTATTGTTCCCAAGAGTCACAGCTTTGGACTGACTATTTACACTAAGTTTTTGGAAGTCCTTAGAAAAATCCCCCAATAAGTCCCGCTGTGACAGTCTTGGAGGTCTCTGGGGCTGGGTGGAAGAGACTGCAGCCTTGTTAGGTTGAGCCAGAGGGGGTTCAAACTGCACATACTGGCCTGGTCTGGTCGCAGCAGCTGTCATTGGTTGGTTGTCTGTACTCCCTGACAACATGCTGGATGCAAATGCTGCTGCAGCACTGCCTCCCCTTGTGGAACTTGGGAGTGAGTTTGCGCTTGGTGGTTTGTGCTGATTGTACATAGGGTTCTGACAGCCAATTGGTGTACCCAAACTAGTCTGAAGGGAAGAGAATGGACGGTACTCTGGCCCCAACCCCTGATAAGAAGCAAGAGGGCGGTATTCTGAAGGGCGTTTAGGAGTGGCATTGGGCAATCCTGTTGTGTTGATAGCTGAGGAACGGGCAAGAGATGGATGTGCAGGAAGATGAGACATACTGACACTGCCAACCCCAACTCCACCTTCACCTTGTACTGCCACTCCTGAAAATAATGGCATCTGTGCAAGTTAAATGAGCAGATTTTCAAGAAGTAGATTAATACTACAACAAGGGCCTTCTCCATTTTTTGCATGACATTTTGGAACTGCTGCTCTAAAAGCATGCGTGAAAAAGTATTCTGTACCACCATGCTTGCCTGAGTGATGTAACCAAAAAGTGCAAGTGTAGTTCTGCATAGAGGTCTTGTGCATGTCCCCAGGTTACACACTGTACTGTGTAGGTAAGATGGTAACCTATACAATGTGCCTGTGAACAGATTACCTGAAGAGGGTGCCAGGGTGTCATCCCTAAACACTAAACTGAACTGACCTTAACTGTTCATCATGCTCTGTCAGTAATTATTCTATTAAACTGAATGAGAGAAAATTGGCATATATGCAAGAGCTATGTTGTGTATGCATAAGTTGGTCTTCATAAGACAGTGTGTTAGTAGCTGATATTCATCAATATTTACAAATTAAACCTTAAAATGCTTCACTACAGTATTAAAATGTGGGCATGACTCAAGAAAGACACAGTTATCTATGCATAGATTATTGCATACATTAATAGCATAATAATTAATATATAAAAAGTCTTTGATCATTTCTCCAGAG
>NC_051406.1:4271162-4271390 GCF_015228065.2 Penaeus monodon
CTTGTTATATGCAATATGCTAGTGCATGGCAAGCAGAATACCAGCTTGAAGTTATACTATGGATATATACACTTTTTAGTTATCTAGATTACCATCTTACTTCTAAATGTATTATAAAATTACCCATCATGAAAAGTTCATCCAATTCACAGTTTAGCTCTCGCTATTTGCAGGTTTTTCCTGCAACAAAAAATGCAAATACACTCTGTGAAAAAAAAATAAAATAAA
>NC_051406.1:4271409-4271716 GCF_015228065.2 Penaeus monodon
ATTTTAATGTTTCTTACCAATAGGGCTGACTTATCCAATCTTTAACTAAAGCTGTAAATAAATTAAGACTTTAACTATAAGGTTATAAAAGAATTTATACTCAATAATAATAAAGTCAGTAACTTCAAAATCATCATTGGCTCTCCTGTTTTTTCATCATTTTTATCTAAGTTGCCATAGGATGAAGCTACTCTACAAATCTCCAAAGGAAGAATAATTCTCATTAATATCTTTATTTATGGCTAAGCTGTACATTATGAGCTAAGCAGTGTGTAGGGCACATGTCTGCTACACTGGTCTTGGCAAA
>NC_051406.1:4272113-4272567 GCF_015228065.2 Penaeus monodon
TGCAGTGGACAGTGCAATTACCCAGTGAAAACAGGTTAAGAATCAAAAGCCTTAAACAGAAGTCAAGTGTTCCTTTGTTTTTCTTTGTTTTCTTCTTTCTCTTTTTACGGTGTTAATATTTAATGCTACTTATGCAATTAAACTGTATACTCTAAATTGTGCAATCAAACAACTTACTAAATATCTAGAGATATGTCATTTAATATTTCCTGCCTATACATGGACAAACTTGGATAACTTCACGATAAATTCACTCATTTATTTGCTACTGTAATAATTGCTGTAAAATTAGAGATTATTGGTAATAACAAATCAGTAATGTAAAAGAATCTTGGTATTTTTTAATAATCAGCATAAGTCCTACTTTAAGTCAAACTACCACTAAATTTGAAAATTTATAAAAATAATCATATTCTTGATTCTTCTTTATATCATCATATTGGCACCTACTGAA
>NC_051406.1:4272685-4273253 GCF_015228065.2 Penaeus monodon
ACACTGAATTCAGATATGGGTGTGTCGGCACCTGAGTATGTGTGGCAATAAATATGTATGTGATTTAATCATGACTCATCTACCATGCTTACAGAGGCCAAACCATTAACAGATGTCGCTTTCAGCAAAAAACTACACATCAACTTGATTTAATCTTTATTTATTTCCAATGAAAAGCCAAGTAGGTTCCTACACACAAAATTCCTCTCATGAACCCTGCTTAGAGAGATCCATTTCACACAAGTAATATCAATCAACATATTTCCAAAACACCACAGTTTCAAGCGCCAAGGAACCTCCATATGCTTTAAGTAATCTCCCAAGTCAAACCAATAGCCTCACCTGGAAGGCTTGAGGTAGATCTAGCAACACCGGGCACAGGAGGGGGCGGCTGGCTGGGTCGGATGCTCTGCAGGGGCCTTTGGGGGATGTCTTTGGAGAAGAGTGGGTCGAAAATCTCATCCTGTGGGGACTCCAGAAAGATGAGGTCTTGGCCATCCTGTAAGGCAGCAATACATGCTAATAAGCTTGATGTTTGCAACTCTACTCAGCTTTGAGAATCCACCTT
>NC_051406.1:4273292-4273447 GCF_015228065.2 Penaeus monodon
CAACAATATTCTTCAATCTGGTGTGAAAGTCATGCATTACTATATGTCAAAAAATTAGCAATCATAAAATATAAAATTTATATGAACATTTACTCTGAACATTAATAAATTAATTTCCCATATAACATATTTCTTGGACAAGCAATGATAATTTA
>NC_051406.1:4273488-4273675 GCF_015228065.2 Penaeus monodon
TATGAAATTAAACTTTTCATTTAAAAATGCAGGATATTCACCCAAATAGACCTATAATCTTTTTAAAGGCATGCAACTAAAGCAGGCAATTATAAAAAAAGCATTCACTGGATTAAGCATATAAATGTAATAAAAACACCAGTACCAAAACCAAAAAGAAAATGGTTTACAGAGTACAGTAAAAAAA
>NC_051406.1:4273696-4273767 GCF_015228065.2 Penaeus monodon
ATCGAAAACTATCAATCAAATCAGCTCAATAAAATAATGCAACTATTTACCCTAAAATGTCCTATAAATCT
>NC_051406.1:4273803-4275428 GCF_015228065.2 Penaeus monodon
TGGCAACACAAGATCCAAGAGGCCCAATTGGAAAATGATGGAAAAGTGTATTACCTCCTCACCAGACCCCTGATCAAAGCCAAGGTGGGGGCTAGGGCTCCTTGTTCGACGGCCTAGGGATGGGGGAGGGAGGGGGCAGGGGGCTGAAGGAACGCTGGAACGGGTCAGGGGACTTGGACTGACGGCTGGGTTCGGGTTGGGAAAGGGGGCTGGGGGACGGGTGGGAGGATGCCGGGGATTGGGAGCTCCGAGGGATGGGAGACACGCTCCCTCCCTGGATAGCAGATTCATTTAGCGGTGGAGAAAGACTGGTTAGCACGGCAGGAAGGCTCATGGTCATAATGTCCGTGGGGTGAGAGGCAGAGGAGAAAAAGAGAACGTTCCCCGCATAGCCCGGTTGAGACGGGGAGGAATAAGTTACTTGGGGAATATTAACAGAGGAGCACAGGATGCTGTCGTCTGAATTTTCAATGGCCTCAAATTCAGCTACGAGAGATTTGTTATCTACAGATTTGGTAAGCTTGGAATAAAAATACCCAGGTGTCCCACCCTTAGAGGAATACTTAGAAAGAGAGGCAGAGAAAGCTTGACTTGCACCATATCTAGGAAATCCAATGCTACAAGAGGAAGAGGAGGAATTAGAGCTCGGGGGTTCCAAAACTTCAGTGCTCTGCAACCCCTGAGGCAACCTCGAGGAAGGTGATGCATGCCCAGGGGGTACACACGTCCTAGCGGTGGAGGACAGAACAGAAGATGCAAGACAAGTGCCAGAGGAATCAGAAGTAAACTTTGTGTTGCTGGTTCTACAGGCAAAGGCAGGAGGACAATCATTGGCAGAGGAATCACAGAACTGCCTGCGCGTGCCTGACTTGCTACTGCTTCTGGGGGTAGTACAGTAGCCTTTACATACAGCAGAGACGCTGGAGACATCTTTAGAAGGGCGAGAGGGAGAACGTGGTGACAGCTGTGAGTGTCCCCGCCTATTTGTATCCAAGACAGAAGAAGCAGCACCATCAACTCGGTTGGCTGTAGTGGTGAAGTCTCTATCATCGTGCAGAAGCTTAGGGGAGCGAAAGTATGAAGTGGAGCTGTCTACAACCTCGTCTTCATCCCCACCACCAACATTGTCATCGTCAAATGAGACAGGGAAACGGTATCCAAAAGATGCCATAATGGGAGGAGGAAGTTCAATGTCTAAGGAGAGGTCAATGAGAGGGAGAGAGGTGAGGCTGGCACTCAGTTGCTGTAAGAGACACACATTAAAAATCTCTTAGTTTCCCACACTCTAGCAGAACATTTTTAAACAATAAATTTCATTCATATTATAATCAAGCATATGCTCATTTCATATCACAGTCAATGGTCCCTGATTCTCACCACACATAAATCAATCATCCACAAATAGTGCATATGCAAGATATATAATCCACATTCCTATCTTTCTGTATGATTCATAAGTAAAATTATTGTTTGTGAGACATCCTCCTTCTGATACCCTACATAAAACAATCATATATATTCAATTTCAATTATCACAAGCACTTCAATCCTCTCAAAATTGATCTGCCATCCTCCAAGCGGGCAATATCGTTCACCAAATCCTAACCAACTTTGAAACATAAAAC
>NC_051406.1:4275731-4276511 GCF_015228065.2 Penaeus monodon
CAAGCTTACAGCTTAGAAGCAATCCTATCAATCATGTTTATTTGAAGTTGAGAGAGAGAGAAAAAAAAATCATTCTCTATGGAAATGGAGTAGGATTATCATGTGGCAGGTAAACATGTTTAAAAAAAATAATAAAATGAAAAATGGACACGTAATCTTTTTCTATAAACTCAAAACAAATATAACAATCAGAAACGTTACAGTAAAAACGTTCTGCTTCTCTTTGTTTCTCCCACTATACGTGACAAATTTGTCCCTTGAACAGATTGGCATGAAATCCAAACCAAAGTAATTAATTGGGTTTTCAGGTTTAGAGTCGCTCAAAGCAAGTCACTATAAGAAGAAGACATTTTACAACCATAAGACTCTTTGTGCAAATGCTTATGAGTGTTGATTGTGACTGTCAACTATATGTGTGCATGAGCATATACGCATCTATGCCCGAGCGTACCTGCATGTGTTATCTATGAGTATGAGAACATGTAACGGCACGGATGGTAACCAAGCAACCTCTAGAATACCAGCAACAGATATGTCACATATGGCCAGAATACTAAAGATGAACACTGATAAAAATAAATAAATAAATGGAATGGTACAGAATTTTGCAAGCATGGTTTGGTTACAGTGAGGATCACCAGCCTGCTAGACAAGAGTCCCAGGATTATGACAAAATGGCAGCTTAGGAACATTTGAAGCTTGATCTGGGCGTGGCATTAATTCCCTGCAGTTCCTTCTGCCACTTTAACATACAAAGATATAGAAAAAAGACAATGGTTA
>NC_051406.1:4276562-4276641 GCF_015228065.2 Penaeus monodon
AAAATTTCTTTACTTACATAAATAGTAATGAATGTGTATGTTAGTACATTTGTGTGTGCATATTTTTAAGGTTTGTTCT
>NC_051406.1:4276919-4277423 GCF_015228065.2 Penaeus monodon
TGCATGCTGCTCATGCAGACAAAATTTCTGCCCTGGCCAAGTACAAAATCTCATAAAAAACCTTTCCCAAAAAAACAAATGGATTCAAAAATCTTTCCTCTTAGAAACCCTGTCTTCATCCCCGGCTCTTGCTTTTAGCCTTGTCTAAACATGATTATATTCTCCCTCACAGCATCATGTCCACTTTTTTCCTACTCACTAACTAACTTTTAAAACTTTTATAAAGAAAAATGCTACTTTAAAACAAATATAAAATCTTTAATGCATTTTTTTCTTTTCTAAAATCCACTGAGCTTATCTCCATGGGTTTGCAACTTGTGCTGTACAAAGCTTTTTTCTCCAGCATGCAGGGAACAAGGACAAAACCACCCCCCCCATACACATTTCCTTTGTGCACACGTTGCTATTTTATTAATGGCCAAAAAAAGCTGGGAAGAACGATTTTTTTTGCTAAACTACAAAAAAACATAGATCAAACACCACAAATCAATCAAAAATTTTGAG
>NC_051406.1:4277492-4277792 GCF_015228065.2 Penaeus monodon
TGAGGGCAAACAAAGCTTCATCCGGGTTTGTCAAAAACCACCTTTTTTTAAGCTTTGGGGAAACAGCTCCCTTTCTCACTTTTTTATTCCTTCAAAAAAGGCCTGATCCTTTTTATTTAAAATTTCTCATAAAATGATTTTGGGACTTTTACCATGTTTTTAATTCTGCCCATTCATGAAATCCTTACTTAAAACACTGATCACATATATATTCTCTTTCTTTTTACTATGAGGTGAAAATTTAAGGGGGAATAATTCCTAAAAAAAATTTGTATGGTATATTTTTAATATTATAAAATA
>NC_051406.1:4281052-4282322 GCF_015228065.2 Penaeus monodon
CAGTGCAAAGACATACATTAGTTAAAAAGGAAAAGCCCACCATCCCTTCTTACAGCGTAAAGGGGAAATTCTAAACCTGCCCCTCCCAGAAAATTTTAAAAAACTCCAAACACAATCATCAGAAAAAATTAAAGGTAGCTCAGACTTTCCCGGATTCTGAGAACAGTAGTGAAAATCGAGTAAAAAAAAAAAAAAGTGGGGGGGGGGGAAAAGGCAAGCCACACCAAATTACCCTTTGGAAAAGGCTAATAAAAAAGGGTGATTATAAAAATCAGCACATGGGGGTATCCAAAACATTAGAACAAACCTTTTCTGTTTTAAAATACAGGAAGGGCTATGAAAAATTTAAAGAAATTTAAACTCTTAAAAATTTAGCAGCATTAGATTGTTTTTCGTCAATACGCATTCCAAAATTACATCTTAAATATCACAATAACAACTGCACCCCAAAAAAAGGCAATTACACCCCCATATGCAAGTGTAAATGCAATAACAAATTCCAAAAATGCTTTATTTTCCTATAAGTTTCTCCTGCAGTTCAATACCTTATAAACATCAAAAGCAGGCAACTCTTCAAATATTCTTTCTTGGAAATCTCAAAAGCACTTACCCCAAAGATTTAGTATCGCACTACCATTATTCAGCCATTGACATTAAAAAAACAAAAAGCAATAAGCTACCTCCCAACATATTCATATAATTACAGATACAGCTCATTCTCAATGACCATCAAGTGATGAATCTCAGTATCAAATAATTGCTAACCTTTATATCCTAAAAATTGTCACGTTGATATGCAACTTCTTCCCTCTTAGTTTGCTTATTTTGCATCAATATTCAAATCTGACAACATCTTTCAAGCCACAAAATATAAACTGCACGAGGAATACTGGTATATTCTCTACAAATTGCAAGGAAAGTACAAATAAAACATGAAGAGCAAGTTAAAAGTGCATCTGTTTAAGGCAAAAGAAATTATGTAAAAGAACATGAGCCTGCAATTTCTTTTTGTGGATATCTGTTGCATCAAAGAAAGTGAAAGAGTTACAAAAACAGTTAAGGAACAGTATTATGTACTTGGCAATCATTTCTATAACCATATCAAGATAATTTCTACAAGATCCAACTATATCAGATTACTAGTAAAGACAATTTTCTGCCGTAGCCAAAGCTATTTCCATAAATGAATCAAGAATAACAAGAGTGATAAAAATATTTATAATTTCAGCTGTTTCAAGCTAATATCAATTCCAGTGAAGGAGTCAACTGA
>NC_051406.1:4282655-4283334 GCF_015228065.2 Penaeus monodon
ATAATGAGAGTTGATAAACCTGTTAACTCAGCCAAACTATAAGATGATGAAAGTTAAATATCATCAATATTTTCTCAACTCTCTTTAATGAGGATGGGTGAATGACAGCCCTAACTATGATTACCATTAACAACATTTTTGTTTACATGTATAACAAATCTAACAAAATAAGCCTGAAAATGGAAATGCCACAATAATAAGTATAACACATTTTTTCTCCAAAAAAAGGTCAGCATACCACTCACATTCATGCACAAGCCTAAGAATTATAAAGTGATATTATTTTTCTGAAATATAATACTTATCTGGTACTCCAAACAAATGATTTAGTAGGCTTGCATAAAAATAGCATGATATCTGAAATCCCCCAGAGGGAATCACTTTGAACAAATGTGATCTCACCAGCAAATGCAAACTTGATCAGAAAGATGTATATAAATGGCTGTGCTACAGAAATAAGTTCTTTCACATCAGCCCCTTGAAACCTACACAGCCACAACTGGTAGGTATGAAAACCATCCCTCTTTGTAGGCGAAGTTCTTCCACATAAAATCAAAACACTTCATCAGCCCAAAAGTTCCCAAAAGGTGCATGCAATTATCCTTACAGTGAATCTTAAAATCATTTAACCAGCACTGTGTATTAGGAGCACCTTAATCTAAGTGAGTCCTTGACCAGG
>NC_051406.1:4284907-4285751 GCF_015228065.2 Penaeus monodon
TACTATGTTAATCCCCAACTTTCAAACTACTCGATTTCTTTTTCTTATTGGGTTTTGTTTCTCGTCTGCCTAGAACATCTTCCTTTTATCTAGTGCCTCATATACTAACTTTATAAATGGTGATAAAGTTGAAATCTTTAGCGAATCTGCATGATCTAACCATGGGTCTATCGTAGGCTGCTGGACTTCCGGATCCGGTGACATACCAGCCTCTCTGTGATTCTATTTGGCTAGCGATCATAGGACATTTCATTTAATTACCTAACAAGTTATAAGAATAAAATCAAATATTTTATATTTGCACTAACCATTGAAAACTATCTTTTATTTAAACGGAAAAATTCCTTGAGAAAATGGGTTATAATGTTGTGGCTGCTTCACTCCTAAACATGTGATGATGAGGAAACCCCTTTTGTGGTAATATTTGGATGTAGGATGAAGATATAATATATAAAACATTCAACAATTATTATTACATAAAGCAAAATCCCCGCCCAAAAAAAAAATCAATTCAAAAATAAACATTAAAGAACAAAAATAAATTAAGAAATGAAAACAAAAAATTCTTAAAACCGTCCTTTTTTCCAAATGGAAAACTAATTTTGGGGGGACAACACAAGCAATGAAATTTTAGAATTCTTCTTCGACCAATAAGGAAGTTTAGTTGAAGAAATTGCTTACAACCCCACTCACCCAAATGGGAGCATCTGCTGTCTTCAGCCCCGGGTGTTAAAACCTGTCCCTCATTCCCGTATGGGACCTTCCATTACGGCTTCCCCATTTCACCTGGAAACAGTGGAACCAGAAATGAAAACCAATAACAAAGTTATATACAACGGGCACT
>NC_051406.1:4285795-4285940 GCF_015228065.2 Penaeus monodon
GGTCTAAATTATGCAAAATGCTCATGCATGAAATGCCCCACCCCACATGAAACCACCCTCACCGAAACCTCCATAGCCCCTAAAAATTCAATGGAAAGGGCACAAAATTTGAACATGTAAAATTCCTCAACAGGTCAAGAAATTT
>NC_051406.1:4285980-4286204 GCF_015228065.2 Penaeus monodon
CTGTAAAAATGTGCATGCCCCAACCCCCAACAACCAAACCAAACAAAGTTATTATATTGCAAATAAAATGAAAAAAAAAAGGGTTTTTTACAAGGCCAAAACAAAAAAAAATTAAATAATAAAAAAGAACTAAACAAAATTATAAAAATTGTATCCATGAAATATTATTAAATATAAAATTTAAATTCTATAATCAATAATAAATAGTATAATATAATCACCCG
>NC_051406.1:4286344-4286592 GCF_015228065.2 Penaeus monodon
CCCCGGGGTTTGCTTACCAAGAAAAAATTAAGGGGTTTTTTCAAAAATTTCCAAAGCCCCTTGAAACCTACACACCCAACGGTAGTATGAAAACCACCCTTTTTGTAGGAAGTTTTCCCACAAAAAAATAAAAAACCTTCATCAGCCCAAAGTCCAAAGGTGCATGCAATTATCTTACATGAATCTTAAAATCATTACCAGCACTAGTATAGAACTTAATCTAAGTGAATCCTTACCAGAAATGTTAT
>NC_051406.1:4287309-4287773 GCF_015228065.2 Penaeus monodon
GTCTTTAAAATTTTATTTTAATTTTTAATAATATAAATAAAAATTTAAAACCCAATTTTAATTATATTAAAATATACATAAAATATTTAATATATAATATATAATAAATAAAATGTGTTAAATTTTTATTAATTTTTAAAATTAGTATATTAAAATTTTAAAATAATTAATTTTAAAATATTTTATTATATTATAAATCTATATATATTTTATTTATATATATTTTTTATTTTAAATATTTTATTTTATTAATTTAAATTTAATTTTATTTATATTTTATATATAATATATATATATATTATATAATATATATTTTAATAATTAAAAATAAAATATAAAATATATATATAAAATATTATATATATATAAAATTTTAAAATATAAAATAATATAAAAATTTTATATATTTATAATATTTATAAATTATTTTAATAATATTAATCTATTTTTTAAATATTTTTTTT
>NC_051406.1:4288201-4289158 GCF_015228065.2 Penaeus monodon
TGTGCCAGAATCTTTTTTTTGTTTTGGCAAAAACAAACCCTTTCTTTGGGAGTGAAGAAGTGTAGGGGTTCTTTGCACAAATGCTGCACCGTGATTTTTTTGGAGGGGGGCCCCACAGGGGGACTTTTTGTTTAAACACTACTGGGAATGCTGTTGCTTTTACTGCTGCTGCCAGTGCTGTGTTCTTCTGTCCCTCCTCCCCCTCGTCCTGCTACCGAAGCGTATGACTTCCCCCTTTCCCCTGCAACAGTGCCCCAGTGACAATAAACAAGTTTTAAAATGGTGCACTAAAAATTTGGGAAAAACATTTTTAAATTTCATCTGAAAATCCTCCCATGAGCAAAACCCATGAGGTCAAATCCCTTTTGGGGAGAAGGCGTGCTAAACCCTTCCCGTGGATCCGGGGCCCTGGGGCCCCTTTTTCCTCTCTCGTTTTTTTCCCTATTTGTGTTTTTCTGACCCGGATTCAATGGGAAACATTTGCATTCAATTCCTTCTTTTTTAAACAAGTTACAAAGAAATAACCCTCAAAAATTCCCTAAATATATTTTGTACACTTACCCAGGTAGAACATAGTTTTTCTCAATATTAATCTGGAAGCCTTTATATGGGCCTTTGCAGAAAGTGGGGGCTTCCCCCCAACTGTCTGGGGTCTTTCTTCACTCCTAAACAGGTATGAGGGAGCAGCCCGGGGTTTTTGGGGTGAATCCCCTGTTTTGCATGAAAGGAGGTGTAAGGGAAAAAAAAATTGGGCTGCCCCCCCCGGGGGCCCCTTTTCACCCCTGGGCTGTTGGAAACCCTTTGATCTTTCCTGGTGCTTGTATTTTTGCCGACTCTTCTCCTTTACTTGCTCCCCCCTTTTTTGCCACCTTGGGGACAGTGGAGACCAGAAAACTCATGAAATCCCAAAAAGGGAAAAAAAAATTTTATAATAACACCACCACACACAAACCCCAC
>NC_051406.1:4289318-4289409 GCF_015228065.2 Penaeus monodon
CTGACACAAAATCTTGAAACATGATAAACTTACTCCAAACTAGGTATCAAAAAGAATTACTTGAAAGCTAAACAGAAGGCCTAGGAACTAC
>NC_051406.1:4289498-4289614 GCF_015228065.2 Penaeus monodon
ATTGCAAAATAGTCACACCATGCAAACTACATAATGCATCATTACAAAGCCACTCAGATGAAAGGATGGTATAGTGATTTAGCTAATGATAATCCACTATGGGGGAGAGAACCCTC
>NC_051406.1:4289901-4290000 GCF_015228065.2 Penaeus monodon
ATTTTAAAATTATATATTTTATATATGGGGAAAACAATTTTTTTTATTTTTTGGTCCCCTTGTATTATCAGGTGATTGAGTTTTTATTTTATTTTAAGT
>NC_051406.1:4290022-4290138 GCF_015228065.2 Penaeus monodon
GAGGGTTCTCTCCCCCATAGTGGATTATCATTAGCTAAATCACTATACCATCCTTTCATCTGAGTGGCTTTGTAATGATGCATTATGTAGTTTGCATGGTGTGACTATTTTGCAAT
>NC_051406.1:4290227-4290317 GCF_015228065.2 Penaeus monodon
GTAGTTCCTAGGCCTTCTGTTTAGCTTTCAAGTAATTCTTTTGATACCTAGTTTGGAGTAAGTTTATCATGTTTCAAGATTTTGTGTCAG
>NC_051406.1:4290617-4290900 GCF_015228065.2 Penaeus monodon
GTTACATGAAAGTCTGACAATATATTTGTCAAAATGAAATCCAAAATGTACAGCAAATCAAGCAAAACAGGAAAACTTAAACTCATAATAAGAAAATATATGAAAAACAAGTACAGTAATACTCAAGGTACAAGAACTTTTCATTAACAGAGATCATTCTAGGTACCTCAAAAGAAAGATAACATTACCAAAAGTTAATTGTAATTCCCTTCAAAATGTTAAAATCTATTATTGTATAAATACCCCCTTGTGGTTTTTTATTTCCTCTACCCCCCTCGCTTAC
>NC_051406.1:4291017-4292091 GCF_015228065.2 Penaeus monodon
TAGTGTTGGGTTTTAATTCAGTGATGATGGCTGGTATCCATACATCTGGGCCTGAATTGTGAAAATGCCATGGCAATAGAGGCTGCTCTATGAAGACCATTTATGCCTCCAATTAGCAGTATTTCCGAATCTGCAGTCTTCTAAGTTACTTAAATTATTGTTTCTTGAGAAAAATAATAATCAACTCGTCCAGAATCAAAGTAGTCTGAAAAATATTGTCACTCGCACTTCTAGTTTTTACTTCCTGGGTGACTATGAAATTAACCTCAGTGCAATTGCTCTAATTACTTCCTAGCTCCATGTGGTTAATTAAAGCTATAACATCTATGGGACTGTTGATAGACACTGGATATCCAAAGGAAAATGCATATAGAGAATGGATGACAGTACAAAAGCCAGCAACAAAATAATATAAAATAGAAGAAAGAAGGGAGAGGAGGGGGGGTCCTTTGATTAATCTTGTCCCCTTTTCATATAATAACAAAGATCAAAGATGTTAGTAATGAAAAGTTCTGTAATGAGCTGTATTGTTATAACCTACCAAGATGTTAGTCAAGCCCTTTGCTTTCAGTGATATCAACCTATATCAGGAAGCAGAGGTTCTAATATTACTCTCAAACTACAACAGATTCCCTTTCCCCTACTGCTGAAATTTAGTACTGAACATAGGTATATTATTTTCTTTCCTGCAAACATATTAAGAGGTAAAAATGCATACTTAGATATGGATAACAAAGATAATGCTCTAAAATTTATCTAAATATTACTAAAGGTATTTATATATAAAAAAAAAAAGGTTAGTAATGCAATACTACTTACGCTCTTAACAGCAGATTTAACAGCAGGGTTGGTCTGCAAAGAATACGATCCCATAATTATAAGAAGCAAGCACCGAAAAAAAAACAAAGCAAAAGTTCAGCCCCTACTGGCAGCTGGGTGCCGTGCTCAGACTTTTCAGTCGCACTCACCCACCCCAGAGGGACCACTCCCTTCGTGCCCCAGTGAAGTCCACCAAAAAAATCAAATGAAAAAGATGCTGCTGCTATAGCCAAAGACAAAGAGTACATAAAGTGG
>NC_051406.1:4292125-4292742 GCF_015228065.2 Penaeus monodon
CATATGGTGGAGGAGGAAGGGGAAAAAAATCTGTGAAGGAAAAAAAAAAAAATTAAAACCACATAAGTATCTAGGAAAACATTCCAGTACTCACTGTGTTAGTTTTCAGCAATCTTAACGGGCTCTACAAGAGACAAAGCAGAGATCTTCATTACAGACTGCACTACCCTTCATAACTCTCAAGAGTGATAGGCAAATATATTCTGTTGCTGCAATCTATTTACACTTAACTAAATGACAGATTATATACAACACCTAAAAGCTTTCCTACATTAAACCTCTTTCTATACCGTCTCTTAGAAAGATCCTTCATTCCCCATTTACTGGCTAAGAAGCTACAGTCCTCCTAAAAACAATCACATGAATAGAAAATTTAAAAAAAACTAGAAACCTAAGGATAGATATACAAATTTATTGAATAAAAAAATTTAAACCTTCCAACATTCCACTACATTTGAGAAAAGAGAAAATCTATATCTGAACCCTATCTACTATTAAGCTACTTAGTAAAGCACCCTATGTTACACAGGTCTATTGCCTCCCTATCTGGGCCTGGTTTCATAACTGTCTGTATGAAATACTTATAATAATAGCCATTTTATCTCACTAACATTCAC
>NC_051406.1:4292803-4293233 GCF_015228065.2 Penaeus monodon
CTTGACTGACATAAAGACAACAGCTTAGAATGTCATCACATTTATGTCGTCTTGGTAATCAGCTGAACTGTTATTCATTGCTGTTCTTCCATTTTTACCTTATAGCACTACCCTCACCTTTTTTTTTAAGTTATCAGTTTTAGAATCTTCATACTGAAAAATCATCCTGTATTTCAAAGTATATAAAATTAATCTGTTTACATGTTTTTTTGCTGTTTGGAGTTCCTGTAAGAAAAAATACACATAAAATAGACTGGATTAGTCTCTAAAACAACATTACTGTTAGCCCCTGTGATCTAAAATCACACTAAGCATTGCACCTTTTGCATTCTGCTAAAAACTTTTATCATGGCTTCCATAGCTCTAGTCCTTAAAGCAGATTTTTGATTTTCACTATAAAATCAAAACAAAAAATATTTTTCCAGGGAAC
>NC_051406.1:4293583-4294225 GCF_015228065.2 Penaeus monodon
GTAAAAATTACTAGGTGTTTTTTGAATATGTGTAAATCTTGCTAAGGTTAAGCAGACAGTTTTACAAGAGGAACATTGTGTTGACAACATATTCTTCATACAATTATAAATACTTATTATTAAGATAACCTACATGTAAGCATAACCAACCTAGATGTACAAATATGCATTAAATTATTGACTGAAAAATCTTTTATAGATCACCGCAGACTTGTAAACTGACTTGAAAGCCAATTAAGTAACATAACAAATAAAAATAAAAAGATATAATTGGACTAACTTTTATACACCCACTGCACTAAATACGCAAATAGCCCATTAGCCTTTACCTATTTTCAAATAATGATTTCAAGAAGGCCAGTTTGTGGAATATCTGATTTTAAAGTGAGAATCACACATCCAGAAGGCAGAAATAAAGGGTGGGGTTTTTACATTCTAAAGAAGAAAAAAGAGGTATGTTATCTTCAGACCACTGAATCTCCTCACACATTAACCTTGAACAGCAAAGAGGTTAGCAAATTATTTGAGTTGGAATATATGCTGATACCTGCACATCTGAAATTATTAGAGAAACTCAGCAGATGAGTCCAAAAAAGTATTGGAGGCAAACTTCTTTTTAAAAAAAAAACTGCTGCATTGTTG
>NC_051406.1:4294275-4294683 GCF_015228065.2 Penaeus monodon
TTTCCCCTTATGCCCATTCACTACTTGGTAACTAAAGAATAAATGTAAATCCCATAAAAACATCCACAATATCCACTGCCTTCCTAGAGTTTACATCACAATCAATAGCCCTTGAAAAAAAAGTATATAACTCCTTGACCCCTACCCTTTTTCTTTTCCCACTTTTTAGGCACTAATGCTGTCATTTCCTTTTACCTTGCTCTTGACAGTTTTCATGATGGCTCCTCCCTCCTTTCGTACGTTGGTCACAAACTGCTTATACTGTTGCTTTACCTTCGAAAAATGACTTTTCGCAATGACACTAACTTCTAATTCAAACTCATCCGAGGTCTGCTTGCCGGAATTGAGACGGTCTAATCTCTCTTCGATGACTGAAATTAGGTACAGAAGGGAAATGACATAATTATA
>NC_051406.1:4294805-4296313 GCF_015228065.2 Penaeus monodon
CAGAATCAGTCAAATCAGGGATGTTACTAAATATACTACCAGTATTTATATATCCCAATCTGACAAAACTTTTCAGATACAGGATACACCTCATGCTGAAGACTACACCACAAACCTGCTGAAAGATTTGCAACTCCAACATCTTCTCTACAAATGGCTGAAAATGCGGTGGACGGATGGCAACAAATTTTCACTATTGAATGTTATTTTTGAATCTTTTTCTCTGAACTGGAGCGCCTCCTTGTAGTTGCCAATGAGCTGAACAAGTGCACGTAGGAATGCTCTTGCCACGCAGTCTCCAAGCATGTTGCTTGGCGACTTGAGGTTTCTTTTGAGTTTTGAAACCACCTCATCTGGGAGGGTTTCCACGTCGTTGAAGGGGGTCTTGACAGTGTTGTTGTCGGCATCTAATATAACAGCTTCACCAATATCGTCCATTTGTACTTTCTGTGATGAAGTATACAGTGGTCTCAAAAGAAAAGTATGAAAAATAAGAATACACAAGTCTACCCAACCATCAACAACATCTTAACAATCCAATCCTGAGGCAGATGCTCTTCTTACCGACATAAGTGAGGTGTTAAAAACCAATGAGGAAGGGCATGGGTGCTAACAGGTAGTCGATGAGATGCTGTGGTAACACCGGAATGAATATATGCTGCCACTGCATGGGGTATATGACTGAATTGGCTGCCTGAACACATGCTGACAGCCGTGACAGACGCTTTGACACCATAATGATTCTTCTCTCGTAAAGCATTGATGCAAAGATGATCATCATGTTGTTTGCATCCACCGCATTGTAGTACTCAGATAGGTTTCGCTGAAATTAATGAAGGAAATGACATACCAAAGAATATCATTTACAATGTAGATTGTCCTTTGTCTATCAAAGTTAATGTAATGTATGACACTAGACTGAAACCACAGTAATCAAAATACTGTGTGCTATTAACTCTAAAACATACAGTTTTAGCACATTATGAGAGTGCAATCTTTATTTCTTAACCAAAGAGATAACATTAATATATCTGCAATTTAAACATCAATTGCAATCCAACCTTAATTCATAAATAAAACAATCTATAAAAAAGAAAGAGTAATATCATAACCACTTCCGTCATGAATAATCTAGTATTCAAAATCAACCACAGTGAACCATCTGATTACTTTCTGTGCCCATAAAACTTAAAAGAGAAAAGAAGACGGGAAAAAAAACAGAAAAAACATAGCCTACTTCTAACAAACATCAAACTTACATTTTCCGGTATAGTTGGCAGTTTTATGGTGGTTTGGACACTGAGCTACAAAGAACTGGAAGACAGAGCATAAGCAGTCAGGTTTAATGCATTATATCACAGTTTTTTCTCTACTAAATACATCAATGTTGTTAAACACATGATACTTTTTATATATCTAAATACATCAATAGATATCAATATCATTAACAAGGGATCTGAGTAATTCCAATTTGATTACTGAAAAGGGTGATTAGTATTACAAATCAC
>NC_051406.1:4296348-4296429 GCF_015228065.2 Penaeus monodon
CACAGCTACACTTTCACAAAAAGATCAGCAACCATACTGCCTTTTCTTTTCAGATCTGAGTTTCCTTAAAAATGTTTTTAA
>NC_051406.1:4296566-4299430 GCF_015228065.2 Penaeus monodon
GTATCTTCAAGAATAATAACTATCTACTAAGCTATCTATACAGTTTTGAACCTTCCTATTCATCAATAAATTTACATGTTTTGTTATCTACATCTTCCCCACAGAATTCTTTCAAAAGAAATTAATGATTTGTAAAACTACCATACAACTCAAACTTTATGCTCATAAAGACAACGCAGAAAGTTTGATAGTCATGTCTCTAACATTTTACTGCAGGAAATAAGTTATTATTCACTGCAATTTTTATTCCAACAGCAAACTATTTCAAAATTTCTAGAATTGGAAAAAGAAAAGCACAGGAAAATAATCAAAAGGTATTGGACTTGCCTTCAACAAAAATGCATTGCTTCATCACAGACTTTAACCACATATCAGACTAACAGTAAAAATTTTTTATTCACATATGAACAAAAGTGTCTTAGTAAAGCTTGGAGGCTTGAAGTAATTTCAATCCTTAGAACATTAGATTTGACCAATCTGTCATTGAATTTCTGGCTAGTGTAGCTAGTCCCTTATAATCAAATCTAATAGAGAATGTCATTTTAATTTTTTTTGTGTAAGTAAATGATTTCTACATAATTTCTAATTGATCAAATTGACCTGCTGGCAATTTGATTCCAATCCTGTTACTGAAACGTGAAAATTCTACAATAAAAGTAAGAAGGTGATCTGATCTGACTGCCGGGGAAGTTAATAAGCCCATAATTAAAACGCATCAAGTTAGTACAATGCATGCTCATCAAAGCTCTCTAATGATCTTGGGTAGGATCCACAAAAAGGACTTGCTTATTTGCATCATCAAGATGGTTCTGCTCCTTCAGCTTTTACTATAAACTCAAGGTCATATAGCTTTCAGGAATATTTTCATCCACAACTTGGAATAAAAGTTGAAGATGTGCAGGTCATGTTACAAAAAGAAATTGTGTTATTCCACAAGAAACCTTTCTATTCTCTCATAAAGTCATGAAATTGAAAGATGGCAATACACAAGCAATCACATAAGAAAAAATATTAACATTCTTCCACAATGCACAACAGAGTACTGTTGGTAAAATGACAACCAGTTATGTACCTCTTCAACTTTCTGCAACTGTCTGAAGGATAATTGTTAGAAAATTTTGAGATAAAGGTTAGCATTTACTTGTGAACTGGGGGATGCAATGTCTTATACACCTAATTCCACAAAGAATGTACATCTGTATGTGTCTTTGTGGCTATGGATGTAAACTTTAGAGTAACAAAACTAGTAAGTTAACAAAACTAGTACATTTAATTGAGAACTATTTATGGATACTGTCCTTCATGGATCACATCCCAAGATTTTCAGTTGCACAAAATACACTCACTTATAATATTACTATTCCATAACTCCTGAGGGCAAACCGATATCAATAAAGAAGCAATTCAAGCTGAAGAACCACAAGAGAATAGAGCAGTAAGAGCTTCATCACAGCACCAAAAATGCCCAACTGCTGTAGCATCTACCTCCAAAACCAATGGTTTCAATGGTTCTTTAGCATTTACAGGCTAAACTGGTTCCAACTCATTATTAGTGCATTCTGGTACAGAAATTTTAACAACATTAGTTACATTAATCAGCATTACATTTGATAACACTAAGTTCACACTCTTCATCCACCACTACCTAAGAAAAAAATGTGAAAGAAAATCTTAATTCTGTGTAGAGCCCACAACAAAAGTGCGCAATGAGTGATGCAGGCTGGTAGAAAATGACAGAACATCAAAAGGACCCATATTAAACAGGGAAATATCACAGGATAAATAAGCCACTATGATGGTATGCATATAGCTTCCTGAATAATACTAGCCCATTGGCTGAGGATACTGAGTATGATGGAGCACCTAGAGTTGTGCCGGGTTTATTATATTTTTAAAGCTGCTTTATGAGTTTTGTAGTAATATAATGGCTAAGGCTATTTTGGTTGCAGTTTGAGAATCAGGCAGCTTGTCAGGAAGTGGCTAGTTACTGTAAATTTTGCAAAGAGAGCAGTACCGATATTGCCACCAACTACTTCTAAAGGGCCACACTGTTCCCATATTTTATGCCTGCCTGCATCTCCCATCACACACATCTGTCAAGTGCTACATATTAATGAGAAAATGCCCAATAGCCTATCCTCACCAGTAAAGGGTCTGGTAAATTTGAGCTGGCACCTAGAATATTTTTCTACATTAGTTTTCCTACTATTGACAAAATGATTGATGAGAAACTGAAAAATCCATGAAACTAAAGAATGAGACAACTTATAAGAATGAAAAACACAGAGAGAACAACCCATCAGAGTTAATTTTAGTCATCAAACATCACACCTTTCCTCCACTATATCTGTGAACTATCTATCTGTCACAGTATCATCAACAACAACTGTACAGACTGAGGGGAGGATGTAATCATAAGTGTCAAGAGATCAAGTACAGAAACCCAAAAGCATGTTATGTTGATCTACTTGATTCCTATATACGGTAAAGGATATCTTTCTAATTTCTTTTTTTCTGATCCTATTTTCTAATCCACAAAAATATATATTACAAATTAATACACAAATGATAAATGCATGACTTACTAAACAGACACAACTAAAAGTCAACTTACCTTATTATCTCCATACGGCACTGTTATCTCAGTACCTGGGAGAGGGACTTTAAATTTGTAAATATTCTGCAGGCAGGAGGTCATGTCGCTGGTGCGGCCAGCGCTCAACATTTCCGATAAAGTATTTAGAAGTCTGCAATATTCACATTCATGTTAAAGGTACTCACAATCTTAATTTCAAAAATCATAAAAGCAGATACACTTCAAATTATCATTAATATCATTATTTTCACATTCATAATACATTCAG
>NC_051406.1:4299757-4300506 GCF_015228065.2 Penaeus monodon
AGAGAGCTTTGATGAGCATGCATTGTACTAACTTGATGCGTTTTAATTATGGGCTTATTAACTTCCCCGGCAGTCAGATCAGATCACCTTCTTACTTTTATTGTAGAATTTTCACGTTTCAGTAACAGGATTGGAATCAAATTGCCAGCAGGTCAATTTGATCAATTAGAAATTATGTAGAAATCATTTACTTACACAAAAAAAATTAAAATGACATTCTCTATTAGATTTGATTATAAGGGACTAGCTACACTAGCCAGAAATTCAATGACAGATTGGTCAAATCTAATGTTCTAAGGATTGAAATTACTTCAAGCCTCCAAGCTTTACTAAGACACTTTTGTTCATATGTGAATAAAAAATTTTTACTGTTAGTCTGATATGTGGTTAAAGTCTGTGATGAAGCAATGCATTTTTGTTGAAGGCAAGTCCAATACCTTTTGATTATTTTCCTGTGCTTTTCTTTTCCAATTCTAGAAATTTTGAAATAGTTTGCTGTTGGAATAAAAATTGCAGTGAATAATAACTTATTTCCTGCAGTAAAATGTTAGAGACATGACTATCAAACTTTCTGCGTTGTCTTTATGAGCATAAAGTTTGAGTTGTATGGTAGTTTTACAAATCATTAATTTCTTTTTGAAAGAAATTCTGTGGGGAAGATGTAGATAACAAAACATGTAAATTTATGTGATGAATAGGAAGGTTCAAAACTGTATAGATAGCTTAGTAGATAGTTATTATTCTTGAAG
>NC_051406.1:4300646-4300727 GCF_015228065.2 Penaeus monodon
TTAAAAACATTTTTAAGGAAACTCAGATCTGAAAAGAAAAGGCAGTATGGTTGCTGATCTTTTTGTGAAAGTGTAGCTGTG
>NC_051406.1:4300762-4302273 GCF_015228065.2 Penaeus monodon
GTGATTTGTAATACTAATCAACCCTTTTCAGTAATCAAAATTGGAATTACTCAGATCCCTTGTTAATGATATTGATATCTATTGATGTATTTAGATATATAAAAAGTATCATGTGTTTAACAACATTGATGTATTTAGTAGAGAAAAAACTGTGATATAATGCATTAAACCTGACTGCTTATGCTCTGTCTTCCAGTTCTTTGTAGCTCAGTGTCCAAACCACCTAAAACTGCCAACTATACCGGAAAATGTAAGTTTGATGTTTGTTAGAAGTAGGCTATGTTTTTTCTTGTTTTTTTTCCCGTCTTCTTTTCTCTTTTAAGTTTTATGGGCACAGAAAGTAATCAGATGGTTCACTGTGGTTGATTTTGAATACTAGATTATTCATGACGGAAGTGGTTATGATATTACTCTTTCTTTTTTATAGATTGTTTTATTTATGAATTAAGGTTGGATTGCAATTGATGTTTAAATTGCAGATATATTAATGTTATCTCTTGGTTAAGAAATAAAGATTGCACTCTCATAATGTGCTAAACTGTATGTTTTTAGAGTTTAATAGCACACAGTATTTTGATTACTGTGGTTTCAGTCTAGTGTCATACATTACATTAACTTTGATAGACAAAGGACAATCTACATTGTAAATGATATTCTTTGGTATGTCATTTCCTTCATTAATTTCAGCGAAACCTATCTGAGTACTACAATGCGGTGGATGCAAACAACATGATGATCATCTTTGCATCAATGCTTTACGAGAGAAGAATCATTATGGTGTCAAAGCGTCTGTCACGGCTGTCAGCATGTGTTCAGGCAGCCAATTCAGTCATATACCCCATGCAGTGGCAGCATATATTCATTCCGGTGTTACCACAGCATCTCATCGACTACCTGTTAGCACCCATGCCCTTCCTCATTGGTGTTAACACCTCACTTATGTCGGTAAGAAGAGCATCTGCCTCAGGATTGGATTGTTAAGATGTTGTTGATGGTTGGGTAGACTTGTGTATTCTTATTTTTCATACTTTTCTTTTGAGACCACTGTATACTTCATCACAGAAAGTACAAATGGACGATATTGGTGAAGCTGTTATATTAGATGCCGACAACAACACTGTCAAGACCCCCTTCAACGACGTGGAAACCCTCCCAGATGAGGTGGTTTCAAATCTCAAAAGAAACCTCAAGTCGCCAAGCAACATGCTTGGAGACTGCGTGGCAAGAGCATTCCTACGTGCACTTGTTCAGCTCATTGGCAACTACAAGGAGGCGCTCCAGTTCAGAGAAAAAGATTCAAAAATAACATTCAATAGTGAAAAATTTGTTGCCATCCGTCCACCGCATTTTCAGCCATTTGTAGAGAAGATGTTGGAGTTGCAAATCTTTCAGCAGGTTTGTGGTGTAGTCTTCAGCATGAGGTGTATCCTGTATCTGTAAAGTTTTGTCAGATTGGGATATATAAATACTGGGTAGTATATTTAGTAACATCCCTGATTTGACTGATTCTG
>NC_051406.1:4302394-4302801 GCF_015228065.2 Penaeus monodon
TATAATTATGTCATTTCCCTTCTGTACCTAATTTCAGTTCATCGAAGAGAGATTAGACCGTCTCAATTCCGGCAAGCAGACCTCGGATGAGTTTGAATTAGAAGTTAGTGTTCATTGCGAAAAGTCATCTTCGAAGGTAAAGCAACAGTATAAGCAGTTTGTGACCAACGTACGAAAGGAGGGAGGAGCCATCATGAAAACTGTCAAGAGCAAGGTAAAAGGAATGACAGCATTAGTGCCTAAAAAGTGGGAAAAGACAAAGGGTAGGGGTCAAGGAGTTATATACTTTTTTTTCAAGGGCTATTGATTGTGATGTAAACTCTAGGAAGGCAGTGGATATTGTGGATGTTTTTATGGGATTTACATTTATTCTTTAGTTACCAAGTAGTGAATGGGCATAATGGGAA
>NC_051406.1:4302851-4303490 GCF_015228065.2 Penaeus monodon
CAACAATGCAGCAGTTTTTCTTTTAAAAGAAGTTTGCCTCCAATACTTTTTTGGACTCATCTGCTGAGTTTCTCTAATAATTTCAGATGTGCAGGTATCAGCATATATTCCAACTCAAATAATTTGCTAACCTTCTTTGCTGTTCAAGGTTAATGTGTGAGGAGATTCAGTGGTCTGAAGATAACATACCTCTTTTTTCTTCTTTAGAATGTAACCCTACCCTTTATACTGCCTTCTGGATGTGTGATTCTCACTTTAAAATCAGATATTTCCACAAACTGGCCTTCTTGAAATCATTATTTGAAAATAGGTAAAGGCTAATGGGCTATTTGCGTATTTAGTGCAGTGGGTGTATAAAAGTTAGTCCAATTATATCTTTTTATTTTTATTTGTTATGTTACTTAATTGGCTTTCAAGTCAGTTTACAAGTCTGCGGTGATCTATAAAAGATTTTTCAGTCAATAATTTAATGCATATTTGTACATCTAGGTTGGTTATGCTTACATGTAGGTTATCTTAATAATAAGTATTTATAATTGTATGAAGAATATGTTGTCAACACAATGTTCCTCTTGTAAAACTGTCTGCTTAACCTTAGCAAGATTTACACATATTCAAAAAACACCTAGTAATTTTTAC
>NC_051406.1:4303828-4304258 GCF_015228065.2 Penaeus monodon
GTTCCCTGGAAAAATATTTTTTGTTTTGATTTTATAGTGAAAATCAAAAATCTGCTTTAAGGACTAGAGCTATGGAAGCCATGATAAAAGTTTTTAGCAGAATGCAAAAGGTGCAATGCTTAGTGTGATTTTAGATCACAGGGGCTAACAGTAATGTTGTTTTAGAGACTAATCCAGTCTATTTTATGTGTATTTTTTCTTACAGGAACTCCAAACAGCAAAAAAACATGTAAACAGATTAATTTTATATACTTTGAAATACAGGATGATTTTTCAGTATGAAGATTCTAAAACTGATAACTTAAAAAAAAAGGTGAGGGTAGTGCTATAAGGTAAAAATGGAAGAACAGCAATGAATAACAGTTCAGCTGATTACCAAGACGACATAAATGTGATGACATTCTAAGCTGTTGTCTTTATGTCAGTCAAG
>NC_051406.1:4304319-4304936 GCF_015228065.2 Penaeus monodon
GTGAATGTTAGTGAGATAAAATGGCTATTATTATAAGTATTTCATACAGACAGTTATGAAACCAGGCCCAGATAGGGAGGCAATAGACCTGTGTAACATAGGGTGCTTTACTAAGTAGCTTAATAGTAGATAGGGTTCAGATATAGATTTTCTCTTTTCTCAAATGTAGTGGAATGTTGGAAGGTTTAAATTTTTTTATTCAATAAATTTGTATATCTATCCTTAGGTTTCTAGTTTTTTTTAAATTTTCTATTCATGTGATTGTTTTTAGGAGGACTGTAGCTTCTTAGCCAGTAAATGGGGAATGAAGGATCTTTCTAAGAGACGGTATAGAAAGAGGTTTAATGTAGGAAAGCTTTTAGGTGTTGTATATAATCTGTCATTTAGTTAAGTGTAAATAGATTGCAGCAACAGAATATATTTGCCTATCACTCTTGAGAGTTATGAAGGGTAGTGCAGTCTGTAATGAAGATCTCTGCTTTGTCTCTTGTAGAGCCCGTTAAGATTGCTGAAAACTAACACAGTGAGTACTGGAATGTTTTCCTAGATACTTATGTGGTTTTAATTTTTTTTTTTTTCCTTCACAGATTTTTTTCCCCTTCCTCCTCCACCATATG
>NC_051406.1:4304971-4306046 GCF_015228065.2 Penaeus monodon
CCACTTTATGTACTCTTTGTCTTTGGCTATAGCAGCAGCATCTTTTTCATTTTGATTTTTTTGGTGGACTTCACTGGGGCACGAAGGGAGTGGTCCCTCTGGGGTTGGGTGAGTGCGACTGAAAAGTCTGAGCACGGCACCCAGCTGCCAGTAGGGGCTGAACTTTTGCTTTGTTTTTTTCGGTGCTTGCTTCTTATAATTATGGGATCGTATTCTTTGCAGACCAACCCTGCTGTTAAATCTGCTGTTAAGAGCGTAAGTAGTATTGCATTACTAACCTTTTTTTTTTATATATAAATACCTTTAGTAATATTTAGATAAATTTTAGAGCATTATCTTTGTTATCCATATCTAAGTATGCATTTTTACCTCTTAATATGTTTGCAGGAAAGAAAATAATATACCTATGTTCAGTACTAAATTTCAGCAGTAGGGGAAAGGGAATCTGTTGTAGTTTGAGAGTAATATTAGAACCTCTGCTTCCTGATATAGGTTGATATCACTGAAAGCAAAGGGCTTGACTAACATCTTGGTAGGTTATAACAATACAGCTCATTACAGAACTTTTCATTACTAACATCTTTGATCTTTGTTATTATATGAAAAGGGGACAAGATTAATCAAAGGACCCCCCCTCCTCTCCCTTCTTTCTTCTATTTTATATTATTTTGTTGCTGGCTTTTGTACTGTCATCCATTCTCTATATGCATTTTCCTTTGGATATCCAGTGTCTATCAACAGTCCCATAGATGTTATAGCTTTAATTAACCACATGGAGCTAGGAAGTAATTAGAGCAATTGCACTGAGGTTAATTTCATAGTCACCCACAGGAAGTAAAAACTAGAAGTGCGAGTGACAATATTTTTCAGACTACTTTGATTCTGGACGAGTTGATTATTATTTTTCTCAAGAAACAATAATTTAAGTAACTTAGAAGACTGCAGATTCGGAAATACTGCTAATTGGAGGCATAAATGGTCTTCATAGAGCAGCCTCTATTGCCATGGCATTTTCACAATTCAGGCCCAGATGTATGGATACCAGCCATCATCACTGAATTAAAACCCAACACTA
>NC_051406.1:4306166-4306450 GCF_015228065.2 Penaeus monodon
GTAAGCGAGGGGGGTAGAGGAAATAAAAACCACAAGGGGGTATTTATACAATAATAGATTTTAACATTTTGAAGGGAATTACAATTAACTTTTGGTAATGTTATCTTTCTTTTGAGGTACCTAGAATGATCTCTGTTAATGAAAAGTTCTTGTACCTTGAGTATTACTGTACTTGTTTTTCATATATTTTCTTATTATGAGTTTAAGTTTTCCTGTTTTGCTTGATTTGCTGTACATTTTGGATTTCATTTTGACAAATATATTGTCAGACTTTCATGTAACTA
>NC_051406.1:4306484-4306671 GCF_015228065.2 Penaeus monodon
AACCTATTTTCACCTCTGTGTATGTGTGTGTGTTCCTGTAAACATCCCATGCCATGTCTCGCTGGAACCAAGTTTCACTAATGCTGGATATTATTATATGTGTATATAGGCTGTACTGGTTTTTTGATGGAAAATCAGTGAGTAGAAAAATCCTCAAAGCACATGGTTGATTGCTATTCGTAAAACT
>NC_051406.1:4306788-4306957 GCF_015228065.2 Penaeus monodon
TAGAAAATTAGTTATCATGTACGATCACTCAAGTCTAACAACCAGATTAAGCAAATCAACCAGGTTTAATCTTCTGCAAACATTGCCTACTCCCTCCCTATTTTGCTTTTATAATTGGAAACAAAGCAATATTTGCAGTGCCCAAAAAACATATCCCCCCCCCCCTACC
>NC_051406.1:4307487-4307670 GCF_015228065.2 Penaeus monodon
GATGATTTGTAGTTTGCTGGTGTGATTTTTGCATTTTTTTTAGTTGATCATTATAATTGTTTATTTTATTAAGATTTCTATTATGGATTTATTATATTATTTTATTGTAGTCTGGCTTTGTTGTGTTTATGTAGTTGTGTGTGTGACTAGTTGAGTAGTGTTATATCATGTTAAATTGTGTCA
>NC_051406.1:4307742-4307813 GCF_015228065.2 Penaeus monodon
ATACAGTGTGGGTAAGTTAGTGTTCATTTTGCGCATGTTCATTATGTATGTGCTTTGCATTTTTGATTTCT
>NC_051406.1:4307890-4308348 GCF_015228065.2 Penaeus monodon
ATTATGAAATTTCTTTTTTCCATTTGGTAATTTTCATGATGTTTACATGGATCTCCACTGTCTCCCAAGGTGGCAAAGGGGGGGAAGCAAGTAAAGGAGAAGAGTCGGCAAACATACAAGGACATCCGAGGAAAGATCAAGGATTTCCAACAGCCCAGGGCTGAAGACGGCAGCATGTCTCCCACTTGGATGAATGGTGAGGCTTTACGCAATTTCTTCAATTCTGAATAATTTTCCTTATGTGGTTCTGTTTAAGATAGAATTCTAAAAGGGATTTTGATTGTGTTGTTGCCTCCCCAAAATTATGTTTTCACAGTTGTCTGATAACAGGAGTGTGGTTTTAAGAATTTTGTTTTTCAGTTTCTCTAATTTTGCACTGTTTCTGGTAAATGCTTTAGATGTGTGTCACCTTTAGTTGGAATCCCTAGATTTTGTTTGTGGTGTGGGCGGGGCTTGGT
>NC_051406.1:4308453-4308963 GCF_015228065.2 Penaeus monodon
CTCGGTCTGCTCCATCATCACCTGTTTTAGGAGTGAAGAGAAGACCACAGACAGTTGGGGGCAATGCACCCCACTTTTCTGCAAAGGCCACATATAAAAGAGCTTCCCAGATTAATATTAGAGAAGAAACTAGTGTTCTACCTGGGTAAGTGTACATAATATATTTATGAATTTTGATGGTTATTTCTTTGTAACTTGCTTAAAAGAAGGAATTGAACTGCAAATGTTTCCTCATTGAATCTCGCTCCAGAACACACAAATATGAACTCATCGAGAGAGGAAGTGGCCTCATGTCTCCCGGATCCACGGACAGTCTCAGCACGCCTTCTCCACAAAGCATAGACCTCATGGGTTAGTCTCATTGCAGGATTTACAGATGCATTAAAGATGTTTTCAATTCTGTTAGTGCACCATTTAATACTTGTTGATTGTCATCTGAGGGCACTGTTTGCAGGTGAAATGGAGGAAGTCATACGCTCTCGGCTAGGCCAGGACGAGGAGGAGGAGGGA
>NC_051406.1:4309006-4309126 GCF_015228065.2 Penaeus monodon
TTCCGAGTAGTGTAAGCAACAGTCCCTGCTGTTGGCCACTCCTCAACACTCACGGTGCAGCATAGTGCTAAAGACCACTCCACTTCTCTCACTGCCTCAAAGAAGGTTAGTTTGTGCCAT
>NC_051406.1:4311203-4311930 GCF_015228065.2 Penaeus monodon
GGCTCTGTGGTCCATACCAGCTTCTCCTGGTCAAGGACTCCTTAGATAAGGTGCTCCTAATAACACAGTGCTTTGTTTTAAATGATTTGTTAAGATTCCTGTAAGGATAATTGCATGCACCTTTTGGGAACTTTTGGGCTGATGAAGTGTGTTGATTTATGGTGGAAGAACTTCGCCTACACGAGGGATGGGTTTTCCATAAACCTTACCAGTTGTGGCTGTGTAGGTTCAAGGGGCTGATGTGAAAGAACTTATTCTGTAGCACAGCCATTTATTACTCTTTCTGATCAGTTTGCATTTGCTGGTGAAATCACATTTGTTCAAAGTGATTCCTCTGGGGTTTCAGATTATCATGCCTATTTTTATGCAAGCCTACTAAATCATTTGTTTGGAGTACCAGATAAGTATTATATTTCAGAAAAATAATATCACTTTATAATTCTTAGGCTTGTGCATGAATGTGAGTGGTATGCTGACCTTTTTTTGGAGAAAAAATGTGTTATACTTATTATTGTGGCATTTCCATTTTCAGGCTTATTTTGTTAGATTTGTTATACATGTAAACAAAAATGTTGTTAATGGTAATCATAGTTAGGGCTGTCATTCACCCATCCTCATTAAAGAGAGTTGAGAAAATATTGATGATATTTAACTTTCATCATCTTATAGTTTGGCTGAGTTAACAGGTTTATCAACTCTCATTATGCATTTAATGACCAAGGGAGGA
>NC_051406.1:4312215-4313536 GCF_015228065.2 Penaeus monodon
TTTCAGCCAGTTGTCTAATTTTTTCTTGGTTCAGTTGACTCTTCACTGGAATTGATATAGGCTTGAACAGCTGAAAATTATAAATATTTTTATCACTCTGTTATTCTTGATTCATTTATGGAAAATAGCTTTGGGCTACGGCAGACAATTGTCTTTACTAGTAATCTGATATAATTTGGATCTTGTAGAAATTATCTTGATATGTTTATAGAATTGATTGCCAGTACATAATATTGTTCCTTAACTGTTTTTGGTAACTCTTCCTTTCTTTGATGCACAGATAATCCAGCAAAAAGAAATTGCAGGCTCATGTTCTTATTTACATAATTTCTTTGCCTTAAACAGATGCACTTTTACTTGCTCTTCATTTTTATTTGTCTTTCCCTTGCAAATTTGTAGAGAAATACCAGTAATTCCTCTGCAGTTTTATATTTTGGGCTTGAAAGATGTTTTCAGATTTGAATATTGATGCAAAATAAACAAACTAAGAAGGAGAAGTTGCTATCAGTGCAATTTTTAGGATAATAAGGTTAGCAAATTATTTGATCTGAGATTCCAATCACTTGATGGTCATGTGAGAATGCGCTGTAATCTGTATTATATGAATATTTGGGGAGGGTAGCTTATTGCCTTTTTGTTTTTTTTAATGTCAATGGCTGAATAATGGTAGTGCGATCTAATCTTGGTTAATGCTTTTGAGATTTCCCAAGAAAGAATATTTGAAGAGTTGCCTGCTTTTGATGTTTATAAGGATATTGAACTGCAGGGAGAAACTATATAGGAAAATGAAGCATTGTTTGGTAATTCTGTGTACTGGTTGCATCTACACTTGCATATTGGGTGAATTCGCACTTTTTTTTGAGGATGCAGTTGTTGATTGTGATATTTAAGTATGCTAATTTTGGTAACTGCGTATTGACGAGAAACAATCTAATGCTGCTTGAGATTTTAAGAGATTAATTTCTATTCATATTCAGTAGCCCTTCCTGATAGTTAAATACAGTAAAGTGCTTTTGTTACTAACTTGCTTTGGATGACCAACCACTGTGCTGATGTTTATAATCAGCCTCTTTTATGTAGCCATTTCCAAGGCTAGATTTGGTGTGGCTTGCCTTTTTCCCCCCTCCCCACATTTTTTTTTTTTTACTCTGTATTTTCACTACTGTTCTCAGAATCACCTGGAAGTCTGTAGTCTACCTTGAATTGATTTCTGATGATTGTGTTTGGAGTTTAAAAGTTTACTGGGAGGACTATGGTTATAGATATTGCCATTGTACTGCTGTAAGAAGGGATGGGCTGGAGCTGTTTCACTTGTTAACTA
>NC_051406.1:4318553-4319877 GCF_015228065.2 Penaeus monodon
TAGTTAACAAGTGAAACAGCTCCAGCCCATCCCTTCTTACAGCAGTACAATGGCAATATCTATAACCATAGTCCTCCCAGTAAACTTTTAAACTCCAAACACAATCACAGAAATCAATTCAGGTAGACTAAGACTTCCAGGTGATTCCTGAGACAGATGAAATCACAGAGTAAAAAAACAAATGTGGGAGGGGGGGAAAAATGCAAGCCAACCAATCTAGCCTTGGAAATGGCTACATAAAAGGCTGTTATAACATCACACGTGGTTTGGTCTCCCAAGCAAGTTAGTAAACAAAAGCACTTTACTGTATTTAACTATCAGGAAGGGCTACTGAATATGAATAGAAATTAATCTCTTAAAATCTCAAGCAGCATTAGATTGTTTCTCGTCAATACGCAGTTACCAAAATTAGCATACTTAAATATCACAATCAACAACTGCATCCTCAAAAAAAGGCGAATTACACCCACATATGCAAGTGTAGATGCAAGTACACAGAATTACCAACAATGCTTCATTTTCCTATATAGTTTCTCCCTGCAGTTCAATATCCTTATAAACATCAAAAGCAGGCAACTCTTCAAATATTCTTTCTTGGAAATCTCAAAAGCACTTACCCCAAAGATTTAGTATCGCACTACCATTATTCAGCCATTGACATTAAAAAAACAAAAAGCAATAAGCTACCTCCCAACATATTCATATAATTACAGATACAGCTCATTCTCAATGACCATCAAGTGATGAATCTCAGTATCAAATAATTGCTAACCTTTATATCCTAAAAATTGTCACGTTGATATGCAACTTCTTCCCTCTTAGTTTGCTTATTTTGCATCAATATTCAAATCTGACAACATCTTTCAAGCCACAAAATATAAACTGCACGAGGAATACTGGTATATTCTCTACAAATTGCAAGGAAAGTACAAATAAAACATGAAGAGCAAGTTAAAAGTGCATCTGTTTAAGGCAAAAGAAATTATGTAAAAGAACATGAGCCTGCAATTTCTTTTTGTGGATAGTGGATATCTGTTGCATCAAAGAAAGTGAAAGAGTTACAAAAACAGTTAAGGAACAGTATTATGTACTTGGCGATCATTTCTATAACCATATCAGATAATTTCTACAAGATCCAACTATACAGATTACTAGTAAAGACAATTTTCTGCCCGTAGCCCAATCTATTTCCATAAATGAATCAAGAATACAGAGTGATAAAAATATTTATAATTCAGCTGTTTCAAGCTAATTCAATTCCAGTGAAGGAGTCAACTGAACCAAAGAAAAAAATTAAGACACCTGGCCTTTGAAATAATACTTG
>NC_051406.1:4320120-4320832 GCF_015228065.2 Penaeus monodon
CCAAATACACACACAAAAAGAAAAATCCTCCTTGTCCCATTAAATGCATAATGAGAGTTGATAACCTGTTAACTTCAGCCAAACTATAAGATTGATGAAAGTAATTCATCACTATTTTCTCAACTCTCTTAATGATGATGGGTAATGACAGCCCAACTATGATTACCATTAACAACATTTTTGTTTTACATGTATAACAAATCTAACAAATAAGCCTGAAAATGGAAATGGCCACAATAAGAAGTATAACACATTTTTTTTCTCCAAAAAAAGGTCACATACCCTCACATTCATCACAGCCTAAGACTTATAAAGTGATATTATTTTCTGAAATATAATACTTATCTGGTACTCCAACAATGATTTAGTAGGCTTGCATAAAAATAGCCAGATATCTGAATCCCCCAGAGGAATCACTTTTGAACAAATTGGATCTCACACAAATGCAAATTGATCAGAAAGATGTATTAAATGGGCTTTGCTACAGAAATAAGTTCTCTTGCACATCAGCCCCTTGAAACCTACACAGCCAACTGGTAGGTATGAAAACCATCCTCTTTTCTTAGCGAAGTTCTTCCACATAAATCAAACACTTCATCACCCAAAGTTCCAAAAGTTGCATGCAATTATCCTTACATGAATCCTTAATCATTTACCAGCACTGTGTAATTATGAGCACCTAATCTAGTGAGTCCTTGACCAGGAGAGCTGT
>NC_051406.1:4322547-4322707 GCF_015228065.2 Penaeus monodon
GTGAAAATCAAACAAGATGTGCCATGAATCTTCCTTTGTTTATGGCACAAACTAACCTTCTTTGAGGCAGTGAGAGAAGTGGAGTGGTCTTTAGCACTATGCTGCACCGTGAGTGTTGAGGAGTGGCCAACAGCAGGACTGTTGCTTACACTACTCGGAA
>NC_051406.1:4322750-4323258 GCF_015228065.2 Penaeus monodon
TCCCTCCTCCTCCTCGTCCTGGCCTAGCCGAGAGCGTATGACTTCCTCCATTTCACCTGCAAACAGTGCCCTCAGATGACAATCAACAAGTATTAAATGGTGCACTAACAGAATTGAAAACATCTTTAATGCATCTGTAAATCCTGCATGAGACTAACCCATGAGGTCTATGCTTTGTGGAGAAGGCGTGCTGAGACTGTCCGTGGATCCGGGAGACATGAGGCCACTTCCTCTCTCGATGAGTTCATATTTGTGTGTTCTGGAGCGAGATTCAATGAGGAAACATTTGCAGTTCAATTCCTTCTTTTAAGCAAGTTACAAAGAAATAACCATCAAAATTCATAAATATATTATGTACACTTACCCAGGTAGAACACTAGTTTCTTCTCTAATATTAATCTGGGAAGCTCTTTTATATGTGGCCTTTGCAGAAAAGTGGGGTGCATTGCCCCCAACTGTCTGTGGTCTTCTCTTCACTCCTAAAATCGGTATGATGGAGCAGACCGAG
>NC_051406.1:4323392-4323824 GCF_015228065.2 Penaeus monodon
AAATCTAGGGATTCCAACTAAAGGTGACACACATCTAAAGCATTTACCAGAAACAGTGCAAAATTAGAGAAACTGAAAAACAAAATTCTTAAAACCACACTCCTGTTATCAGACAACTGTGAAAACATAATTTTGGGGAGGCAACAACACAATCAAAATCCCTTTTAGAATTCTATCTTAAACAGAACCACATAAGGAAAATTATTCAGAATTGAAGAAATTGCGTAAAGCCTCACCATTCATCCAAGTGGGAGACATGCTGCCGTCTTCAGCCCTGGGCTGTTGGAAATCCTTGATCTTTCCTCGGATGTCCTTGTATGTTTGCCGACTCTTCTCCTTTACTTGCTTCCCCCCCTTTGCCACCTTGGGAGACAGTGGAGATCCATGTAAACATCATGAAAATTACCAAATGGAAAAAAGAAATTTCATAAT
>NC_051406.1:4324067-4324159 GCF_015228065.2 Penaeus monodon
CTGAACACAAAATCTTTGAAACATGATAAACTTACTCCAAACTAGGTATCAAAAGAATTACTTGAAAGCTAAACAGAAGGCCTAGGAACTAC
>NC_051406.1:4324234-4324359 GCF_015228065.2 Penaeus monodon
CGATAAAAAATAATTGCAAAATTATCACACCATGCAAACTACCTAATGCATCTTACAAAGCCACTCATATGAAAGGATGTAATAGTGATTTAGCTAATGTAATCCCTATGGGGGAGAGAACCCTC
>NC_051406.1:4324382-4324455 GCF_015228065.2 Penaeus monodon
ATACTTAAATAAAATAAAAAACTCATCCCCTGATGAATACCAGATACCATTAATAAATTAAAACTTGTATTCC
>NC_051406.1:4324974-4325127 GCF_015228065.2 Penaeus monodon
GTAGGGGGGGGGGGATATGTTTTTTTGGCACTGCATATGCCTTTGTTTTCCAATATAAAACAAAATAGGGAGGGAGTATGCAAATGTTTTGCAGAAGATTAAACCTGGTTGTTTGCTTAATCTGTTTGTTAGACTTGAAGTGAATCGTCATGA
>NC_051406.1:4325262-4325768 GCF_015228065.2 Penaeus monodon
AGTTTTTACGAATAGCAATCAACCATGGGCTTTGGGATTTTTCTACTCACTGATTTTCATCAAAAAACCAGTACAGCCTATATACACATATAATACTATCCAGCATTTAGTGAAACTTGGTTCCAGCGAGACATGCATGGGATGTTTACAGGAACCACACACACATTACACAGAGAGTGAAAATAGGTTAACATAAAACACCAAAAACATAAACAGAAACCAATAGTTACATGAAAGTTGACAATATATTTGTCAAAATGAAATCCAAAATGTACAGCAAATCAAGCAAACAGTAAGAAAACTTAAACTCATAATAAGAAATATATGAAAAACAAGTACAGTAATACTCCAAGGTACAAGAACTTTTCATTAACAGAGATCATTCTAGTACCTTCAAAAGAAGATACCATTACCAAAAGTTAATTGTAATTCCCTTCAAAATGTTAAATCTATTATTGTAATAAATACCCCTTGTGTTTTTTATTTCCTCTACCCCCCTCGCTTAC
>NC_051406.1:4325816-4326970 GCF_015228065.2 Penaeus monodon
TATCAATGTGAATAAGAAGACTAAAAATAAAAGCATAGGGATAGAACGTTTACAGAATAAAGAAGAATGTGTTGGGTTTTAATTCAGTGATGATGGCTGTATCCATACATCTGGCCTGAATTGTGAAAATGCCATGGCAATAATGCTGCTCTATGAAGACCATTATGCCTCCAATTAGTCAGTATTTTCCGAATCTGCAGTCTTCTAAGTTACTTTAAATTATTGTTTCTGAGAAAAATAATAATCAACTCGTCCAGAATCAAAGTAGTCTGAAAAATATTGTCACCTCGCACTTCTAGTTTTTACTTCCTTGGGTGACTATTGAATTAACCTCAGTGCAATTGCTCTAATTAATTCCTAGCTCCATGTGGTTTAATTACAGCTATAACATCTGATGGGACTGTTTGATAGACACTGGATATCACACAGGAAATGCATATAGAGAATGGATGACATCAAAAGCCACAAAAAAACCCAAAAAAAAAAAAGAAATTACAAATAATTAAAATAGAAGAAAGAGGGAGAGGAGGGGGGGTCCTTTGATTAATCTTGTCCCCTTTCATATAATACAAGATCAAAGATGTTAGTAATGAAAGTTATGTCATGAGCTGTATTGTTATAACCTACCAAGATGTTAGTCAAGCCCCTTTGCTTTCAGTGTTATCAACCTATATCAGGAAGCAGAGGTTCTAATATTACTCTCAACTACAACAGATTCCCTTTCCCTACTGCTGAAATTTAGTACTGAACAGTATGTTATATTTATTTCTTTCTGCAACATATTAAGAGTTAAAAAATGCATACTTAGATATGGATACAAAGATATGCTCTAAAATTTATCTAAATATTACTAAAGGTATTTATATAAAAAACACAAAAAGGTTAGTATTGGCAATACTACTTTACGCTCTTAACAGTCAGATTTCAAAGCAGGGTTGGTCTGCAAAGAATACGATCCCATAATTATAAGAAGCAAGCACGAAAAAAAACAAAGCAAAAGTTCAGCCCCTACTGGCAGCTGGGTGCCGTGCTCAGACTTTTCAGTCCACTCACCCAACCCAGAGGGACCTCTTCGTGCCCCGTGAAGTTCCACCAAAAAATCAAATGAAAAATATGCTGCTGCTAATAGCCAAAGACAAAGAGTACATAAGTGG
>NC_051406.1:4327065-4327627 GCF_015228065.2 Penaeus monodon
CCACATAATTATCTAGGAAACATTCCAGTACTCATGTGTTAGTTTTTCAGCAATCTTAACGGGCTCTACAAGAGACAAAGCAAGAGATCTTCATTACAGACTGCACTACCCTTCTAACTCTCAAGAGTGATAGGCAAATATATTCCTGTTGCTGCAATCTATTTACACTTAACTAAATGGACAGATTTATATACAACACCTAAAGGCTTTCCTACATTAAACCTCTTTCTATACCGTCTCTTAGAAAGTCCTTTCATTCCCCATTTACTGGCTAAGAAAAATCTAGTCCTCCTAAAAACAATCACATGCATGAAATTTAAAACAAACTAGAAACCTAAGGATAGATATACAAATTTAATTGAATAAAAAAATTTAACCTTCCAACATTCCACTACTTTGAGAAAAGAGAAATCTATATCGTTTTTGAACCTATCTACTATTGAGCTACTTAGTAAAGCACCCTATTTTACCCAAGGTCTATTGCCTCCCTATCTGGGCCTGGTTTCATAACTGTCTGTATAAATACTTATAATAATAGCCATTTTATCTCACTAACATTCAC
>NC_051406.1:4327687-4328055 GCF_015228065.2 Penaeus monodon
CTTTGACTGACATAAAGACAACAGCGTAGAAATGTCACAAATTTAGGTCTCTTGGTAATCAGCTGAAACTGTTATTCATTGCGTTTCTTCCATTTTTTACCTATAGCACTACCCTCACCTTTTTTTTAAGTTATCAGTTTTCGAATCTTCATACTGAAAAATCATCCTGTATTTCAAAGTATATAAAATTAATCTGTTTTACATGTTTTTTTTGCTGTTTGGAGTTCCTGTAAAAAATACACATAACTGAGACTGGATTTAGTCCCCTCTAAAACAACATTACTGTTTAGCCCCTGTGAATCTTAAAATCACCTAAGCATTGCACCTTTTGCGTTCTCTAAAAACTTTTATCATGTCTTCCCATAAGC
>NC_051406.1:4328572-4329177 GCF_015228065.2 Penaeus monodon
GTAAATCTTGCTAAGGTTAAGCGACAGTTTTACAAGAGGAACATTGTTTTTTGACACATATTCTTCATACATTATAAATACTTTATTATTAAGATACCTACATGTAAGCATAACCAACCTAGATGTACTCATATGCATAAATTATTGACTGAAATCTTATTTAGATCACCGGCAGACTTGTAAACTGACTTGAAAGCCAATTAAGTAACATAACAAATAAAATAAAAAGATAGAATTGGACTAACTTAACACCACTGCACTAAAATACGCAAATAGCCCATTAGCCTTTACCATTTTCAAATAATATTTCAAGAAGGCAGTTTTGTGGAAATGTATCTGATTTTAAAGTGAGATCACACATCCAGAAGGCAGTAATACGGTATGGTTTTACATTCTAAAGAAGACAAAAGAGGTATTTTTTATCTTCAGACCACTGAATCTTCCTCACACATTAAACCTTGACAGCAAGCAGGTTCGAAATTTTTGAGTTGGAATATATGCTGTACCTGCACATCTGAAATTATTAGAGAAACTCAGCAGATGAGTCCCAAAAAAGTATGGAGGCAAACTTTACTTTTTTAAAAGAAAGAACTGCTTCATTGTTG
>NC_051406.1:4329229-4329660 GCF_015228065.2 Penaeus monodon
TCCCTTATGCCGCATTGCATAAAACTTGGTAACTAAAGATAAATGTAAATCCATAAAAACATCCACAATATCCACTTGCCTTCCTAGAGTTTACATCACACTCAATAGCCCTGAAAAAAAAGTAATATAACTTCCTTGACCCCTACCCTTGTCTTTTCCCACTTTTTAGGCACTAATGCTGTCATTCCTTTACCTTGCTCTTGACAGTTTTTCATGATGGCTCCTCCCTCCCTTTCGTACGTTGGTCACCAACTGCTTATACTGTTGCTTTACCTTCGAAGATGACTTTTCGCATGACCACTAACGTCTAATTCAAAACTCATCCGAGGTCTGCTTGCCGAATTGAGACGGTCTAATCTCTCTTCGATGAAACTGAAATTTAGGTACAGAAGGGAAATGACATAATTATAGGCAGGACATAATAAAATCTA
>NC_051406.1:4329747-4330942 GCF_015228065.2 Penaeus monodon
TGCTTCACAAAAAACACAACCCGGCACCAAATTCGTCAAATCAGGGATGTTACTAAATTACTACCCAGTTTATTTTATTATCCCAGGTATCTGACAAAACCTTACAGATACAGGATACACCTCATGCTGAAGACTACACCACAAACCTGCTGAAAGATTTGCAACTCCAACATCTTTCTACAAATTGGCTGAAAATGCGGTGGACGGATGGCAACAAATTTTTCCACTATTGAATGTTATTTTTGAATCTTTTTCTCTGAACTGGAGCGCCTCCTTGTAGTTGCCAATGAGCTGAACAAGTGCACGTAGGAATGCTCTTGCCACGCAGTCTCCAAGCATGTTGCTTGCGACTTAGGTTTCCTTTTGAGATTGGAACCACCTCATCTGGGAGGGTTTCCACGTCGTTGAAGGGGGTTTGACAGTGTTGTGTGTCGGCAATTAATATAACAGCTTCACCAATATCGTCCATTTGTACTTTCTGTGATGAAGTATACAGTGGTTCTCAAAAGAAAAGTATGAAAAATAAGAATCACAAGTCTCCCCAACCATCACACATCCTTAACAATCCAATCCTGAGCAGAATGCTCTTCTTACCGACTAAGTGAGGTGTTAACCAACACCAATGAGGAAGGGCATGGGGTTGCTAACAGGTAGTCGATGAGATGCGTGGTAACACCGGAATGAATATATTGCTGCCACTGCATGGGGTATATGACTGAATTTGGCTGCCTGAACACATGCGACAGCCGTGACAGACTCTTTGACACCATAATGATTCTTCTCTTCGTAAAGCGTGGATGCAAAGATTGATCATAGTTTGTTTGCATCCACCGCTTGTAAGTACTCAGATAGGTTTCCGCTGAAATTAATGAAGGAAATGACATACCACAGAAAATATCATTTACATGTAGAATTGTCCTTTGTCTATCAAAAGTTAATGTAAATGTATGACACTAGACTGAAACCACAGTAATCAAAATACTGTGTGCTATAACCTTCTAAAAACATAACAGTTTAGCACATTATGAGAGTGCAATCTTTATTTCTTAACCAAGAGATACATTAATATATCTGCAATTTAAACATCAATTGCAATCCCAACCTTAATATCATAAATAAACCATCTATAAAAAAAGAAAGAGTAATATCATAACACTTCCGCGTCATGATAATCTAGTATTCAAAATCACCACAG
>NC_051406.1:4331101-4331176 GCF_015228065.2 Penaeus monodon
CAAGAGATAAGGGAATCATAAAAGGAAAACGAAAAAAAAGTGAACATTAAATGTTACATCCTTTTGCCATCTTTC
>NC_051406.1:4331200-4331282 GCF_015228065.2 Penaeus monodon
GTCCCAAATCTCTCCTATTTCCTACACTGTAAAAAATAATAACAAAAATATAACCATTGCGCCCATGTCCAACCCAGTCTCG
>NC_051406.1:4331328-4331672 GCF_015228065.2 Penaeus monodon
AAAAAAAAAAAAATCGGACCATGGCTTGAACGAACGGAGACACCCTCCTCGAACTTCCCTCTCACTTCCTCTCACGCCCAAAGGCCCTCATTTCGGCCGAATTCACCTCATTTCCACCTCACACGGATTACACCACCTCTAAAACTCGCACCAAAGACGGGTCTCACCTCAGCCTAGACCCCATAGTTGGCGAAATAGGCGGCGTCCCACTTCATGTCACCAGCAGCTGCACCTCCGCCTTATTTATCATTGGCGTTATTCTCACCGCGGATTTCACGAGCTCTGGCCCGCTATTCTCACAGGGTTTCTGCTTGTCAGTTCTGCCAACGATTTTCGTCATTTTC
>NC_051406.1:4332784-4334069 GCF_015228065.2 Penaeus monodon
GAAAACAAATTTTGTTAAAACTTGATTATGGTCATTGTGTAAAAATTCAGGCTCCACTTTCTTACATTAGCATTACCTCACATAAACTGCTCAAAAAATATTGCGGCACCGAGTCATTATGACAAAGAACACAGCTAAGATAATAATTCCTTGCACTTAAGCATATTCATTACAGCCAAGGAGGATGTAATCATGTTTACTTTAGTTTCCCCAACAGCTGTCTTCGGCTTCGTTCTGCCCAAGGACTATAAAGACCTGGCTCTGCCTATCCCACTGCCTGTGCACTGTTGATCGCTTGAGTCGTACAGTCTTGTGAAAAACGGTGAGGTTAGTTATAAAATGCGTTATATCTATGCGTTAAAGCAAATTTGTTTTCTATTTTTAGACACAAAGAGATTCCTTTTTGTTTGCAGCCATTAGAAATTTGTTAAAGGAAATGTTACAGGTGTACCTCAGCACGGGTGGTCTCCGGCTCAATTTTGTATTTGTTTTTAAAGTACATTTTATGTAAAACAGTTCCCTATCTGTAGCAAAAATGCGGAAGAATGTCATCATTAGCGAGCTAACGCTGTGCCCGAAGAATATCAGTGGTATATAACGCTGTATATTAGTATATCCTGTAAGTTGTGGTTCACAGCATCAATCTCTCTCTCACTCTTCCTACATACTTCCTACCACCTCATTATCCGAACGGAGGTATATACTTAGAGATTAGAACAAAAAATAATCAATGGAGACACCCCAGACCCATGAAAAATATGTATCTATTTTGCTAACAAGGGGACCTGGAGAAGCAATTTCTTCAAGCGAGCATTATTAAGGTTTCCACAACAGAATCAGCAGTTGGTTAGCATTAAAAAATTCATAATTCATATCATATCACTTGAGGAAAGAGCAGGACGATCATTTTGTATGTGAAGACTGAGTACTTTGAGCGCAATATTTCCTGATTGTCTTGCAAACATCTTGCATTTTTTGGGAACGTTAAAGCCTCTGCAATATGAAAATAGGCATGTAAGTAAAAGACACAATTTACAAGGTATTTTTTGACGTCTAAAATTTTCAGGATAGATGACTGCTTAGTGCAGACATCTGCACTCTTTCTATAGCCTTATTATGTCTTCCATTTACGTCCTAGTGAACTTAGCAAAGGAACTCAATCTGCCTTTTAGTGGATATATCAGATAAAGATAATGTGATAATAACATTTGATGATGTTACATCCACTATTCACCACATGACCCGGGTCGGTATCAAGTTTTGAGGCAGGTACTGTCACAGGAAC
>NC_051406.1:4334884-4335223 GCF_015228065.2 Penaeus monodon
TTTTTTTTTACGGATATCTGATTTTCTGGCGGATGTTCATTGCAATAAAAGTTTATCCCTCTTCGTAATAGATGCTCCCGCAACAAAGAGAATTCTTGGGATTTTAACTTTGTCCATTTGTGCACTTTCAGATAAGCGTTATTGAAATTTTTTTTTATTTGTTGTTTCTGCTTAGAATGCATTTGTTAGGATGCGAAAAATAATACGAGTATCATTTCTCCTTTTCCTTCCAGTGAAAATAATTAAAGCTACTTGTATTCACCCTCACCAAAAAATGCGCTCCGGTGAACTTATAAACAAGAAATCATTAACCTTTACAATAAAAAAAATCCCGATTCG
>NC_051406.1:4335241-4335662 GCF_015228065.2 Penaeus monodon
TACTGGAAATGATAAAGAATGGGAAAAAAGCCGATTCAAGGACGGCGAACAACAAGCTTAGTATCCATTTAAGGCTTCGTAAATGAATCATATAGGATTCCGGACATACCACAAATTGCTCGTCTGGCTTTTCCACCACCTCTTTCGTCTAGGCTCGTATTCCACAAAAGCCACAGGACTTTTACTAGTTGATATGTTATTTTTTCAAACTAGAAATGTCCAGAACTATCAGTACTGTTGACTTTCAGTATCTCGAGGGAAAGGCGTAGTTGAAGTTTAAGATGTGGGAATACAATACTCTGATTAAAATTTATCTGGTTTCGAAAAAGACCCAAAGGGGAAAAAAATAATCAAAATCACAGGGAATGAGATGAAGATAGTCAACACACAAGGCGGGAAACCAAAAAATATAGATAAGGTT
>NC_051406.1:4335865-4336054 GCF_015228065.2 Penaeus monodon
TTGACCGAAAATATCAATACTGAATTCTGAATATAGGTTAACCTCACTTACATCAGTTCCGACATGCAGATGGGTATAGATGCCGTACACTAAAAAAAAGTCACGTGACCAGGAGTAAGCTACCACTAATAATGCCGTTATGTAATATGTGACAATATTTTCTGTAATACAACTTATCACTTTGTCCAG
>NC_051406.1:4337442-4337780 GCF_015228065.2 Penaeus monodon
TTTTTTTTTTTACGGATATCTGATGTCTGGCGGATGTTCATTGCAATAAAAGTTTATCCCTCTTCGTAATAGATGCTCCTGCGAACAAAGAGAATTCTTGGGATTTTAACTTTGTCCATTTGTGCACTGCAGATAAGCGTTATTGATTTTTGTTTATTTGTTGTTCTGCTTAGAATGCATTTGTTAGGATGCGAAAAAATATACGAGTATCATTTCTCCTTTTCCTTCCAGTGAAAATAATTAAAGCTACTTGTATTCACCCTCACCAAATAATGCGCTCCGGTGAACTTATAAACAAGAAATCATTAACCTTTTACAATAAAAAAAATCCCGATTCG
>NC_051406.1:4337800-4338213 GCF_015228065.2 Penaeus monodon
TACTGGAAATGATACGAATGAAATAAGCCGATTCAAGGACGGCGAACAACAAGCTTAGTATCCATGAAGGCTTCGTAAATGAATCATATAGGATTCCGGACATACCACAAATTGCTCGTCTGGCTTTTCCACCACCTCTTTCGTCTAGGCTCGTATTCCACAAAAGCCACAGGACTTTTTACTAGTTGATATGTTATTTGTCAAACTAGAAATGTCCAGAACTATCAGTACTGTTGACTACAGTATCTCGAGGAATGGCGTAGTTGAAGTTTAAGATGTGGGAATACAATACTCTGATTAAAATTTATCTGGTTTCGAAAAAGACCAAGGGAAAATAATAATCAAAATCACAGGGAATGAGATGAAGATAGTCAACACACAAGTGCGGGAAACCAAAAAATATAGATAAGGTT
>NC_051406.1:4338450-4338640 GCF_015228065.2 Penaeus monodon
TTGACCGAAAATATCAATACTGAATTCTGAATATAGGTTAACCTCACTTACATCAGTTCCGACATGCAGATGGGTATAGATGCCGTACACTAAAAAAAAGTCACGTGACCAGGAGTAAGCTACCACTAATAATGCCGTTATGTAATATGTGACAATAATTTTCTGTAATACAACTTATCACTTTGTCCAG
>NC_051406.1:4342553-4342782 GCF_015228065.2 Penaeus monodon
GCCTTTTTAAAACCTTTACATTCTAGTTCAAAACTTGCAACACAAAATGTGCACATCCAGCGATGCTTAACATAAAGCCACGTCAGGTGTGGCGGATAACGGATTCACGTGCAAAAAAAGGAAAGAAACTTTCGGCAAGAGTAATGTAAGTTTCGTGAAAATGTAATATGTATAATACAGTTCCATACACAAAAAAAAAACTTCTTGATTCACTTTCGATAATATGTGA
>NC_051406.1:4342814-4342954 GCF_015228065.2 Penaeus monodon
AATAATAAAAATGTATGGAGGAACAGTGTTCTACGCTTTACAGAAAATGTCCATAGGTCTTAGTAAAGGGGGGACTTTTTAAATAAGCTAATTAAGCGAAAGTGAAAGCTTACTCAAACAAATAGGTTAACAAAGACTGC
>NC_051406.1:4343072-4343481 GCF_015228065.2 Penaeus monodon
AAGGATTCTACTTGCCTTCGAAATTTGACGCGATAGTTACTTATGCATATTTAACTTTCATAAATATGTTGGTAATAAAAATGAGACCACCAAATTTTTTTTATCTTTTCCGCAAACATCCCTCGCCATGAACATTTCCCTTATGGACCATAAACACTTCAGCACGAAACGAGAATCCACCAGTAAGGGAGCTTTTGTGCCTGACCTGTTGACATTCTATTGCTTGCCTGACGTGAGGGAAGGGGGGAGGGGGGTTGCAATTCCCAAACCCCTCAAAAATTTCCTAACCAGTGGATCGCGACTCTCAAGGGTATTAACATAGGCCCTGGGGGAAAATAATATAGGCTAATTTGCTAGGCGTTCCTCGGTGTTCATTTCCAGAATATATGTTCTAGGAATATTGTGATAC
>NC_051406.1:4343984-4344108 GCF_015228065.2 Penaeus monodon
AATTAGATGTATAAATATGTATATAAATGTCTAAAAATATTAAATAGCAACATAGACATCTGATGAATATAATTTATCTCTTCCTCCCTCATCTCCGTATTGTATCAATTTACTTATCACGACC
>NC_051406.1:4344196-4344558 GCF_015228065.2 Penaeus monodon
TAAGTGAATGGCTGCTATAGATAATCTACAGATAATTAAAATTTAACGTTTCTTTGTTCTTAGCTGTAACAGCATTAGCTTAATAAGGCATTATAGGTTGTACCATGTTTATCACAAGCTCCGGACAGACCTTCTCCAAAATACAATGACCTTAGAATTCGGAACAGCGTCAGATAAGCAGGATCAACAATCTTGTCAAACATTTTAATTAATACGTCAATCTTATTGATTTTATTGTTTATGTTACAATTCATATTTCCCTTGAGAGACGAAACTGCCAAAACGAATATGGTGTGAATTCATGAAATCGACTTTACTGTGTTGACAGACTTAGATAAAACAAAACTTTGTGGAAGAGTGAA
>NC_051406.1:4344639-4345225 GCF_015228065.2 Penaeus monodon
TTGACCGAAAATATCAATACTGAATTCTGAATATAGGTTATCCTCACATACATCAGTTCCGACATGCAGATGGGTATAGATGCCGTACACTAAAAAAAAGTCACGTGACCAGGAGTAAGCAGTACCACTAATAATTCCGTGATGTATGGGGAAGTAATTTCTTCTTGTCAAAACAATTCAAACATATTCCAGGCAAACTTTGAGGAAAATGATATTTCAATTCGCTCTACACAACATTTTATTAACAAACCTGTCTAATCTGCAGGATTCTCTCTAGAAAGCCGTTACTTCGATTACGTGAGTTTAAAAAGTCGTTTTAAAAAATACTTTAAAAAATACTTCTCGTAAGAATGATCAAACCCAAAGTCCCACTCGGGTCTCACGGCAACTCCTTCGTCACTAGATAAGCGACCTTATTGCCATGCATCTTCGTTAGGTCCACCTTGAAGTCGTGTCCGGGCTTCTCGTACTCCAGCGCAAAGCCCTTTTTAAAGCCCAGTTTCTCGAAAACCTTTCCTGAGAGCACGTTACTGATGCAAGTGAAGGCTATTTGAGCGCCCTGGGAATAGCCGGCTTCCATGCTCAT
>NC_051406.1:4345758-4345876 GCF_015228065.2 Penaeus monodon
TCCATTTACATGATGAATCAACCTTGAAAACCGAATAAAGGGTTCATGATAAGTGACACACATAAAACGGCACTGAATTTCCATGCAACTTTTTATTTTTTATTGGTCAGCTTGTACC
>NC_051406.1:4346114-4346293 GCF_015228065.2 Penaeus monodon
GAACAACAAATAATCCCCGTCTATTCTTTAAATAGATAAATAAATCCCAGCCTCACCCCGAAAGAAAGAAATCCCGGTCTCACCTTGAAATAAGTAAGTAAATAGAATCACCTTGAAAGAACGAAAGAATCCTATTTACACCTCCAAAGAAAGAAAGAAATATCCCTAGATTCACCTGT
>NC_051406.1:4346359-4346671 GCF_015228065.2 Penaeus monodon
TCCTATCCTACCCTAGGAGGAGGAGCCTCGCCATGAAAAAAATAGCCTCACCTTGAAAGAAAATAGCCTCGCTTTGAGGGAAAGAAAAATAGCCTCACCTTCACCATCTCTCCTGCGATGCCCCGAGCGCCGTAATCCTTATGGACACTGAGCAGAAACATCATGAGGAACTTGTCTGCTTTCTCCTCATACACGTGATTCACTACGTGCTCTGCGATGCGGTACAGCTCCTCCTGCGTGTGGATGTTGTTACCGAGTTACTTAATAATGTGTGATGAATCAAGCATATAATACCCAGGTGTGTAGAAGAGG
>NC_051406.1:4346698-4346904 GCF_015228065.2 Penaeus monodon
GCTTGAACTCAAATCTGCACCTGCACACAGACACAAAGATGTATTTAGCGAGTAATTAAAGAACATTCATTATCAAAATAACAAAAAAGATGGGAAAACAGCGGAAAATAATACTGCGTAAATTTATATAAAAAAGGTTGTAAGACGATGAGACAAACAAACAAACAAAATTTCAGTGTCAATAAATGGCAAATCTCACACCATAC
>NC_051406.1:4346935-4348013 GCF_015228065.2 Penaeus monodon
CGACTCACGAATTCATTACAAGGCTGAGTAGACTTAAAGGGTTTTTCTCTGTCCAGCAGGTTGCTCACTCGCAGCCCGATCAGCTGACCCGTCTTCCGGTCCCTCGCGCCCACCGACAGCCCGGACTTCAGGCATCTGCGGACGTCCTCGCCCATGCGCCCTTTACCCGGCTCGCACTTCTCGTTGGCGTGGGTGCCCAGGGTCTGAAAAGGAGAGGAAACACGGGTATGAGGCGAGTTGAAGGGGGAGGGGCTATGAGGTGTAGTTACCACACCCTTCGGTGGGACGTGCGATTTAAGGACGTGACCTTGTGTGCCTTCCGCCAATTCGGATTCGTCTGCGAACCTCTGCAACAGTGGCCCGCTTGCAAAAACAATCAAATCACCTCAGGCAGCACAGCCGAGAGAGAGTCGGGAAACACGCCATCTTGCTGTTGCCGGTGACGTGCCAGGTCGATGAGAACAAACTTTGTACAGTGCATAATCCTGCGCCGCCAGTCGTCATCTACAACACCGAAATCAGGTCAAGTGCATTAAACGAACGATTAATTCTGTGTGTTTTAATGTTGCATTGTATCATACGTATTTAATGATTTTTTTATACGTGTGTGTTGGACTTGTCTTCGTCTCATGCATGTGCCTAATGTGTTTATCCGTCTTTATTTATTTTTTTAAGTGCTAAATTCCCTTTAACATCGTGTAAGCATATTCTCAGTAATATAAAAACTTTAAGAATCCACATTTTGATTTTCTCCTTTCTTTTTACATAATTACATACATACATTTACGTATATGTATGTTTTTCTTAAGGTTACTTTCATGGCAGACCAACCGACACTATATCACGGCATCGAAATCACAACAAAAAGGAGGAAACACTTACAATGGGTTCTCTCTGGAAGTAGTCCTCTGCAAGGAATGCAACGACCTCGTCAAAGTCGTCCTCCTTCAGGAAGAAATATTCGATGTCGTCCTCGCCCGCCATCATGCAAGAAAAAAATCCGCCCTGGAAATAAATACCACGTTTTTAAAAAGTTTCCAATCACGAGGAAATAACCATGCGCCCTTAAAAAATAATA
>NC_051406.1:4348165-4348256 GCF_015228065.2 Penaeus monodon
CCACGGCGAATGGGGTGGGGGTTCAGGGGCTAAGCTAGGTTAGGTTTTTGGTTCATACGTCCCTATTACTCCAACCATTGCTGGGACTGGC
>NC_051406.1:4348536-4349865 GCF_015228065.2 Penaeus monodon
AAAAAAAAAAAAACGCGGAGAACTTAAACCCAAATGCATATATGTGAAACATTGAGCGCTGGGGCGTCATCACGGGATAGACCCTGAGAACAAAGTGCCCTATTCCTTTGCTTCACTAGCCACAGGGGCATGATGTTTAGAAATTAATGAACCAATGTGCCCCCCCCCCCCCGTGCCATCGCAATGGGAAATGTCCTTTCCCCCAGTCCCTACTGAGTTTATCCTGGTGACGCCCCTCATCAAGTTACAGAAATATAGCGACAGGATATTTGTATTGCTTCGTTATCAAATATAGTTCATGTGTAACCTCGAAAACCTGCAGATAGTTCAATAGTTTTCTTTTATTATTATTAATTTTTGGGGGTGAGGAGAGGGGGGGGGGTACAGGCTCATTAACAACACTGTTATTGTTCTTGTTACTCTCTTGTTCTCTACCGCAATCTACACACATTGTTTATGTATTCTAAATGACAGACGTGCGAGATATAGGCGTTTCCTGTACTGTACAGCAGACACCACTGGTATCAAATAACCTTGAGTTTAATGTTGAAGTTCAGATGTTCAAAGTGTAAATTATATACATGGAAATTGGCTTTCTGTTTTCTATCGCTTTCTGGTAGTTTCATCGTGACAAATAACGTTAACAAATGTGTCGTTTGATGGATATAGTTCTTACGATAATTTCCTGAGCAATTTTCAGCAAGAAACAATTTACTGTCTTGAAACGTATAACGTAATACTTATTACATTACCGTATCCGTAAATAGGTGGCAGTATCACTGGATTTGCCGCTGACAGTCCTGTCGTGAGCAACAGGCCGACGAATACTCACTTTCCCAGAAGCAATGCTCGGCCACCGAAAACACGTCACCCAGACTAGCCGCAGTTGCTATGGAGGGACATTACAGACTGACATTGCATTCTATTACTTCCATGCTTGTTACTGGCCATGTAAATTGGGTTTAAAATGTTTGGTCACGAGAAAAGGCAACCCCTTGCAGTCTTCAGGGAACTTCATTTGTGTAGAACACTGGCATATTTATGATATTCTCAAACAGATTTTAAATATTTAAAAAAATGTCATTTGATTCTACACGCCGTGTTACCACTTTGTATATTTTTGTCCATTTAATTGAGAAAATAACACTATATGGCAACTCGACGTGTATAATAAAAATTCCTCGACTCTAAACGATGATGCAATAAAGGCGACTGTAAACCGAGACGCAAGTAACAACCAAACAACTCGTTCGGGAAGGCAATCGACACTTAATGCTGACGCTTCTGTCCTGTGGCCTGAGGAAAATTCGTGGCGGCGATAATGTCCCT
>NC_051406.1:4350092-4350326 GCF_015228065.2 Penaeus monodon
CAATCATAAAATACTATCACTGTTATCACACTATAGCAATACAGGAAAAAAAGACAACCATGAACAAGAATATAAATAAAACGAATTTAGTCTACCGATGGCAGAATTAACGAAGATATATCAAAAACATAATGATGTTTTTTTTTGTGTGTGTAATTAGTTAGAAAATAATATAAAATGTGGGAAAAATTATATCAACACTTCTATTCACAATAACAAGGTAAAAACAACACG
>NC_051406.1:4350444-4350569 GCF_015228065.2 Penaeus monodon
AGCAGATGAAGTCAAATTAGGTTAGGTTATGTTTACCTGAATGTGAGTTGGCTATATATAATTTCAGATTCTTCATTGATTATTTGGTTTTGTATGCAGTGACGGTATCGTCTCGGATTTCTACG
>NC_051406.1:4350629-4350995 GCF_015228065.2 Penaeus monodon
TAAACGCTTGGGGGTCAAAAAGGGGTCGATAACCCCGGGGATGTTTGTAGCTTTGGGCTTGGTATGCATTTACCTTACTGAAGTATATGGAGAGCAGGTTGGGTATACTAATATGAATGGAAACTGCACATCTACTTAATCATTAATTATTAATATTGTTTTTTTTTTGTGCATGTCTGGGGTGTCAATGGGAATTTAAGGATAGCATGAAGAGGTCAATAATCTGCAGAACGATAGTGGTAATTTAATTTCCTAATAACAAAGAAAGAAAGATCTATGAGAGAACGATAATTATAATTTAATCTTCTTACATAGCAGACCATTAAGATATACGAGTAAATGCTATGATTTTGATCATATTAGAGT
>NC_051406.1:4355248-4355440 GCF_015228065.2 Penaeus monodon
GAACATATAGGGAAATTTGAACGATCGTCAGTCTTTGCTAAAGTCATCAACCCAGTCTAATATATAGGTAATAAGAACAAATTGCAATCAATATTAAATATCTCTTCATATTTAATTTATTGCAGTCAAAATCCTAACCATTTAATCATAATGTCCTGCTATGTAAGTTGCATGGCAACCTGGCCCTTCCTC
>NC_051406.1:4355639-4355758 GCF_015228065.2 Penaeus monodon
ATTTGCGTTCATTTGATTTTTATCAAAATATGTAATTACAAAATACACAACCATCTGTACGAAAATAGGTTCAATGTTATGTCATCAGTCCTTTTTAATATATAGAGAATGCAAGTAAG
>NC_051406.1:4355830-4356213 GCF_015228065.2 Penaeus monodon
TAATAAGACATTAAGTCAATGTAAATTTTTAATTCATTAATAAATCATAAGTTTATATAAATTTTATCAAAATAAGAAAATGAAAGGACTTGGATAACGACAACCATAATTATTATATAAAGATATTGAACAAGTGATGCAAAGGCAATATGCAATTGACGAACTTATCGAAAGGAGTTAGAGTTAAGAAAGCAGTGTTGCCACTGATGTTTCCAGAAAGCTAGATTGGACATTAAAAATTAGTAGACATGTTGCTGCGCAAATATTATTCTTCGTCTGTTGTAGAAGCACAAAATGGGCAGAATAAACATAATTTGATAATTCAGATTGATCAATATATGAATCCGTCACAGAGGTATACTGCTATATCTGTGTTGTCTGTT
>NC_051406.1:4356292-4356634 GCF_015228065.2 Penaeus monodon
GTGTACCATTTTCATATCATATCGTTTAATAACGTATTGCATGGTGGACCTGATTATATGTGATCTAAGTACAAAAATAATAAAAGTTAATATGCGAAATTACCGCACTAACGATTATAATAAGTAAAGATAACTGTATGAAAAATATTAAACTATATAAGCAATAATGGTGTGTGATAATTAGATAATAAAAACATTAGAAATAATGGTTATTATCCGTATCATCATTGATAATATCAATATTATTGGTTACGGCAATCAAGGTAAGTTAAATTGAAAAGACAAGTAGGCGATATAAAGGTCCAGATTCCTTTTTTTACTTTTTAGATTTTGATGTGTGTT
>NC_051406.1:4356764-4357204 GCF_015228065.2 Penaeus monodon
ACCATGTTACTCTCATCATAAAAAGAGCAAAGTAGGGTTAATGACAGATTGCTAATAATAACTTTAAAAATCAAAGGCCGGTAATAAAAGCAGGAATGACAGTAATATCTATAAGAAAAAATAAATTTCATAGTTTGTTTGAGCTCCACATCTGTTTCGAAAGATAAGATTAATGACAAAAGACAAGTTATGCAAAAAGTACTAAACGATATTAAAAAAGAAAAAGAAAATAAGAGAGAGACAGTGATATATCAAATAAAATACACAAAAAGTTTCACTTAAACTTGTGCTAAATAAAATATTGAATAAACAGAAATAACAACATTCACATACATCTTTTGCAGGCTTGGTGTAAACGCATCATTAATCTCAGTTGCAAAGTTATTTCCCTATTCCTTGTTTTTATGACTTAATTAGTGAATAGGACATGGATACTAGGT
>NC_051406.1:4357731-4358055 GCF_015228065.2 Penaeus monodon
TTGGGGACCTAGATGGTGAATTAACTCAACTTAGAGTGTTCATATGTGAATCAAGGTGTGTATATGACTATGCACAGCATTGCATCCACTGTGAAGAATGCAAACGTTTTGTCATGGAATTACATTTACTAAAGTTCACTCTACAATTTTTCATGTGATCCTACATAAACAATAAACTTTCTATAGTGTCTCATTTTAAATGTGTAATGTTGCACACATTGGAATATAATTTTTCCGTGAATTTAATTAATTTGTGAAAGGATAACATGCATCTCAGTTAGGAAATAAACCTTAAGAACATCACAAAATAACCACAAAATGTGT
>NC_051406.1:4358082-4358799 GCF_015228065.2 Penaeus monodon
TGAAATGTTTACAATTGCATTTTTTGTAACTAACAATTTGTTATTGGTATTTCCTTGTCACTGTATCATAATTTTTTTGATTCTTCACAGTTTCACTCATAATGCCAAAGAATATTTAATAAAGCCTGAACATGTTTAATGCTAACCATTATTATACTTTTTCCAAGACTGACATCTTAATCAACACTGTTCACTTTATATTTAGTATAAACCACAATCAAAGGATATGGGAGTCTGTGCCTTCTGTGACAAAATGGAAAATAAAAAGCAAGACTGTAAATATCTTTCTTTCAATAGTCATATAAAATACATATCTATATTTACATATATTACAATAAAAAGATCAAAACACTTCAAAGCTGACAAGTACACTATCACTTCTAAAACACCTGTAGAGCAGCTTAGAAGTACAGTACTCTCCCTCTAAGCTACTTCAAGAGATTATATAACGAAGATGAACACATTCAAAGGCACATACACACTTGCTGCTTTTACACTTTACTGCAGCACTAACTGAACCTCCCTCACCAGTCACACTTCATGGCTTCCTCGGGATCTTTCAGACAACTAATGCCTACTGGCTAATTCACAACAGATCATAAATAAATATACTTATTTTTCTTACAGTGCTTCCTGCATCTTTCTAACGGTCTGGTACTTGGAACTTGTGCTATTCAGCGACATCTATGACATGCTCCATTGCTGGATACGTTCTGC
>NC_051406.1:4358825-4358959 GCF_015228065.2 Penaeus monodon
ACATAAAATGATAAATATGCTTATGATAACATTAAATAATATCACTAATAAGAACTGTAACAGTAATGCCACACTAATAGCTGTTGCAGTAAAAATAATTATCGGTAATAACAAAATTGATATAAAAACACTGA
>NC_051406.1:4359077-4359913 GCF_015228065.2 Penaeus monodon
TTAAATATAATATACAAAATCCCTACAATTCCTGGTTATGGTTTGACTAGCTTTTAAAAAGCTCCTTTTCACTCATAGCACATAATAAAATAAAAAATGCAGAACATCCATACATATCATTGTTAAAATGTCTTTTGTATTACCTTCTTTATCACAGAATATATTCCTGCTCCATATAAAACCTCAATAAAATAAGTTACAGATATTCATATGAAAAAAATTAAGAACTTTTTTTCACCAGTGCCAAGTCATTACATCCTTCATATTTTCCTTTCTTAACCGAGTTAATGCAAGAAAATTTAAATTGAAGGATCAAACTAGAAATATGAACAAGAGTGCGTCGCCACACCTCTTGTGATGTGATCTTCTACCATTAAAAAATAGTCTAGCCTAAAAATGCATACTTTTTAGAGTTGCAAGAATCAACTCCAAAATATTATACATCAATAAATAAGTCATATCAGGTGATTCTAAAATGAATATTAAATAAGTGCCAAAATTACAACTTAAAAGACTAAAATTTGGTTCTAAATAAATTGACAATGTGTTTTATCTGATACCTACAGTCTAGAATAAGTGTCCATAGATTCAACTCAGTACCTGTTAAGGAAGAAACATGAAAGTGGGGAAGAAAAGGAAAGTTAATGCCTACTTTCTTCTCTTTTTCAGCTGCTCGAACTTGCAGCCCTGGATCTCCCATCCAAGAATTTTTTTTTCACTTTTTCTAAAATACAAAAACATCATACAAGATGAAAATTTCTATACATCTGAACCCTTTGAAGATCAGAAAGTAATAAATCCTTTGATCCAATATCTATACATAAATCCAATTAACT
>NC_051406.1:4359939-4360127 GCF_015228065.2 Penaeus monodon
GTGTTTCCATCTCACATGATATGGGCGTGGCATGAGAAACTAAGGAAGAACAGCTCATCCACACTAGAAACGAGTCCCTGACTGTCTTACAAATCACAGCCCTGGTGCTTGGAGAGGGGGAGAGCGTGCACCTGTCCTCAGAGGGGGGTCAGGGAGAGGTTTGATCCCAAGCCACCTCCCCTCCCGTC
>NC_051406.1:4360166-4360461 GCF_015228065.2 Penaeus monodon
TCTAGCCAAAATCTGCTCCAGCTGTTGTCTTAGTCGGCTGTGAGTGTGCCGCAAGTTCTCCTGAGAGAGAAAGGATATTGGGTACATATGTGAGGAGGTGCCAGCATCAATGCCAATTTGTGGTCAGATGAGACACAAAGTTCTCTCTGAAAATAACTTAATTTCACTTCAAAATAAAAAGAGAAAAGGGAGATAATGAAGTGCTGAAATACAAACCACCAAATTTTTTCATCAGAATTTCCATAACAAACACAATAAAAGTGCAAAAAACCTCTCCCAACAAACGATATTTACA
>NC_051406.1:4360511-4360677 GCF_015228065.2 Penaeus monodon
CCTTACCCTCTTATTTTCCAGTTCTCTTATCTTGTCTTGGTAGCGCTGGTTGCCGAGCTGCTCCAGCTTCTCAGCCTGGGACAGTTTCTCCTGCAGGGCAATCTTGTTCTTCCGCAAGTTGAATATTTCTTGCTGCAGGACCAAATACTTGCGTGCCATCTGTCGG
>NC_051406.1:4361273-4361387 GCF_015228065.2 Penaeus monodon
AGCACCGCAACCCACCTCCTTGTGTTCCGCAAAGATGACCTGCGACTCGGGGTAGGCAGGGATGGGCTTGACCGGGCGGATCTCCCCGTCCAGGAGCTCCCAGAAAGCACCGAG
>NC_051406.1:4361450-4361543 GCF_015228065.2 Penaeus monodon
CTCGCCATTGTGATTGCCACCACCTGCAAGGCAAATACTTTACGTTATAAAATGGATATGACACGATTATCATTTCACCTTATTTTTTCACTT
>NC_051406.1:4361613-4362032 GCF_015228065.2 Penaeus monodon
ATACATACACATAAATAAATCTAGAATTAATCATGAAAGAAGTATACCTGCGACCCTAGAATTCCGGCAACACAAGAAACCACAGTCCCAACTATCAAAACCGTTGCTCTTAAAAAAAAATCAGTACCCACAGGCATAAGACGTGAAAGACTAATACGCGGACATAAACAACTAAAGGCAAACCACAAGTACACTTTTCTCGAAGTGGATTCTCGCGCAGCTTGACCCTCTGCCACGAGTCCTGACTGCTTGAGACAACGTAGTGTCAACAGCCTTCCCCACGCGACGGAAAACAGCAGGTGTGTATGCCGCGCCTACGGGTTCCATGACCTTCCACAAGTTAAGGGTGAGTGCCAGGTATTTTAAAAGCAATCCGTGGTTTCAGAAAAATCTAAATCAGGTTTGCTAACCACTTTGGA
>NC_051406.1:4362326-4362600 GCF_015228065.2 Penaeus monodon
CCATCCTACCAAAGTTCTTTTATTTGCACAATCTTCCTTTCTAATTGTTCTCATCTCTCCTTCCATCCGACTAATAAACAATAACATTAGCAAATTAAATAAACAATATTAGTAAAAGACGTATACAGATAATTTGGCTTTGTTGCACTGTTCTTTCGTTATAACATTACCCCAAAACATTATATTGGCATGAATAATAATAATAGTGAATTACCTGAGTAAAAATAATTTCCCTTAATCTACCACCGCGGAATATTACCCAGCCTTTGTTATG
>NC_051406.1:4363184-4363278 GCF_015228065.2 Penaeus monodon
GTGAGTTGCAGATTTTCGTTTTACATTTCCATGTTACATTACTTCTTTGCCGAAGGTTCTAACAATGTATGAAATTCTAGCAAGAGTCACACTC
>NC_051406.1:4363918-4364433 GCF_015228065.2 Penaeus monodon
GTTCTCCTGCACCCCACCCGGGACCAGACTCATTAGACATCTCATGCCAACGCTTCTTCTACCGGTTCTCCGCGTACACACAAGCCCAAATGAAAGGCTATGAATGTGCACATGGCAACAAGCGACCCGCCACGACCTTCTAGTATAACGAAGACGCTAAGAAGACCCAAATAATAGTCCAACAGAGGTGGCAATAAGGAAAAAAAGTTTCACGATGATATGATGACAAGGGTTTTGATTAATCACACGAAAATATCTGTTTTTTGTGCATCTCCAGCCTTCAACTTCTTACGGCGAACAGAGGTTACATTCACCTGATAATTAATGACTCCCGCGGGGGACATAGCAACGTCTCTGCCCTTCGCTTAGAGATTCGCAAAACACTGCGCGGGAGAGGAAGAGACGGAGAGGAATAAACCAAAATGTGGAAGAGAGACAGAGAGAGTGTGTCTGTTTGTTTATGCTTGTCAGACGTACGGGTGACTGGGTTTGGAAAGTTGTCGAGTCTGCAATTA
>NC_051406.1:4364644-4364757 GCF_015228065.2 Penaeus monodon
GCACCGACAGAATGAGTAAAAGTGAAAGAGCAACAGTTCGGGGCAGGCAGCGGCGGCGGCGGTGGTAAGGGCATCCAAAATAGCCAAGTGGGCACACTAGGTGAGTCACGCTG
>NC_051406.1:4365937-4366373 GCF_015228065.2 Penaeus monodon
ATCTCTCTCCACTTCAAAGGGACATCCGCTCTGTCAGTCAACAAATCCCAAATGATTACGCAACTACGAGGCGGCCACGACAACCAGCCGCCATAAATAACCCCAGATGCAAGTCGATTCAAGAAAAATACCTTCCTCCCCTTCCCTCCATCCCCAAACCCCACCCCTCCCCTTCCCTCCGTCCCCAAACCCCACCCCTCCCCTTCCCTCCATCCCCAAACCCCACCCCTCCCCTTCCCTCCATCCCCAAACCCCACCCCTCCCCTTCCCTCCATCCCCAAACCCCACCCCTCCCCTTCCCTCCATCCCCAAACCCCACCCCTCCCCTTCCCCTCAAGACTTCTGACACGAGACTTGGCCTTGAGTGAGACTGTTACTTCCTGCAACTGTCACGCGCTTTGGACTTCACCTGCGGGACACTTGGGAATATGAGGGT
>NC_051406.1:4366625-4366901 GCF_015228065.2 Penaeus monodon
GCCCAGCGCCGCACGAGAGCGCAGCGGCCGAAGGGGAGAGGGGGGTGGGGGTGAGAGCCGCCTGGCACACAGGAGGCCGAGGCAACAGGATCCGGTTGAAGAGGCGGCGCAGTGCCAGTCACATCACAAAAGACACATCTATTGCGCGGGAGCCTTTCAAAGAGTCTCGCACGCAGGCGCATCAATTATCCTTCGCCCTCCCTCACCCCCCTCACTTCTACTCTCCCCCCCTGACTTCTACTCCCCCCCCCTGACTTCTACTCTCCCTTAATCTCC
>NC_051406.1:4367329-4367425 GCF_015228065.2 Penaeus monodon
CCCGCCAAAAGACGATAATAAAAGGGGGAAGAGAGAGGATGAGATCTCGAGAGCCCAACAGCTGTCCACCTCCATCCCACTTAGCACCTCGCTGAT
>NC_051406.1:4367865-4368031 GCF_015228065.2 Penaeus monodon
CGGGAAACGTACAGATATAAAATGAGTCACACATACCATAATACCCCATATTCTTTCCACCGCATTTGAGGCCCAAATATCTATTCATCCTAATATAAATTAATAAAAAATAAAATACGAAGAGAAAAACATTTAACTAAAATTAACTCATATAACAAAAATATAT
>NC_051406.1:4368162-4368312 GCF_015228065.2 Penaeus monodon
AATCTATTCATATACTTTCGCGAACGCTTTCAGACAAGCTTCACAGGCACCCGCGCTCTTTGAATCTACCTCGCTACACATTCTGGGCTTCCGCATATAGAACCTCGTCCATAAAACTAAATTGACGTAACGAACAATGATGCAAAGATA
>NC_051406.1:4368529-4368631 GCF_015228065.2 Penaeus monodon
CAACTCCTTAACCAATCTCAAAGAAGCGTAAGGCAAGAACCCAGGGAACAGACGGAAAAGACAAGGGACGCACAACCTCCTCATCTCGGGAATCCAACACGG
>NC_051406.1:4368734-4368968 GCF_015228065.2 Penaeus monodon
CCGCCAAACACAGGCTCCATCCTCTGCCTCGCCCTCCCTCACAGCGCATTCACTCTCCAAAATACGAAGCAAAAACAACAAGCTTAAGCGTCCACTCCAGCCAAGCGTGGAAGGGAAAAGGAGAATTAACGAGCCGCGACGATTACAGAATTTGACCTCCGTTATTCAGACAAAAATATCAATTACTATTTATAAGCGGACATACGGAATACGCGGGCGCGCCAACATGAATGA
>NC_051406.1:4369771-4370089 GCF_015228065.2 Penaeus monodon
CCCAAAGCAGCAGGAGGCGACCCCCCAGCAACCCCCAAAGGCGCCGACATGCCAGGCGACGCTCACCCGCGACGTCGCGCGTCACGGGGCCAATCGAACGCCCATCATAAAGCACAGATAACGACGTAAGCGAAACTTAAAATTAAACGTACACAAGCGCCTTGTCTCGGCGGCCTATATATACATGCAGGGAGACAAACGAACGTGCATTCATGAAGCGACTTCTGTGGCGGCTCTGCTATTCCTGGAGGTGAGGCGGCGGCGAAAAGGGCCAATTAACAACAACTGAAAGGGCCTCCTCGTGGCGACAAAACGGTC
>NC_051406.1:4370409-4370932 GCF_015228065.2 Penaeus monodon
TTAAATTGCCCCGGCGCAGCAAACACACATAGTTGGGCCCGCCAGCGATTACGTAAGCAGAGATTCAGAATGCGGAGTGAATAAAAATCCGCGTTTAATGCTCTCTCCATATAGAAATTACAGAGCGGAGTGACAGGGCCCTTGGCATCCTCAAGCGGCGGGTCGGGAGATTAAGAAAATTTCTTTCTCGTCCAAACATTCTTTCCCAGGACTAAGCAAGAGAAAAGATTATTATTGTTTTTACTATTGTTTTGTTGTTATTTTTACTGCAAGTCTTACCCTTGTGATTGTAATACCTAGACCAATGAGATCTGCATCACCTGCATCCTCATTATTGATATCATTTTATTAATTTTCGAGAAGTGGTCAAATAGCGCTGATATTTTTCAAATTTATCCATCTTGCGACAATATCTTTATTAGTATTTCTAAAATGCTATTTATGCAATTATCAGGAAAGTTTAGCATGATTTACCGTTTAACGAAAAAATAAAATTTAATGAATGAAAAATCAGTATTGTTAT
>NC_051406.1:4370996-4371160 GCF_015228065.2 Penaeus monodon
GTAACAAAGATTTCTCCTTGCCAGCTCTCTTCTCCTATAATGTTGCGCACTCACACTTATGGCCTGTTTTTGCGCCACAGGACACATTCATTGCATAAATGTCTGCCACTTAACAATAAGAACATCGAGAGAGACAGCATAATAAAATGAAATGTCCAATTACA
>NC_051406.1:4371351-4371478 GCF_015228065.2 Penaeus monodon
TTTCTTTTTACATTCTGCCCCATCATGGTAAGAACAAGAAGCGAATGGAAAGCTGAGTAAAATATCCAATAATATGGCTATCTATATTTTTTGCGACACCTCCATCACGTAAGTCTATGAATCCCCC
>NC_051406.1:4371606-4372102 GCF_015228065.2 Penaeus monodon
TATTTTAGCGCCGTCACCCCCGCCGCCATCCCGCCAAACCCGCCATTCCCGCCGGCACAAAGTCAAAAAAGAGGAGTCTGTTTTCCCGCGACTCAGAGGCAGCCACCGCGTCGGCGAGGACTCAAAGAAAGGCCGATAACCTTCGATAACGAGGAAGATAAGCCACCGGGAGCGCTGCTGTCTCATTAAGAATTATCTCTCCCTTGGCTTTCCCTCCGCCGCTCCCTCAATGCATCTTGTTCAACGGTGAGCGAGGAGGGACACCGCAGTGTCGCATGTCTGTTGCAAAGGGAACCGACTCGTGCCCTCCCCCCCTTCCTTGCAACGTTTGTGCGTTCGTGGAGAGGGGAGATTGCAAAAAGAGCGTGCAACAATAGCGTGCAAAAGCGTAAACAAGTATTATTTTGGCCATGGTGGCGCCGTGAGGCCAGCGCCTCTGAGATACTTCACTGGGGAGGAGAAAGCGCGATGCATAGAGTGCCATTTCCCTGGCACT
>NC_051406.1:4372508-4372649 GCF_015228065.2 Penaeus monodon
GTGCAGTCTAGGAAACGCAGGGAGGTGAAGTCAGGCCCGAGGAACGCTACACCCGGCTGACTCACACACCATCTTTGTTTCCCTCTTTTGTTGAGCGCCGTTTCTGTTTACTTGCGTGCAGACCAACCCACTGGCCGAGAA
>NC_051406.1:4372925-4373070 GCF_015228065.2 Penaeus monodon
AGCACGAGAATACCTTCTCCGTGAGGTAAGGTCCGATCGCCCCGCGGGATGGGAAGAGACCGGGTCGCCCGCGGACAATCCAGACACTCGCGTCGTTCTCTCTCCCCCCTCGGGGAGAAAAAAACCCGGCGAATAAAGAAACCCA
>NC_051406.1:4373226-4373481 GCF_015228065.2 Penaeus monodon
ACCTAATCTTCCGTTGCATAAAGACACGGCGGCGACCTCCTCACAATGCCCCCATAATTCTCCCTTCCTTCCTCTCTCCTCCCCTTGGCACGTGCTAACTAACCTTGCGCAACGAGCAGCGACCATCCAATAGGGAGTACGGTTACCGAAGGCGCGCGGCATTCGGCCCGATACCCGACCGACGCACGCGGGCCGCCGAAGCCCTCCCCGACCTGCTGCTGTAACATTCCGCTTCGCCCTCGTGATCGTGGCCGC
>NC_051406.1:4375062-4375180 GCF_015228065.2 Penaeus monodon
AGCCCAAAGAAACTTGCAAGAAGAGCACGCACGACGGGGGGTTCCGGAAGCGCAGCAGGGGCGCCCAGGTGCCACAAGGTGCCACACAACAACAACAACACGCCCAGGTGCCAAAGAG
>NC_051406.1:4375890-4376105 GCF_015228065.2 Penaeus monodon
TGACCTAAGACCAATTAATACAAAATGACTGAGGACACGACTGAATTTGCAGACCCTCTCTCGAGCATGACCTTCCCTCTGGGCCCCTCGAGGCTGGCTTCTTTATCGGCCTCCCTTGACCCCGATCTGCCACGGCGGCCGAGGCACTCGCAGATTTAGCTTCGCGCCTGCCCTCCTCCGCCACAACGCCTTCCAATTCCATATGACTTGGGATA
>NC_051406.1:4376376-4376542 GCF_015228065.2 Penaeus monodon
AATCCACCTCAAACCTAGCTAGCAAGTAACCGAGAAAACTAGCCCTCCAGGTCTTCACGACTAGGACCTGCGTCGCAAAAATGGACGGCGGCGTCCTTGGTCTCTGCAGCCTCTAGGATGGCGTTGGGTGGACAGCGCCTTCGTGGGTGGACTTTGGTCTTTGGGT
>NC_051406.1:4376601-4377164 GCF_015228065.2 Penaeus monodon
ACAGGGTCACGCCCACTTGTCAAGGTATACTGGTGGGCATACGAGCTCTTACCTTGGAGTAAGATTGCTTTGCATATGACGTGGTGCTTAAATTGTAATTTCACACGCCTTGCCTTTGTCTCTCTCTTTCTCTCCTTCCCTCCCTCCTCTCGCTCTTTCTCCTCTCTTTTCCCCGCTTCCATCCTTCTCTCCCCTCCCTCCCCGCCTCTCCTTCAATCCCCCTCCTCATCCATCCTCCCTTCCCCCTACCCTCCTCCTTCCTCCTGTCCTACCCTCTCCCCCCTCTCCCGCCACTCCTACCCCCTCTCCCCCTTCTCCCGGCACCACGGAAATGCCTTCCAGATGAATGGCGACGGCTGGCACTATCAGCGCTGTTCCTGGCGATATTTACGTCCGGCGCAGACCACACGGGGGAGGGGGAAAGGGGGGGGGGTCGCTCGCTCGTTCGCTCTCGCCCGGGGAAGCTGTCACGCCCGTAATGCGCGGCGAGGTGTGGGGGAAGAGGGGAAGGGGGAGAGGGGGGATGGGGAGGAGAGATCAGCTTCGGAGTAGCTTAGTTTGCA
>NC_051406.1:4377416-4377621 GCF_015228065.2 Penaeus monodon
GAAAAAGAGACCGAACTTCGCACAGCAATCTTCGCTCGTGTATCGCCGAGCGCGCCCATGCGAGTGCAGGCGGCGTGTATGCGTGCGTACGTCTGTGATCAGTTTTTCTGGCACGAGCGAGGGCGCGTGAGGTTGGCAGGCCTGGCCGAAGGTATGGCATGAGGTAAGGGGGGAATGGGAATGACGTCAGCCGGAGAGGGAGTGA
>NC_051406.1:4377792-4377988 GCF_015228065.2 Penaeus monodon
GGTGACGCCAGGCTGTCTGCATGTACCATTACAGCCAAGTAGACACGGAGAGTCGCCGATATGACACTCAGGGCGACGAAGGCGATCGCTACTTATATTTCTCTCCGAGCCTATAATTACCGGTGTTTGTGACACGCGCCTCCCTCCCAACACGTCTCGGCTGCGTCTTAATCTTGCACGACAATGCCAGGTATGG
>NC_051406.1:4378317-4378641 GCF_015228065.2 Penaeus monodon
GCGAAAGAACAGCCAATTATTACGGCGTCGCTGCGTGGACGTCGGTGTCAAAATACTCGGGAGGAGGACGACATTGAGCAAATTTCAAATACTGCTACACGCCCTGGGAAAAAAAACCATTTAACCTCTTGTATGCTATGGCCCGAAAGCACGATGACCAGCTCACCAAATAAAAGGGAAAAAATGATGACAGGAGAATGAAGGGAAGAGGAAACACGAAATAATAATAAAATCACACCATTTTCCCCCAAACGTCCCCATAAACCCCCCTCCCCCATCACACACCTTTGAACGCCACCAAGGACGGTCAACCTCCCGCAAAAA
>NC_051406.1:4378891-4379014 GCF_015228065.2 Penaeus monodon
TGGCAAGCACAGTGCCCCGATACAGTGCCGCTCTCACGCAACACCCGATCCAAAGACGACATAAATGCAACTGGGGCAGACACAACGACTGCAGTTAAAAGAAACGGAGGAGTAAAAAAAACA
>NC_051406.1:4379072-4379210 GCF_015228065.2 Penaeus monodon
AAACACACACAAACAAAATAAACGTAATAGTATAATGATATCGATTTTCGTGGAAAAACACAGGGCTGCTTCACATCAAAGGTGTGTCCTTGGATTCGCTCTGAAACTTGTGTATCATGATCAAGTAATATTCACAGT
>NC_051406.1:4379237-4379310 GCF_015228065.2 Penaeus monodon
CGTTAAAAATATATCCCTCACACAGCTCCAAATATATGGCAAACTGTCAATATTTTAGTTCATTTTTACTTGC
>NC_051406.1:4379333-4381007 GCF_015228065.2 Penaeus monodon
CTAAGCTTACATAGGCCTACACACTTTCCTCACAAATTAACATTATCATTCTTTTGTAAAGAATAACAGAAGAACATTCCTAAAATAGAACTTATCAACTACAGTAATGACACGTTTCCTTCTGGAAATATCCATCGCATAATGACACTTGATAGACCACTTGTATGAATAAAACACTTATATGAATACATTTTTTAGGTAGATGAAGTTCCAGCTTGATGTGGAGGGTGCGGGGGGGGGATAGGAGGGTCGGTGAAACGTCCGGAGGGAAAAGGAGAGGAGGAGGGAAGGGCGTGGGGCACGAGACGCAACTCTTGAATGGCAGCGGACACGGGGTCAAAGGTTACACGGGGTTGTGGGCGGGGCAGGAGGGGAGGGGAGAGGGGAGCGAGGGTGATGATGGGCGGACGGAGAGCGAACGTTAGGAAGAGTTGACCTCGGTGGGCGTGGGGAGAGCTGCCGGTCCAGGCCAGCACTACCATCGTGGGCGGGCGGCGGTAGGTGGGCGCCGCCAGGAGACAGGCCGGGTGGTTGCAGAGGCACGTGGGGCGGGCCCGGGGCGACCACACGGGCGACGACACGCGCCCTCGGGTGTCCAGGCCCATGAAGGAGGCTTGGGCCCGCTAGGCACGAGGCGGTGCGGCGTGCGGGCTGCGGCGGCGAGCGCTGCCCACCGAGAGGGTAGGGAGGGGCACTGCGCTCGCGGGGCGGGGGGAGGGGGGTAGGAGCTGCTGGCAGGGGCACTTCCGTTTCTTTGGTCAAGCTAAAGGCTACGGACGATACGAGAAGGGAGGTGTGGGCGTAGCATGTGCGGGCGTGGGCGACGTTGAGAAGAATTGGAAGGACAGCGCTGGAAGGGCAGCAGGACAACCTAGCATACTACCCAGGTCTGGGCCTTCACCTCTGAGCAGCGGACCGGCCGGGGGCGACGTGCCCCACCCTTGCACTACCCGCATTCACGCCCGCGAAGCACCGCTTGACGCGTAAACAAGCGCGCGCCCTCCAACTTTCTCGAACCGTCGATGGAGTCTGTCACTCCCTTGCTCGCTTCCACACTCACAACAGACAGCGTCTCTGAGCGCACAGAGGCCGCGACAGCAGCGAGCGTCCTTTGCAGGAGCAAGGCGTGCGTCCGCGCGGCAGGGGCGTGCGGGCGGCGAGGCGGGGACGACCCCTTTGCGTCTCACCTGGCGCCGGCCTCCGCTACCGGGGACCCGCCATTCAAGCTCAACCTAAGTCACCGGCCTCCCTTCGGGGCGCTCTCGTGCTCTCGCGGCACTGGCAGCACGGGCGCGGCCGCTCACTGCGCGTACGAGGGGGACACCTAAAGATCGCCTCGGGGCAACTCACCGCCCGAGACTCCCAGCTAAGACTGGCAGGCGGGCTGGCACGGGGCGCGCGCCTCCCTCTATGTGCAAGGGGTATGGCGGGAGGGGCGCCCAGGGGAGGGCTACGGGCAGGCTACGGCAGAGCTAGGGGAAGGCTAGGGGCATACTCTGAGAGGGGGTGAGCGCGGGGGCCAGGGGAGGAGGGCGGGAGGGTGCAATCTCACGCACTCCGATGACGCATGCCCTCCTCTCCTCTGTCGCGACAGGAAGTGACGTGCAGCGCGGCCTGTCGTGGCCTCGCGACCCCTTCAGTGTCCTCTCAGCGGTTTTTAAGGGGCTCAGGGAC
>NC_051406.1:4381536-4381687 GCF_015228065.2 Penaeus monodon
TCGTAGCACAAGTCACTTGGGCGACAGGGGAGCGCTCGCAATACCTGCCAGCTGAAAGAGCCGCATCTGGTAGAAGGAGGATACTTCGTAGTCCCAAAGGGAACGCTCCTGCCCTGGCATCTGCGAGTCATGCTGAAGGGGCGAGTGGCAA
>NC_051406.1:4381775-4382208 GCF_015228065.2 Penaeus monodon
TCAGCGGGAGCGTCGTGGGGCGCTGCGGCCTCCGCCCCTCGCTCCTGTCGCGGTGTTGACGCTCCTCTTCCTTCTCCCGTGCCAAGGGCGCTGCGTGGCACCCCAGGCGGCACTCCCCCCCACCCGCCCAGGCCTCCAGCATCGCGGGACGAAAGGAACTCCTCAAAGACACTCCTATTAAGGGCTGCTATACTAATCCCTCGCGCGTTTATCGGACACAGATAACATGTTCACAGTCTACGAAGAACCTTGTCTCATTTTCCTTACTCGTTAGACGGACACATCACCGAAAACCTGGGCGTAACTGGCTGAGACACTTCACTTTCGCTCTCTCTATTTGCATATCTTGGGGGTAAGAAAAAAAAAAAGACATTAACAAAACGGATATACTGTACCGTATTTCATAAAGTACGCGCGTGTGCGTGGGTGCTCT
>NC_051406.1:4382291-4382358 GCF_015228065.2 Penaeus monodon
ATCGCTCACGTGCTCCCCGCCTCACAGCTGATCACCATAAACACCATCGGCTGCCAACAGTGCGCGG
>NC_051406.1:4382684-4383544 GCF_015228065.2 Penaeus monodon
TTTCGCTTGATACTGTATTCTGATCAGCGTCTCGATTACCTCGCGATGATCCCCGCTAATTACTCGTAATTAAGCGGACTAAAAATATTCAACACCTTAACGACAGACAGCATAACCCATTAACACCATCGCCAACCGAAGCCTGTTTATCTATCTGTTTACCTCCCGCGGCGAGATATATGGCTGCAAGCACTGCCCATTATTTTCGCGAGGACTTCAGCCTCTTTGTAATCTGGCTGGGATATGGTGCGAATCTTTGCACGCTATTCCTCTGAAAAATCCCCAAAGGCGTAAAATTATTCAGATCATTATTTACATTTTAAATAACAAAATAAGCAGTCATTTTTATTTATTTATTTTTCTGGCGCATGAGACCCAGGCTGGTCAAATAAGCACATGATTCACCGACGCACTTCACACATGGACCACACGGCACTTAGGCGAAAGCGAAGGCGTCTACCAGTGCATCTTGGAGAACACACCCATGCCCGCGCCGAAGAGAAGAAGAAAAAAAAGTTACGCCCCCTTTTCAACGCGGGCGTCTTTCCTACTCTCTTTTCGATCCGCCACGCAAGCACGCCGCGCCCTTTGGAGAAACAAACGTCTGTCTTTTGTTTTCCCGACGACGCGCGTTCTCCTTTCACTCACTCGACGGTGACGAGCGCCCGCCAGGACTGTGCCGTCGTCAGCCCGCGCGGCCCACCAACTGCCCCGAGCCGTGACACCGGAGCTCCCAGGGGACACTGACGGATGGCACTATGGCACTATGGCCCCCGCGTGCGTGCCCTCTCCGCCTCTCTGTAAAAATACTCGCGCTTACCGGCCTTACCTGTAGAGCCTGGCCTGAGGGCATGGAGAGG
>NC_051406.1:4383675-4383777 GCF_015228065.2 Penaeus monodon
TTTCCACGAAGAAAAGGCACCGCTTCAGAAAAGGGTTCACCGCGACCGTCACACCGCATCCGCATACCGCCATCCCCATCAACAACGACTGAGTAAAACGAC
>NC_051406.1:4383825-4384148 GCF_015228065.2 Penaeus monodon
ATGTTGCACAGGCAGTTGCAGATTATGTTGCCGTTCCCATTACGACCCGATGCCCAGGCCGTCTCTCTTCCGCCCGCCGCGTCCTCTTAGTCAGTCAATCACATCGCCTCGGACCGTAAGTAGAGCTCTGACCCAACAACAGTTAAAAATGGTATACCCTTCAAACGCGCATTCTTTCCCGTTTTCGTTTTTACCTGAACGAAGAACCGCCTCAATTTTTTTTCACCCTCAAAATGACCATCTGTACAGAGACAAGAAATGATCACCATTTTATTTTTTATCTCTCTTCGGAAAAAAAACTAAACACGAAGAATCCCTAACAC
>NC_051406.1:4384302-4384573 GCF_015228065.2 Penaeus monodon
CCCCCCACCCCCTTAAAATGTACACAGACGAATTAAGGAATCACAAGACAACCAACCTCATGCCGGCATCAACTACTCAATACCTACAGATAAAACTACTCACGCATGACCTCGCGAAGCAAAAGCGACGTCCATGCATCATCTAAACGGGGCGCCTTATCTCCCGCTGTCGCCCTCAGCATCCACTGATGTCACGAGGCCAAAGACCAGGCAGATAAATTTGCTCCGCTATCGGCCTATTCCCTCGTTCCATCTCGGATACTTTGTCGGT
>NC_051406.1:4384678-4384832 GCF_015228065.2 Penaeus monodon
TCTTTTTCCTTTTTTATCGTGGCGTTACCCCGCACGGCTCATTGAACAGTCTCGTTTGTCTAACTGGTCATCCCGAGGTTTGGCGGCGGGGAAAGGTCGGGAAAAAAAAAGAGGGGAGTCTCAAACCCGGGAAAATAACAGAAAGTTTAAAATG
>NC_051406.1:4385175-4385588 GCF_015228065.2 Penaeus monodon
CCGGGGACAGAGGAACGCAGGACGGAAACAAACACATAGCAATCAAACTAAGAACCCACAACCTCCTGCAAAGAGGCAAAAGTCGACATCTGGCCGAGATAAAACCGGGGCGCACCACGACATCTTTTATCTGACGTAAGGGTTTTTCCCCTTTCGTCTCCTCTCGGGGGGCTGCTGCGAAAAGCGTTTTTCGAAAAAAACGTACTGGGGTCAGGGGGGGGGGGGGTAGACGCGGGGATGGGGGGGTGGAATGAGGGTAAGAAGAGGAGAATAGGGAAGAGAAGGGGGAAAGGGGGAGGAGGGGGAAAGGGCGAGGAGCGGGAAAGGGAGAGGAGTAGGGAAATAGGAGAGAAGGGGGGGGGAAAGGGGGAAAGGGGGAAAAGGGAAAAGGAAGGGGAAGGGGGGGAGGGAAA
>NC_051406.1:4385631-4385780 GCF_015228065.2 Penaeus monodon
GAAAAAACGGGAAGGAAGGGGAAAAATTGGGGGGAATTATAAGGATGAATAACGAGAAGGAAAAGGGGAAAAATTGGCGCGTGGAGAAGGGGGGGAAAAAATGAAGGACAGGGGAAGGCAACGGCAACGATCGGCGTGAACAGGACTTG
>NC_051406.1:4385919-4386138 GCF_015228065.2 Penaeus monodon
CCCTCAGCATCATCAAAGGAAATAGAAGCCACGCACCCAAGACAAATAAATAATGCTAAAGAAAAACTGAATGCTTTCGAATCCTCTTTCCCAAAAAAAAAAAACCTTTGGGCCCATCTTCAGGGGGAATAAACCCCCCTTACAAGGAAAAATTGCTTTTGGATAATTTCAAGGAAAACATTGAGGAAATATGCCAGGAAAAAATTTAAAAAAAAAGGG
>NC_051406.1:4386798-4386870 GCF_015228065.2 Penaeus monodon
GGCGGGAGACAACTTAACCCGGCCAAAAAAAAAAAAGGGGTTTCCTCCCGCGCAAAGTCCGTTTAAAATGAG
>NC_051406.1:4387383-4387482 GCF_015228065.2 Penaeus monodon
GGCTAACTTTATACCGCGGGCGAGATCACTTACACCGCAGGCAGCACCGCCCAAGAAGGAGACGAGAGAAGAGAGGACAGGACAGGAAGACGACTTACT
>NC_051406.1:4387567-4387682 GCF_015228065.2 Penaeus monodon
CTCATCACTTTATCCCTCTGCCCCTCTTCACCCTCTCCCCCTTTTCCTCCTCCCCTCTCTCTACCATCCGCACCCCACCTGTTGCGCTCTGCTTGCCTGAGGGAACCTCCTCGAC
>NC_051406.1:4387719-4387931 GCF_015228065.2 Penaeus monodon
GCCTTTTGAGCCACCACCTTTCCTTTTAATCACGTCACCTTGAAACGGGTGCCAGTGCAAAAAGTGGCACTCATTCCAAGGGGAGTTTTAACCCGCTATCATCGCTCGGAGACCAACCATTGGACTCCTGTGTAAAGAGGCAACAACGAAAATGCTTATGGGAGAGGAACGTAACGAATAAAGTGATTAATTGGTTTACTCTCAGCGATCAG
>NC_051406.1:4388055-4388220 GCF_015228065.2 Penaeus monodon
GACTAAAACATCGCCCAATAACCACAACAAACGATCGTAATAATCAACCACAAATCCGCAACTTTCACTACAAAACAACTGCTCTTAACGATCAACTCCCCCCCCCCCCGCCAGCGTTCGCATAAACATCCCAGGCGAGATAAAAGCCGCCTCTCAGGTGATCGC
>NC_051406.1:4388411-4388546 GCF_015228065.2 Penaeus monodon
CCAGCGTTCGCATAAACATCCCGCGCGAGATAAGGGCCGCGACTCAGGTGCTCGCAGGTAAGGGATGCTGACCCCCCCCCCCCCCCACGTAAATCACGAGTCATGATGAACCTTCAAAGGGCCCTACCCAGCGGC
>NC_051406.1:4389347-4389429 GCF_015228065.2 Penaeus monodon
AACATGTAGCTTCATCGCCACGCCGTTGGTCTCAAGCCTCTAAGCCACAAATAGCTCTAAAATTACTTGAAATCTATTCACA
>NC_051406.1:4389542-4389725 GCF_015228065.2 Penaeus monodon
ATCACCCTGTTGCAGATCTCCGATGAGTCGCCGCCCTTTCCGAGACCCCTAAATACGTACTTCCTATAGCGGTCCCAGGAATACGTCCACTGAAAAAAAGGTCCCTGGTTTGTATCCCTTTGTCATCTGGTCCTCTTGTTTCTCTTTGATTTTCTGATTAGGTTATTGCTTATTTCGCCATGG
>NC_051406.1:4390024-4390098 GCF_015228065.2 Penaeus monodon
GCACTCCGCCTTTCCTAAAAGCCCTCCTGGTACCAAGAACCCGCTCTGTTCTTGCCTGGCAGCAGCAACACCAG
>NC_051406.1:4390136-4391085 GCF_015228065.2 Penaeus monodon
CGAACTCAGGGTCATGTCAACATTAGAGCAGCATGTGCCAGTTCGAGAGAGACTTATCCCTCTGAGTGACGTGTCCGCCTGCAGGCACGGTAGTTAACGCCCCTTTCCTCCCCCTCCCAGGCAGTGCCATCAGTGACGTGTCGAGTTCAAAACACAGACGACCTTCGATAACAACAAGGGGAGTCCCCGAGAGGCCCTTTCGACGCCTCAGGTAACCCGTTTTATTAATACCCGCAGGATGATCTTTTGCCAAGCGGTCGCACCTGAGGAACATAATTCGGGGGAGATCTGTCTGGAGCGTGCGCCCGATCTCGCTGAAACGCGCCGCTTCCTCGTGCACTCGCGAGATGCGTCTTCAATCCTACGTTCTAGAGGGGAGGGAAGGGAGGGGCGGAGGCTGGGGTTCACAGGCGAATGGCGGTAGGTAATTATCCTGTAATCAGTCTTGTAGTTTTTTGTTTTATTTATAAGAATCGTATCGGCCACAGAGAGGACTGAATCCCTTAACTAAACAACTATAACCCTTAACGAGCCTATAGAATTGGGGAGAGGAGGCGGTTCTGGGCGGCATGGGAAGGGGCAAGGGGCAAGGGCGGGGACAATAAACGGGGGGGGGGGGGAGCTCAATTTGTTCCGAGCGGGAGGGACGCCCACCCGCGGAGTCTTTGTCTACCGTCGACGCTGTTTACAACGAAAGCAAATTCCGAGAAGAGGGCTTGCGGAGGGCGCTTCCCCTTTCGCCAGAATCGGCCTCATCGGCATCCGAACTCTTCCGTCCCCCCCCCCCCCCCGAGGCTGAGGTTTGACTGACGACGAGATCTGACGGCTGATGAACGAGGCATGTCTAAGATGTTATCGCGATGGCGATGACGTATTTGCAGAGGGAAGTTTGATCATAATTTCAAACTCATGTCCCCTTGCACGTATTTTTCTCCCACCCCTCCCTCAA
>NC_051406.1:4391270-4391633 GCF_015228065.2 Penaeus monodon
TACGCACGCGCAATGAATTCGACTCTAGGGGGATCTGCGCCCGAGTTCACTTCCTGGGTGATGTTCGGAACAGCTGCATCTGCAACTCTACGGGCCGCCACGCCAAATTCTATTTACGATGCATTATAAACAAGTGAAGGTCAAGGTTGCGAACCCACTCAAAACACTGCCTCACGAAGCTCCAATGCGAGCGAATGTAAACATAGAGAAATCAAGGGAAAGTGAGAAAAAACAAGATTTATTTTAGCGTTCCGAACAGATACGCGTATATACACGAGCACGCTAAGGAAAACATGTTTCACTGCCACCGTAAACAACACAACAGCAAGACAAACCACACCCGTCTACACTCCGACACTCACT
>NC_051406.1:4391666-4392511 GCF_015228065.2 Penaeus monodon
TCTCACTCACACGATGATCCCCCCTCTCCTAACAGGATACATACACTAATTCCTACGGGATCCTAGGCTCAGCGAACACAAACTCTGAAGAGGAATTCTGTTTCATTACGTAGTACGGAAACCCATCTAAGAGGACGGCCTAAGCTACCAACTACAAAGACCTCTTATTGGTAGTCTTATTGCGGTCTTACTTTCCTCTCCTTGATCTCTTTACAGCTCCCTTCTTGGCCGACCAAATAAACATCACAACACGTGGTAGCCATTTTATCCGCATCCGCAACGACGACTCTATGAAGCCAATCAGCGCACCGAAGATCCAACCTAACGAATTCATCTCCATAAGAACATCAAAGCTTTCAATAAACCACAACGGGAAGAAAAAAAAAATGTGACATACCCTCTCTCACTTTCCCCTTTTCCTACTCCGCACTCTTGTCCAGTTATTTCCCCTCCTTCCTCCAAATCCCCCTCCCATTCCCCTCCTCTCTCATCCCCTCCTCCTTCTTCTTCCCTCTACTCCCCCCCCCCGCCTATTACTCTCTTCCCTCCCTTACTTCTTCCCCCTCTCGCCCTCCTTGCTCGCCTCTCCCCCTCCCCCTCCCACCCCATCCCAAATCTCCACTCCTCCCCTCCTCCCTCTGCCCCCCCTCCCACCTCTTCCCCCTCTCCCTCCCACCCCTCCCAAATCTCCCCTCCTCCCTCAGCTGTCCCCCCACCTACCTCTCCCCGTCTCCCTCCCACCCCACCGTCCCCAGATATCAGAAAACCGAGATGAATCACCGGGAATATATTAGCCCGGAACGAGCGTGTGGCGTGAGAAATGTGGCGGAGTTGGCAATCGTGAC
>NC_051406.1:4392532-4393085 GCF_015228065.2 Penaeus monodon
TTGACTCACACACAACAACGGCAACGAAGCCCATTACGCAAAAAACAATAGGGGTAAAAACGAAAACGGAAAAAAAATAAGTAAAGAGAAAGACAGAGATAGAGAATGATAAAAAAGGAGTGGAAAAAACGAAAACGGAAAAAAGGAAGTAAAGAGAAAGACAGAAATAGGAAAGAATAATAAAAAGAAGAAAAAAAAAAAACGAAAACGAAAACGAAAACAAAAGAAGAAAAGAAAAAGACAAGAAACAATGATAAAAATAACGGCTAAAAAAGAAAATAAGAAACGAACACGAAAAAAAAGTAGAAAAGCGAAAGACAAAGACAGAGAAGAATGATAAAAAATGGGAGGAAAAGAAAGAAAGAAAAAAAAACCTACGTAGCTCGGCGGAACGTAACGGAATTCTAGCCGAAACAACTGTCATCAGTCAAAGGGAACTTAAGAGTTGAAAAAAGGAAGGAATCCCTCTATGTCTTTTCGAAGCAACAAATCACCAAACAGATGGAAAAGAAAACCATAAGGAATGTTCACTTTGATGGAGGCGTCACCTAGT
>NC_051406.1:4393221-4393349 GCF_015228065.2 Penaeus monodon
CGGAATTTCATAAGAACTAACTCCCGCCCCCCCCCCCTCCCCGTTTTGCCATCCGTCACGAGAGGACAATTTCATTCCGATTTATGCTGATTAGCTATCAGGAGGAAAACAGGGTCTGTGAAGGAAAC
>NC_051406.1:4393672-4393792 GCF_015228065.2 Penaeus monodon
GCATTTCACTTAAGCTTAAATTTCACTTCAACTTGATTTCATTTAAAGCTTAAAACTTCCGCGTCTGTTCTCTGTCTCCCTTTCTTTCAAACTGATAATTCTGGACAGGTGTATATGACA
>NC_051406.1:4393924-4394011 GCF_015228065.2 Penaeus monodon
ATTACTTCTTTCACCGGCCTTCCTCCACCAACGTTCTCTCGCTCTATTTTTCCATCTATCTTTATCCCTTCCTCCTTTCTGTCCCTC
>NC_051406.1:4394440-4394622 GCF_015228065.2 Penaeus monodon
GTTACAACACTTCAATACAAGGCTCAGGGACAGACGTGAGTAGGAGTGACGACGCACCGCCCGCCGCCCCCTTTACTCCTTTTCGACCCGCCCCTTCCAACCGCCCATCCCACACTCAGAAGTCCCCGCCCCCTTCCTTCCCCCCGCCCCCTCCCACCCGTTAAAACCGCCCATCTTCACTC
>NC_051406.1:4394833-4394925 GCF_015228065.2 Penaeus monodon
TCCCTAAACCCTCGCTATACTCCTAATCTGCAGAGCAATGCAAAGAGTATCCCGAGTCTTATTGCTGAGATTAAGTGTGGAGGATGATCTGT
>NC_051406.1:4395754-4395859 GCF_015228065.2 Penaeus monodon
GTGCGAGTTGGCACGGCAAGCGGAAGGTATGACTCACGCCCGATGACTCACCACAAATACCCGACATACTAAACCGCGAGCTCGCGCACCCGCGCTCGTGGAGAA
>NC_051406.1:4395908-4396002 GCF_015228065.2 Penaeus monodon
AAAAATTGCAAACAAACAGATCTTTGCCTTTGTTTTCCAGCTTTATGAACAATGAACACAAACACACAAAGAAGCAAACATCAGACAAACAGAA
>NC_051406.1:4396090-4396302 GCF_015228065.2 Penaeus monodon
GTGCTCCGCGGGCCGCATACCAGCGCCGACACCGCGCCACGCAACACCAGGAGGCGCGGCAGTTCCTGGCATTGGCTGTCACGACGCTGAAATATCAATAAAATCCGGGGAGGAATTTAATGCCGAACATCGCCTAATTGGGCAACAAAATAACTAACCACGTCAAAGGATTTCATGACGAACTGATTACAGCTGACCCGGTTTGTTCGACT
>NC_051406.1:4396544-4397032 GCF_015228065.2 Penaeus monodon
GATGGAAGTCTGACCTAAGCTTCACGTAACCTAATATTCTCAAGGCATTTTACTACATACTGTGCAACCTCTCTATAATACGACCCATCTTGCAAGCTATTTACATCACGATCCATCTCCCCTCTCCCGACCTAGGCTGGGCCTCTTAGTCCTCATCTTAACCAAGAGTGAAGATCCAGCAATGCACCTCCTGGTCGTTCTATAAAGGCTCCTCGTAAGACCACCTGCTCCTGTTTTACATTACACCAGCTGCTCATCTTCTACAACATAAACTTCTTAATAAATCACCACCATGTCTGCTGCTTGCCTTTAAGATCCCTAAGAACATACAACTTGTGTTCTTATCATCACCACCAACACTACATCTATTCGAAAGCGTCAAGCTATGGGACCCACCAGTTAACCTCTTATTGTTAACAATGGTGGCAGCGGTGGGATAATTAGTTTATATTGGCGTGAAGCAGTGGAAGCTACATAGATACATACAT
>NC_051406.1:4397099-4397190 GCF_015228065.2 Penaeus monodon
TACAGTACACATATTAAAACTTTCTTCGTCAGCACAAAAAAAAAAAAAACACAACCAAAATGTAATCTACGCTATCAAGAGGTACACGAAA
>NC_051406.1:4397216-4397822 GCF_015228065.2 Penaeus monodon
AAAATGAAGAACAGGACATAAGAACCCGAAAGAAAGAAAGAAAGAAACGAGACCTTCATCCGCTCCTGTACTCACACATGTTGGGGTATTGGTTTAGCCAGGCAGGGATGGCTGACGAGGTGGGCGTGCAGGTGGGAGAGGGCGTGTGCTGCGCCGGGTGAACCATATCCCCGTAAATACGGGCGTTCTCCATCACGCCCATGCTCCCCCCCGGCATCCGCATCAGGGGGTCTGTGTGAGGAGGGAGAAAGGAGACGGCCATTGGTGGGGGAAAACACACACAAAACACAAAGAGGGAGGGGGGGTGGTGCAATCAGGCGGGTTTGGGGGTGGGGGGGGGGTAATGACACGAGATTAAGATCGTATTACCTTTATCAATAATTAATGACCGTATTACCTTTCTCGACCGTGACTTACTGTATCATTTTTCTTTCCTCTCTGTTGGTGTGTTGTATCCTCTCTTCCATATCAAGTTAGCATAAGAAGAGCCTTACGCTATAATACATATACTTACCCTAATAATTCAAATAAAATTCAGAGCAAGAAAATTAAAGAGCATATATGCCCTATATACGAAAGAAAAGAAAAGAAAAAAAACACTATTCC
>NC_051406.1:4398185-4398249 GCF_015228065.2 Penaeus monodon
CGACCACACAAATCCACATGCCCGGGTATCCTATTCTACACGCAGTTCTACGATTGTGAAGAGG
>NC_051406.1:4398271-4398394 GCF_015228065.2 Penaeus monodon
TATACCGATGCGTATCAAGCGAAGAGGCGCCATAAATCAGAGATCAGAGCGAGAGGAATAAAAGTGATAATACAAAATAAAACATTAATTCACCGTTGACAGATTGGCAAACGCACAGAGGAA
>NC_051406.1:4399058-4399985 GCF_015228065.2 Penaeus monodon
GAAACGGCAAGGGGAGCTGATGACGCGGAGGAATTACCCAGTGACTAAAAGGCGAAAACGGTGAGCAAGTCGCTACAGGAACTAGCGAGGGGAGTGAGGGGACTCAGGCAGAAGGGGGAGGGGGAGAAGAGGGAGGAGGTGAGGCAGAGGAGGGAGGTGGAGCAGGCGGAAGGGGGAGAAGGAAGGAGAAGGAGGGGAAAAATTGAGGGAGGGGCGACGAGGGGGGGGGAGTATATATGAAACCAGAAAAACAAATTATTAGGAAAGTAAGAGAAGAAAAATGGTAGGGAGAAGTATGAGGACGAGGAAAAGGAATTGCGATATCAAAATTAATAAAAGCCAGAGAGAAAAAAAAGCATAACACAAATAGAACAAGAAGCAAATAAATGTTACTATCTCATATAAAAAACTGGAAAGACAAAAAGATGGGTCAAGGCGAACCCGCAGATACACACTCCATTCCTTTAAATCACAAAGCACTTTATTAACTTGAATCTCAAACAAATTGCTTACTGACACGATCACGCATATATATAATAGCAAGTATCTGCAATGAGCTGACTTCACACCCATGGGAAACTCAACTAGCAGACCATTTGGACAACTGCAAAAAATTGAGGTCACAGAAGGGCAAAAGTGCTCTCAAGAAGTTGATATATGACTAACGACTTCAAAAGACGAAGGAAAAATACCCAAGGGGCGCGGAGACCCAGACCTTGAGCAGCTCGGTTTACACATTTAACGTCCTTGGTGTTTATTTATCCATCTACTTATTTGCGCCTTTTATACATATAAAAAGATGTGTGCTTTGGAAAGAAACGTGTTCCACGATGCAGCAGACCGACTTAAAATCTGCAGACACAATCTTTATCACAGTTCTTGGATATGTGTGACGTGATTTACAATTCGTACTCAAACACAAAAGTA
>NC_051406.1:4400766-4401033 GCF_015228065.2 Penaeus monodon
TGGGAAAGGAAAAATACAACTATCCATACTCTCTTACCGTTCCTGGAGGCAGACACTCACGACGCGCAAACAGGGATGCCAGGGTCTCACTCACACACAAACATTTTTTTTTCTTCTACAATTAGTGTCCACGATGCAAGAGACAAAACCGGTGTCTACAGCCGCTTGGCTTCAGGAGTGAGGGGAAGGGTGTACAAGCAGGGGGGTGTCCTTGTTGTGTGTAGTGTGTCTCGTACACTAATAATACAAGTCATAAGGAGATGCGAG
>NC_051406.1:4401079-4401489 GCF_015228065.2 Penaeus monodon
AAAGAAGAGATACAAAAAGCGTTAGCACAAGCAAGCTCAACGTCACAGGGCGAGGCGGGAAGAGGGTTTCGGGAGCGTCACACTCACCTATCTGGTGATGTGGCATGTGTAGGTTGGCAGGATGGGAGGTGGAGGAGAGGAGGGGGGGCGTCTCTCCACCTTTGACCCCCCCTCCCTCCTCATCCCCAAGCTTGGACCCCGGGGTTCCGAACGACGACGACCGGCGGTGACCTGGTGGGAGGGGGGAGTGAGGTGCCTTGCCGATGCGGGCTTTGAAGGGGCAGGGCGGCGCTTAGCTCGCCGGACTCGCACGCTGACGCACTCTCGGTTCATTGACAGCGCACACAGAGGGGGTTAGTGGCCACGCACTCTGGGTGCCTTGCTTTTGCCTATCTATACACGTTTATTCA
>NC_051406.1:4402878-4403322 GCF_015228065.2 Penaeus monodon
CAAAGGTATTCCGGGAGGCTTAACACAAACGCTCCACTCTCTCAACGCGCGAAGGAACTGACAATGGAGAAACATAACCGAATCCAAAACATCAGACCTCAACATCAGTCTGTTTTTAGAAGAGAGAATTCCACTCATCTTCCCAGTCAGGGTTTTGCACTTTTTTTCCACCATTCAACAACAAACACCGAGTCTTCCTTTCCTTCCTTCATTGCAATAAAAAAAAGGAATTAATAAAATGTAAAGCAAAAACACAAATACTAAAAAATAAGCCTGATGTGTTAATATTTGGACACGACAACTAACTGATGCAAGCAAGCAGGCGGACGAGCAAGCACAGAGGTAAACAGAAGGACGAAGGCCCTTTCAGGGGTAGGGGTGGGTGAGGGAGGGTGGGGGAAGGTAAACAAGAAGGTCACTTGTTTGCGTACAAGGTAACCAGTT
>NC_051406.1:4403353-4403586 GCF_015228065.2 Penaeus monodon
CGCCTGGTTTTCTCGTGAGCTGGGTTCACGAATCTCATTTTGCGGTCAATGGCTTACTTTATCTCCTGTGCGACGTGAAAGTTAGCTTAATTCTTGCTAAAAATGATTATGATGACTACGTTTCACTCTGCCTCTGTTTTTTTCTGTGTCTGTTTGTCTGTCTCGTTGATTTAGTAATCGAAATGAGTAAGATAACTTTCTTTTTCTATGTCTCTGTATCTGCGCTTTCTCAG
>NC_051406.1:4403713-4404235 GCF_015228065.2 Penaeus monodon
ACCTAACTCCCCCCCCCCCCACACACAAATATCAACCATAACAGAGATGCCAGTCCTTACAGATTCCCGATGTCCTCTGTTTTCTTCTGCCGCTCTAATCCTACCTTCATCAGTGTTAAACCAGAAATAAGAAAAATAAAGGCGAGAAATGTAGTATACCCAATCGTTTCCCCATTTCTTCCTGTACCTGGCACTGCCCCTTAGTCACATACGGTGCAGTTCCGACCATCCAAGAACTGGGTATTGTACCCTAGAACTGTACATACATTACGGGTTTACTCTTTCACACCGGGACTGTATATCTCCCCCAAATCTCGTTGTTTCGCTCCCTCTAAAACGCCGTTATAGCTCATTAAAATTTGCGTCGTGCGAGAGAGTTCACTGTTAGGAGACGGCTAAACAAAGCTTCCAAGGTGCCCAAAATATTTTAGTTTACCCCCGCGAATCTTCACCTACAACCGAAAACGGGGCGATGCGTTTACTCCTACGAGACGTCTGAGAAATTCTACACCTTTATAGGGG
>NC_051406.1:4404267-4404358 GCF_015228065.2 Penaeus monodon
CACGAGCAGCTAAACCCAACATCCCTTGAGAAAAACTAATGCTCAACTAAACTAGTGAGCAACTCGTCGGGACATTAGTGTGGGATACGGT
>NC_051406.1:4404478-4404651 GCF_015228065.2 Penaeus monodon
ATCTGCAACAGCGTGTGACGAACATTTTCAGTCATTTGCCACATACTTCTTTGACCGTTTTTCTCATTCCTTCGCTTCCCATGTAACTGAATACCTATGCGCTACATTTCGGCAAATTCCTTAACAATTACTTATCTCCCAGAAACGTTCTTTATCTTACTATGATTAGCATG
>NC_051406.1:4404803-4404933 GCF_015228065.2 Penaeus monodon
GTACAGCCAAACATTTCCATAAATCAAAAACCAATCAGCCAGTCATCCCGAACAAACCTAAACATAAAAAAAGAGAAATCAATAACTCAAGACGAGCCAAGTCAGGTCAACAAATCAAGCCCAGTCGAAG
>NC_051406.1:4404961-4405126 GCF_015228065.2 Penaeus monodon
GATGACGGATGCGGTAAACGTCGGCGCAAACTCCTCCAAAACGTTGCCAAACGGGTCAAACCATCACTCAAACGGGACACCGGACGACGTGGTGACATGACCTCCCCGCCCCAACAGTTAGAGTCGGCGACGTGCAAGAATGTTGACAAAAAACGTTACTTATAT
>NC_051406.1:4405527-4405650 GCF_015228065.2 Penaeus monodon
TTAGGCCAAGCCCCTTTCCAACCTACCACAGAAAATAAACTTGTCATCCGTATAAGCAAACCGTAAGTCCCCTTCTGTCAGAAAGAACAATGTTGCCCTTCTCAACACGCTGTCAATTCCGAG
>NC_051406.1:4406143-4406334 GCF_015228065.2 Penaeus monodon
CGCAAAAAAAAACTAACACATCAAACTTTTTACCCTACCCTGCCCCCCCCCCCTTAAAAAATCGACGAAAGCCCCTTCTTCGCCAATTAATCGGCCCTACGCTCAGCGAAGGCCGAGCCAGAGCCGCGAAGGGACGATGCAATTCGGTTTCACGCTAATCGTGTTCCCTTCGATGACGTCACTGTAGGTAT
>NC_051406.1:4406933-4407074 GCF_015228065.2 Penaeus monodon
TCCTTTCCTTGAGATGTGTGACGTCATAAGAGGCGAGGTCGACATGCCCGCCCCTTTGCTTGCATGCTTTCGAAATTCCTCGCCATATAATCAAAGGCGTACAAACTGTCTACATTCGCATATCTACATACATACATACCT
>NC_051406.1:4407176-4407296 GCF_015228065.2 Penaeus monodon
ATATACATATACACATTTTACGTTCTTACGTCACGAACTTCCCCACAAGAACTAAGAAGGTGACTTCTATCTATCGGGGGAGAAGGGGGGGGGGCTCTGAGGACTCGAACACAACTGTTC
>NC_051406.1:4408167-4408287 GCF_015228065.2 Penaeus monodon
CGCCCCATTCTACACCTGGCAATCTGAAGCAGTCTCAATATAACGCGAGGGGCACCAACCTTGACTACTTGAACCTCCTGTCATATTACAAACCGTGATAATGCTACTCCGCCTAGGGAA
>NC_051406.1:4409783-4409860 GCF_015228065.2 Penaeus monodon
TTATCCACCCATCCTACGCCATCTTGTCTCACTCTGTCAACGACATTAACGCTCAAAGGGGTGGCAATGTCGAGTAG
>NC_051406.1:4409923-4410014 GCF_015228065.2 Penaeus monodon
GGACAAGTAACCCCCACCCCCCCAAAGAAAAATGATAGAACATAACTGCTTATTTTACAAAATGTGGGGGGTGGAGTGCAGGAAAATAAAA
>NC_051406.1:4410205-4410330 GCF_015228065.2 Penaeus monodon
TCCACTCCGATCGACGACCCACAATCAACAACTTTTCTTCAACTTCCGACAAATACCACGACGGCCCCCTCTTCACAGCATCTCTATCTTGCTTCAATCTTAATGGGGGAGAAAACGCTTCGTGC
>NC_051406.1:4410635-4410798 GCF_015228065.2 Penaeus monodon
TACAGAACCCATCGCCTGGGCCCGAAGCACGCGGAGAAAATGACCAACGTTCCGGCCATAGTCGGGCAGAGGCGAGCGGGCCAAGAGCGGAAAACTCAAGCCAAAACGAACGCCGACTGATCAAACAACAGGTCTGCGAATACACAACAACAACGCGTGGTGT
>NC_051406.1:4412050-4412905 GCF_015228065.2 Penaeus monodon
CAACCTCACGCAACCTTGCGCACGCAATCCTACACCAGCTCACACGGGGTCTGCGGCCCGGACGGCGAGCCGGTTCCCCTCCGCGGCTGACGAGGTGACGGGAAGGTTGCGTCACAAGCCACAGTAACATCACATCGGCACACGGACAGGCCCACGTGGCCCGGGCGAGGGGCCGACACTCACATGCGTGTTTGAGGAGCCCGCGCGACTCGAGGGCGTGGTGGAGGGCGTGCTGCTGCGGGAGGGAGCGCAGCAGGTCCAGGGACAACAGGAATGCCAGCGTGACGTCGGGGGACATGTGTGGAGACGGAGGCGGGTGGATGACGGGGAGGTCCTCCTCCTTCGTGGTCTTCTCCTCCCCGTGCGTCGGGCACGGTGGCATGGGCGAGTAGGCGAGGGGCGGCGGCGGGTAGGACAACCTGTCGCGGTACACATACTCGGCCAGGGAGTACAAGTCACAGTAACAACAGCAGCCGGGGCACCCGCCCACTTCGGGCGTCGTCTTTTCCCCTCCGGGCAGCATCACGCCGCCCGGCACCATCCCGCCCTCACCGACACAATGGTTCATCAGCCGCGCCACAACACAACCAACTGTCAACAACACCGAACACGGCTTGCGCGGCGGCAGTACACGTGTTTACAACTTGGTGCGCAACGCTGTCCCTGCTCTCGGGCTATAACACACGGCGGCGGGGGAAGCGCAGTCGCCAGGAGCAGCGCACAGGCAAGTTCGGGGACCAGCGAGGCACTAAGGCAGGTCCGTCCGGCGAGAGAGCGTGCAGGATCACGAGCCAACAACGGCCAGGCACACACAGGAGTCTCAGGACGCCGCGTCGAGTGAGGCACCTCGCTGCT
>NC_051406.1:4412985-4414192 GCF_015228065.2 Penaeus monodon
TTGTCGTTGGCACACATTCACATAGGCTGCAACGCTGTCACACACATGCACTCTTACTGGCACCCTTCATGCAAACATACCTCCACTCACTCACACAACCGTGAACAAGGGAACGCATGCACGCATTCACACCGTCAAGATATATGGCTAGAAATGCACGCCGATAGTAAACATACGCATGTCTTTGCAAATTTTCAATCCAGATCTGAGCCAATGCTTGCGCGTCGCGTGTGTATATACTCCCTATATGTTTATCAACAACTATAGACAAATAAACACCGGCCAAGGTTGGAGGCGAAGGACACGAGTTCAGGAGGAACGGTCCGGCCCGCTCTCGCCCGCCAAGCAGCTGGGCGCGACCCAACGCAATCCCTACGCGCTGTCCATCAAGCCGATGGGACGGAAGGACGCCGTAGTCACCTTCCGCCGCCCTACGAGCTCGAGGGGAAGATTCCGCTGCGAGCGAAGGGCGCCAGGGCAGCCTGACCGGCAGGCGGGGTTGGGCCGTCCAAGTGGACAAAGGCCAAGGCCACAGACACAGGTCCGCAAAGGACTGACACGAAGATAAAAAGACTTTCAAAACTGCTGCCGATTCGACGACGCAGAAGGCGGAGAAGAAGGGATATACGCCGCGCGCCTTGTGAATGGACGCCAGATGACCAAGGTGTAGGTGATGCCCCCAACAAACGGACCCGTGACTCTGGCCTTTGGCACGCTGTCTGGAGAATGCCCTAATCCCCCTTGGACACTATATGGCCCCATTGAAGCGCGGACATTCCCCCTCTCTACCCCAAGACGTTCCTTGAGGGAAAGCCTGACCATCTCCCTCCCTCCCTCCTTGCAGCAGAGCCCCTTGCCGAGTCCTCCTGAAGCAGACACAGCAACCGAGTCAAACGAGCGCCTCCCCCGCGAGATCGGGAACGGGGGGAGGAACCCACAGGAGCTCTAAAGGTGAAAGAGGAGAGGCGAAGGGAGGCGGCAAAGGGTACTGCCCTCAAAACACGGGAATGTTCCACGGGCACGCTGGGATGCTTGACCCACGTGCCTCCCGCCGCCTCCGCCGGCCCGGGACACACATTCCGTCTTCACAATACACTCACCGCATTCCGAACCATTTCAGAAGAGGATTTCATCTGCTCACAAGGAAAATCTGCTATAAATCCTTAGTGGATAGCGAGCGTGTGTATAAACACATTTATTTATATAT
>NC_051406.1:4414220-4414342 GCF_015228065.2 Penaeus monodon
GAAGTTTACGTGCGTGTGAGTACAAGTGTGAGTCCGGTTGAATATGTGATGTGTGTCAGAGTACCATGAATTCCTAAACGCGTAAACGGGGCACGACAGACGCCTTATATTTCAAATCCCCC
>NC_051406.1:4414673-4414871 GCF_015228065.2 Penaeus monodon
TATTGAAGGTCCTGTGTCACTGTCGCTCATTTACGTCACAAAGGTGCCTCAACATGACACCCCCCCACCCGACCCCCACCCTCACCTGCCTGGCCAACCCGTCTCAAGGCTGCCTCGGGTTGCTCGTCGAGGAGAGCCAGAGTCTTTACTCTTCACTCTTTACTCATAATAGGCGGACCTCCTCCTCGGGGCCCAGGT
>NC_051406.1:4415320-4415596 GCF_015228065.2 Penaeus monodon
AAAGGAAAGGAGAGAGAGAAAAACGGAAAAGAGAGAGAGAAAAAAGGAAAGGAGAGAGAGAAAAACGGAAAGGAGAGAAAGGGGAGACGAAGGTATATTAGAGGAAAGGTGAAGGGAAAGAGAGCATGGAAGGAGAGAGGGACAAATAACGAGAAGACTGGGAGAAGGAAAGAGGCAAAAGGGGAAAAGAGGGGAAGCTGAGAGCAAAGGAAAGAAGGGAAAGACAGACAGATAAAAAGAGAAAGAAAAAAAGAAAGGGAAAAGGGAAAACGAAAG
>NC_051406.1:4415684-4415791 GCF_015228065.2 Penaeus monodon
ATGGTGTATTTAGGACCGCGATAAGGCTGTTGTGGCATACTTCATACGAGGTGTTAGCTAAAGGGGCAGGGTGGGGGGGGGGAGACAAGACCGTAAACAGAAGGAGG
>NC_051406.1:4416014-4416272 GCF_015228065.2 Penaeus monodon
CAGGCCCATCCCATAACAACCCCCCCCCCCACACACAAAACAAAGGCTCAAATCTCCCGACGGAGTAAACGCAACACTCCCGAAGACTGCGCGGGTGCTGAGCGGGCTGGCAGGCGCACGACGGGGCAGCACCAGCCAGGGGACGAGAAGTATCACCACGCAGTTTTGTAAAATCCTTTGCGATCTCGGATGTTGTTGCGGGGGCCACTGCCAAGATGCACACGCACTGACGCACGAACACTTGACACACGGATATTA
>NC_051406.1:4417199-4417449 GCF_015228065.2 Penaeus monodon
CGAACGTCCACACTCGCTCACTCTTTCGCTCTTCCACGGGAAACACATGTTCCCGCGTGTCCGTAAAATCGCGTGTCTCTGATTGTATGGCTTTTTTCCCTCTCTCTCCTTCGCTAATGTAGTTCAAAGGCCGAGGGAACGTTCACTCGCCGACAAAGCCCAGCTGTGCATATCGCTCACAACGGCTGCGGCGCTGCATATGTGGGCCAATTCGAGCAGCAGCTGAGAATGCGGGATTGCTGCAACTCCC
>NC_051406.1:4419176-4419295 GCF_015228065.2 Penaeus monodon
ATGCTCTTCCAGATTCTTCTCTCAATAATAGAAAAAACAATACGTTCCTCCACTGTAGAGTACGAAAAAAAAAAAAAATTGCAACTCATCTTCCTCTTATTCTTTTTTTACCACTGCAT
>NC_051406.1:4419406-4419495 GCF_015228065.2 Penaeus monodon
AGTTACAAAACCCCCCCGAATATCTCGCAACAAAACGACAATAATAATCTAGAAAAAAAAAAAAATCCATTCCCCAAAGCCGTAAAGAG
>NC_051406.1:4419516-4419593 GCF_015228065.2 Penaeus monodon
CCGCGAGAAACAGCATTAGCAACGGCAGCTCTATCGCCAGCCATTAAGAGAGCGAATAAACGTCTAGTCAACCTGTC
>NC_051406.1:4420320-4421966 GCF_015228065.2 Penaeus monodon
ATCCTGCGCAGTTCCCATGATCATCGCCTTCTTGCACCTTACCATGGCCTTCTCTGGCAGCTTCGTGGTCAGGCGCCTACCTCGGTCACCATCTTCGACGCCGGGGCGCACGTCAACCTCAGCTTCCTACTACAGCGCCGTCGTCATCGGTTTGGTTTCGCATCGTCGGGGTTTTCGTCAAACTTCTTGTTCATCGACGTAAATTTTCGGCCGGAAGGCCCCTGCTCATCACCTCGTGCTCCGGTTGCGGGGGCCTGCCTCTTCATGCTCGGAGGCTTTTCTTCTACGACCAGACCTTCAAGATCGAGTTCAGCGAGGATGTGGGTCCCCCTCGCCCTGGCCTCTCCATTCTACATTTCTTTCTCGTCCTTGGGCTTCCCCCCGTCGTCGAGCTCGTCCTCGGCGAGTTCCTCCCGACGACCGTCCGCGCCACAGCCGTGTCCATCCTCTACACGATTCCTCTTCGTGGGCGTGTTTCCGCTGCCGTGCAAAAAAACGTAACCCCCCTACGTAGCGGACGCCGTGGGCAAGTACGGGAGCCTTCTGGGTGTACGGGCGGTCTGCAACTTCTTGATGGCGATCGTCAGTGCCCTCACGCTGACGGAGACGCGCGGCCGGAGGACCCTCGAACAAGATCTCGCAGCAGCAGCAACAACAACAGGCGCGGAGTTAAAAGGCCTTATTCAGGGAGTTGTGTGTGTTGGTTGTGATCGGCCTGATTTTTCCCACCGTTTGCCCAAAATGGTTTCGCATTAGGCATTAAGCGTCGCTGAAAATGCCAAACTTTGAGGCGGGTGTATTACGGAATAAAAGAAATATAGGAATGTTGATGGAGATAGAAAGATATCTAGTAGCAGAAATTGGTTCGAAAATAATATTGCAAAAATGTAAATGATTTTTTTTTTTTTGTGTGTGTGTTTCGAAAAATAAGATAAAAAACAAGCTTTCACACTTTTAAATATTCCAATTTACTTTTCCCACTTTCAAATCCCATGCCAAGTTAATTACGATTTATAGTTTTGTGATTGTCATTGGTATGCATAATAAAGTCGTTTTATCCCCCGTATGATGATCTTTTTTTTTTCCACGAGGGGGAAAGTAAAAAAACTTGTCACTTTTTCTTGTCCCTTCATTTTAAAAATTTCCACGCAAATAAACTCGATACAGGAAAAAAAAGTTGGTTTGGCAAAAAAGACAAAAAATTTTTTACAGGCATTTTTTAATTTCTTGAAAAATGTTAAGATCGAGGATAGGTTTTATTTTTTTATAAGGGTTTTTTTTGATTTAATATAAAACTATAACTATTATCAATCATTACCATTCGTATTTCCCCTCTTAGTCATGGTTTTCTCCACCCATTTTTTTACTTACAATTTACCCACATAAGGAGTAATGAAAAATAATAAAAAAATGATGTTATTAATCCGCCATTACCAATGTCAGTCCTGCGGGGTTGTCTTGTTGTCCACCCTTCCCACTCTTGTTATTTTAAAAATTTATTACCCAATATAGTGTTGGGTTTTATTTATATTATTACCCAAATATAGTGTGGTTTTTATGTTTTCCAGGAGGGATAGGTAATCATTATCATATTCAGGGAAAAAAAAAAAATCTTGATAATCCTTCAGGGAATTATTTCCTCTGAG
>NC_051406.1:4423069-4423927 GCF_015228065.2 Penaeus monodon
TTTATAACATGTGTGGTGTGTGGTGTATAAAACAATACCAGGAAATTTATTTAAACAATATGAAATGATAATTACCAATTGGGGCTAAAAAGAGAAAAACGCACAAATATACAGCAAACAAAACGTACACTTTTTTGTACATTAATTGTCTGAACTACCATTTGCCAAGTGGCTCCGAGTTTTCGTGCATTTTTTACATTTCTCATTCTCTTCCTCTTTCACACACAGCAAGGGAAAAAACGACCGATTTCCTGGTAAAATGGCGTCTTCATCTTCAGTTTTTGGCATCTAATTCCAGGGTTTTGAGAGAAAAAACAAATTTTTTGGAAATTAGTTCCAGTTCTTCGATATGAAACCTTGTGCCACCGAGCATGAGAGAGGCTTGAAGTGATGGGTTCTAAAGGTTCAATTAACATTAGCAGTGGCATAAACGTGAAAAGTAAAAATCGCCACACCGAATATATTTGGTTGTTTAGTTTTTTTGGGATATGATAAACAAAAAAAAGCGATTATAAAAAGTGATAATGAAAAGGGTTCTGGAAGCGGAATGGTGAAAAATAGAAAACTGTAATCAAAAACACGGCGTAACTATAAACCGTATACTTTTTTGCTACCGGCGTTTGATAAAAAGTACTTCGTGCCACACAGTCAATTTTACGGAGGGCGTGTGGGTCGTGGTATTAAGGCTTCGAAAAACCACTTCTAAACCTTAAAAAAAGAAAAAAAACAAAGGTTACATCATTTAGGAGGACGGAATTCGAAAAACCTGCCAAAAAAGGATTTTGATCATAAACTCTACTGGAATAAAATAGTTTTACCGCATCGTGAAATGAAGCTTTCGAAACCTTTTCTAAACCT
>NC_051406.1:4424020-4424625 GCF_015228065.2 Penaeus monodon
ATTGAAATCAAGGAATGATTAATTCATTTAGGTGTTTCAAGAGGGGAATTGGAAGGGGGTAAACTTTACGGGAATATAGTATTGGGGGAATTTTACTTTTGGGGGGGGACTTTTTAATTTTTTTGGCCCTAGGGGGAGTTAAAACTTGGGGCGTCTATGGCTTGTTGTTGCGAGTAGAAAAAAATGTAATTGTCCGTGGGTGGAGGGAGATTTTACGAATTTTAAAAAGATCCTTTTTAAAAAATCGGGGTTTCTTTTCGAATAATATTCATTGGGAATGCAGTGGGTGGGATAGAGATAGAGAGGGGGAAGAGAAGGAATTTAGGGAGAAAGGGACAGGAGTAAAAATTTACTAAAAAAGTTATTCAGTGGGGAGATTTCCAACGTTCATACACAGTAAAAAAATAATTTCCGGGGAGTAAAACTGACCCCAAAAAATTATTAAAAAATAAGACAGGATACATTTTCACACGTTTGTATGTTGTGGAATACCACGTATTTTTACACAACACCCCAACTCAAAAAATATGTATATATTTTACTAAAAAAACTGGGTTTTTTCTGTTTTGAAAAGTTTTGAAAAGAGAAAAGGGAGAAAAAAAAAA
>NC_051406.1:4424714-4425039 GCF_015228065.2 Penaeus monodon
CAAGCACAAAAGCTCTCACCTTTATGAAAAAACCTTAAAACAAATAAAAGGGGGAATGAAAAAACTCGTAATGAAATTAGAGAAAAAAGGAAAATTTTATAATTTTTGGGGCAAAAAAAGAAATTCAATTTTTCCCTTCCTGTTTATGAAATTCAATGGGGAAAAAAAAAAAACACGGGAAAGTCAAAAAATGAAAACGGGGGGGCCAATCGATTTAAAAAATTTTTTCTTCCTTATTTTAAAACAAACAATACGGCAATAAAAAAAAACAGAAAAAAATTGTAAAACATTAGCACCGGGAAAGAAAATTCATTATTAGAAAGGG
>NC_051406.1:4425088-4425220 GCF_015228065.2 Penaeus monodon
CTTTTAAAACAGTGAAAACACTATACTTTAACATTTTTAAATTTTTTTTCTGGAAAAAAGTAAAATAAATAAAAAATTTTGAAGGTAAAAGATTCATAACATGGCCTACATGGCATGTGAACTTCTACCGCG
>NC_051406.1:4425252-4427973 GCF_015228065.2 Penaeus monodon
ACTTTCGCCCCAAAACCAAACTTAAAGGGGTTTTCCCCATTTTAATTTTTTTAAAAAATTTTGAAAAAAAAATGTTTTCTTGTTAAAATTAAAAAAAAGAAAAGTGGGACGGAATCCACTCTTCACAGGTTATCTTTAGGTTTTTTCCTGCATTTCATGGCATATATAAACCACACTTTCACACTTAAGAAAGACTTATAACAGGACTAATGCTAAAACATAAAAAGGTTAATTCATTCATATTTTCATTAGATAATTATCATATTAATGTAATTCTCCTAAGATAGCTCTTTCATGGGGGACCTTTTTTTCTTAAGCCTTCAAGTTTTGTTATGGTTTTCCAAAAGTTTTTCTTTGGCCAGGAGTTTTTTTTAGGGGTCGGGCAACTGGGCCTTCGCTAAAGGCACATTCGGCGCAAAATTTTCAAAGTCAGCGGAATCTTTTTTCCGGGGGGAAGAGAAAAGAATGTTTGGGATGAAGTCTTTACGAATGGGGCTTTTGTATTTGGAAAACGTCTAGGGGAGAAAAAAAGGTTTCTTTGTAAACCTCCGGTCTTGCTTGGGGTTTCTTGGTTTCCCGTTTTGGGGTCGGAATTAATTGGGGCGAGTTTTTTTCCTATGGGAAAAGGGGGAGCTGGGCCCTTTCCTAAGGGCAAAATTTCGCGGGTTTAACGGAAAATCCACCGGGAATCTTTTTCGGAGAAGGGGGAAAAGAATGTTCGGATGAGTCTTTACGGAATTGGCTGGTTGTAAAGGGGACGTCTAGGAGAAAAATTTTCTTTGTAAACTCCGGTTTCTTTTGCTTGTTTCTTGGGTCCCAGTTGGGGTTCGATAATGGCGTGGGTTTTCCTTGGAAAGGAGCTTCCCCCCCTTTCCTAAAGGCCACATTCCGCGTTTTTTAGGGAAAACCCAGGGAAATCTTTTCCGGGGAAGAAGAAAAGAATGTCGGATGGAGTTTTTAAACAAAAGGGGCTGGTTGTTTTTGGGGGACCGACTAGGAAAAGTTCAATTGTAAAACCTCCGATCTTGCCTTTTGTCCTTGGTCCAGTTTGGGCGGTTCGAAAATGGCGGCAGTTTCCCCTGTGGGAAGGGAAAAACTGCCCTTTCCTAAGGCACATTCGCGGTTCACAAAGTCGCGAATCTTTTCCGGAGAAGAGAAAGAATGTCGGATGAGTCTCACGAATGGCAGCTGTAAAGGACGGCTGAGAGGGCCTTGTCTCCCTGTACATTTAATCTTTTTTGTTTCTCGGTTTGTAGTCGTTAACGGTGTTGTAGATTTGTAGTGTTGATGCAGGCCCTTTGGTTTGGCGCGATTCATGGTGGGGGACCTCTCCGTGCACAGGAAAGCTGGTTTTCTTTTTTTTATCCTTGGGGAAAAAGGCCACTTTTTTGTTTTTTTTCGGAATTTTTTCCGGCTTAGCAACTAGGGGACAAAGTACTTTAATTTTTTTTTTGACGGATCCTTATGTGGAAAAAAAACCTTTCGGCTTTTTCCCCTATTTTTACTTTTTGGTGTTTTCCCGGCTTCTGAAATTTGAAAAAACTGGTCGTAAAAAAGGTTTTTTTGTCTGAGGACCGGAAACAAGGGGTACTTCTTTTTAGGTCTGGTTTTTCTGTCTCGGGGGGGAACAGGTGCCCCTTTTCCACAGGCAAGCCAAGTTAACCCGGGGGGGGAACTTTCTTTAAAAAAATGTTTTGGGACAAAGTGGGTTTCTTGGGGCTAAAGTCCAGCATTTGCGGTGGAGAAATAGATTTGGTTTGCATAATCATTTCCCCGAGGGAGAGGTGGGGGGGAAAAGGGGGAAAAAAACCCCTGTTTTTTCTACACGGATTGCACCAATAGCATGGGCATTTTCAGACTCTTTTCTTCTCGGAAAAATGGTCTTTTTCCCACCACATTGACCCCCGTGAATTCTACATTCATTAAAATGTTTTTTGCGCCTTATGCCTTCACGAGGGTTTCCAATTTCCCTGCAACTGGAACGGCAAAACAGCAATTCAGCCCTTACAAAAGAAAATTGAAAATCTGCTTTCTTCGCCCATTTTCTAGAATTAATGGACCCTTGGTTTTCCTGCGAACAAGGCCACGTTAGAGGGTTCAGTAAACGAAGGAAGTTTAAGGGTTTCTTTTTTATGCCGTAGAGGAAGGTTTCAGCTGGCGGGTTTTTGGATTTGACTGGAGGGACCGAGGTAGGATTCCAGGGCCCCACCGGAAGGAAGTCGAATCTTAAAAACAAAAACAAAACAAGGGAAAGTTGTTACTCAGCCCCATAAGGGGAAAAGAATCAGGATTGTGTTGGGGGCCGTCGGGCCATTTGGGGATTTTTTTCGTTTCATGGTAATTATAATTATTTCCCCAGTTTTAGGGTTTAATTCGAAAATGGGACGAGTACAAAAACTTTTTTGGATATAAAAAAACCACAATAATCAGTGCATTGAACAGAATAAAAGAAAAACCCACACCACCACACACCCCCCAAACAAACCACACCACCAAAACAACCACACAAAAATTATTTATATATAATAATAATATATTAAAATAATATATAATATTATATTAAATATAAAAATAATAATAAATTAAAATAAATTATTATTAAGTTATTATATTAATTATAAATATAATTTTAAATTAAAATTTATATTATATATACTTAATTTAATATAACATTACTTTAAAATATTAAAAAAAACCACAAGTATATATATTAATTTATAT
>NC_051406.1:4428347-4428877 GCF_015228065.2 Penaeus monodon
CTGCCGCCCACCTTCCACGTCACTGGAGTCTTTCCCCTTGACAATGTGTCAGTGTGACTCGCCAATGAATCACAGCGATTGACCGCGACACAAAGAATGCGCAGGTTCGTTATTCATTTACTCATTTATTCATATATTCATTTACTATGCACTCATCTTTGTTTTGTTATTCGCCATTATATGAAGGTGTGCCTAACGTTTGTCTGTCTACTCGGTTTGTCTGTCTCCCTAACCGAGCTGTATCCTGTGGCCGTGCACGAAAATATTAGGTGTGTCTGCATTTCCTTTAATATTAGATTAAGCTGCCTGGCGTTTGTAGAAACAATTATTGTTGTAAACGCATTTTTAATCTTAACTTTTTTATTCGAACTCCTGATGGCAGTAACTTTTATGATAATTATGGCAACTAAATAGTACTTAAATGGGCCTTCCTAATGCCGTGTTACTCCTGGAGGGCTCAGCCATATTACCTCTTAATGTGTTATATATGCGAGTGTAAAAATGTACTTGATTTGGCTAACAAAAGCCCT
>NC_051406.1:4429018-4429286 GCF_015228065.2 Penaeus monodon
CTCGGATCTGACTCAGAGCATCTTTTTTCCCCCTCTCTAAGCCACGTGGACCGCCGCCACCACCGGCACGCCCTCCATGACCAACCCAACACTACCCAGTTTCAGAAACCAACACACTCACAAGCCTCTTCAAACAAGGGAAGCCTATAAAGGAAACCTACAAGGGAAACCTAAATTTGGACACTTCATCGTCGCTGTCTCTTATTCATTGACTTTTTTTCAGCATTGTACACGAGGCCACTAAGGTTAATGTCATCCAGGGGGCGAC
>NC_051406.1:4429595-4429694 GCF_015228065.2 Penaeus monodon
TTAATGGCGGGAAAGAAACAAAATATAACTCTTACCACTGATTACATCTAGTTATAGTTATCAACGTAAATATTTGCCTTCGCAATAAGTAATCATTAC
>NC_051406.1:4429879-4430092 GCF_015228065.2 Penaeus monodon
GCCCTCATCATGTAACGGCAAAAGGGACCTATAAAATCATATCCCCCCTTATCCCCCCCTCTTTCTTAATCCGTCTTCTCCCCCCCCCCTTCCTACCCCACCTCATGTGGTCCTATGACGCCTGTTTACTCACACCTGCACAAAATTCTAAATGGTTTACTAATCCTACACAGCGGGGGAAGGGGGGGTGCAGGGAACGCAAGGAAAAGGACA
>NC_051406.1:4430652-4430863 GCF_015228065.2 Penaeus monodon
ACCGTCGCCAACAACGCCTCCATTAGTGTCAGGAGCGCAATGTCCCTTAGTCCGGCGGGAATGCAGAATCCTGCATACTATTAAGATTCTACTAGACAGGGCCAGCTCACAATAATGATTCACCTTCTTTTTTTTCTGGTCGACCGAAAAGTAAACAACATTGTTCTCAAAAGATTCTTGGCACCGCTGCGCTTCTAGGACCCTTTTCACC
>NC_051406.1:4430993-4431709 GCF_015228065.2 Penaeus monodon
CCAGATTTCATCTTCCACACGTAAATAACAGACAAGTCTAACCGATGTAAAAGTGGTACTGTTTTAATGATTCAATTTGCGTCTTTGTGTTAATTTCCCCTTCCTCTAGTTTACCTCTTGTTTATCCGACTTAACCTGCAATTTCTTCCTGGAAACTGCCGTCGATTGGTTGCTTATGCCATAACCTGCATGTAGACTTTACATTCATTTTCGTCCCGTCAAAAAGTATATTAAAAAAAAATCTATAACGACATAAACGGCACTGTGTTCCTTTTAACTCAACACCATCCTAACTAAATCAAATCAAGTACATGACAATAACAGCATATATGAAGCCACTCAAGCGTCGCACAGCAGCATTCTAACCTCTCTATACCTATCCACAAGCAACGTACGAACACATCATACTAAAACATTATACACCTGTACTATATAACCACACAGGGCGAAAGAGTTATTGGCATAACCATGTAGGAATTACTGCCCTATTGACTTGACCCGCGCGTGCCATACCCTAACCAGGACGGGGCGGGCTAGGTCTAGCACTGCGCACTGAATGGTCGACTGCAGGGGAGCTCATACGCAATCATCCACGGAACAGGAATAGATGTCTTTGTAATCTTATGTGTACAACGGACATACAAGACTACGGGACCATCTATTACCACGGATGTCCATTTATCTATTCGTTCACCACTACTGTTCAGTGACTACTG
>NC_051406.1:4432135-4432591 GCF_015228065.2 Penaeus monodon
TATTGCCATTTATCAAACCAAAATCCCTGTTTAACAGTTTAACATATTATTCTTTCACAGTTACCCAAGAAAATTTATTTTAATAATTCATTATTAATTTGTCGTCTTGAATAGTTGAAAAAAAAGTATCAATCTTGCTCATTTTACAAACACTGCAAACTTACTATGAAGCAAACCAGTACCAGAAGAAAAGGGAAACTATATACATGTTTAACCACAGTCACTTTAGTAAATGTTTTGGAAGCAATATCCTGGCAAATATTTTATGTACAGAACAGCATTTAACCTTCAAACTTTCCTTTTTACCCTGACTTTTTTTGGGGGGCAATCAAGCATATGGGCTGCTACATTTTTGCTTCAAAATAAAACGCTTTTGGTTCTTTTCAGCTTTCATTTAATTTATTAAGGTTAACATGCATGACAAGGACAACTCCTTTAAAAGAACTGCAGAAAAAC
>NC_051406.1:4433785-4434962 GCF_015228065.2 Penaeus monodon
ATCTATCATGCAATGGTGCATGCCACTTGTTCTGATCTATAGATGTGTGTAATTATCCTGGTTATTACGGCAGTAATTATGAAGGACTGGTTATGATATGATATTCCTTCAGCCATAATTTGGAGTTGTGGTATGTAATATATGGTTAAAAAAGTCACTCAATAACTTAAACGAAGACTGAAAAGAACAATTTGAAGATCTTAAGTATATCTGAAATGGATATCTCAAAAATTTCATAATGTTGTGGTGTGCTCTGTTGGATGTGAAAGCTCAAAAACCAATTTCTTAGTACTAATAGACTTTTATATTAATATATGTAATCATCATTTCTATATACAAAAAAAAAATTGTCTTGAAAATATATGTTTTCCTTCTTTTACCATATCTTAACATAAAGATTAAAATTGGAGAGTGAATGAAAGTCTATTCTAACATACATTCCAAAACTCAAAATGATCTTCCCTGTCATTTCTGTGCATGATGTATGTAATATGATATAAAACACTGGTGACAAAACAAAACAAAATGATCCTATTCTTGATTTTTAAAGTGATTTAAAGCTGATCTTGACACCTTAATTGTTTTTCATAAAAATAAATCTAACCTGTTGGAAAACAAAAATAAATACCACACACACTTCTGTACCCTCTGCAATCATCACATCTTGAAATAAAAAAGAATATGAGTACTTACCATACTGTCCGCCTTCCTTATAAGAGGTAGGTTGCGGTGTGACTTCAGCAGAATGTCGCTTGAGTTGACCCTGAGGATCACAGGGCGTCAGGTGTCGGCGCATAGGCACTTGTATTGGGCTGATACCTTCTAGAGAGCCTATGGGGGCTGGGATGTTTACTGCAGGAATGAGGGCAGGAGCGAGTGTGACATCTGAGCGTGTTGGGGGCTCTATATTAGAAATACTAATAGCCAGTGGCTGCATGTGCTCATGCAGGTCATCACTTGGCGCAGTACTCCATGGGGAGCCCTCTCCTGTCACAACCACTGTGCTGGATACATTAGGACTAATAGCAGGCCTTGGAAGCTGAGGTGAGCAACTGCCACTGGTATTGGTGTCTATTACTGGGTACGTCCCTTCACTTTCTTCACTACCCCAGATGGGCCTCTGTCAGAAGGAAAGAGCCAAGCATTTTAGGTGAAACATTATTAATTGGATTTTGAT
>NC_051406.1:4435496-4435809 GCF_015228065.2 Penaeus monodon
GGGCAGGGTGTGAAACAGAAAACTCTTGAGTGACATACAGATCTGACTCTTCACGTGCAAGATATTTGCAAAAAAATATGGGCCTGGGCCCCTGAAATACATAGCAGCATTGTCCTAGAAATTATGGTATATAAAACAAACACAACTAAATCTCAACTTACTGCATTTTGAAAATCTGAGAGCAAGATACTATTATGAGACATTGCGCTCCGAGTGAGCCCATCACCAGCGGTATCGTTGGTGCTCAACTCACTCACATCCCTGCTAGTGTGCCCTGTACTTGACCCAATACATGGAGACCTATAGGAATCTG
>NC_051406.1:4435860-4435924 GCF_015228065.2 Penaeus monodon
TTTACTTGTATTTAATTCCTGATGATGAAAAACTTACTTTCACCTTTATATTACTATAGACCAA
>NC_051406.1:4435977-4436359 GCF_015228065.2 Penaeus monodon
ATGCCACTCCCACTTACCAGTTATTGAATCGTCAGAAGGAGGATTGTGGATAGGTTCGTCAAAGCCCTTCAGAAAACGGCATATTTTGGAGACTTTTTCCACCACCTCCTCCATGCGCGGCCTCTTTACATGGTCATGGTCCCAACACCTGTTGTAGGAAAAGAAAAGATAAAAAAAAAAGATTGAAAAAAATGTAATAGAAATTTTGAACACTGGAATAATTTCTTAATATTCCTGTGAAACAATATTCTATAAAAAAAAATTATAGTAAATAAAAAAAAATAAGAAAGCAATGAAAGTGTGGAAAAGGGGAAGAAACACAAAATGGCATGAAGGGAAGATGGTTGAAAGGCAGATACAAAGTAAAGGAGAGAAGGAGGAA
>NC_051406.1:4437055-4437494 GCF_015228065.2 Penaeus monodon
TGATTGGAAGGCAAATAAAGATTGAGTGAGAAGTTGAAACAGAGAGAGAGAGGGAGGTTGAGTGGGTGTAAACCAACAAGTTCCAATCCAACCTACATCTCAGTGAAATCTCCCACACGTAAGATCAACTGAGCCTTACCGTTTCATAAGGTTTTCTAGCAACTTGGGACAGCCTGTCACTAGAGGTGGTCTCTGCTTCTGGTGCACAGCCCACATGATGCGCACTGCTAGTCCCAAGTCCTCGAAGGGCACGCGCCTTGTTATCACCTCCCACAAGATAATGCCCCAACTGTACACATCACATTTTTCTGTATAGAGTTTCCCTGAAAAATAAAATATTCATTCTTCAGTATTCTCCTCTGAGTAGATATCTTGACCAATATGATAAACAAATATATTTTACTATATCTAGTTTCAAACACTAATTGGTGTTAATGTC
>NC_051406.1:4437666-4437878 GCF_015228065.2 Penaeus monodon
AAGGAAATAATTGCAAAATAAAGATTTGAGCACCATATACTTGTACCTATTGTTATGACTTAAAAATGTGTACTTTACCACTTATAACAAATGTGGTGGAAAATTTACTTAATCTACAATTATATTTGCATAGGCCATGGAAATATAATTGTATAATGGCAACTGTAAAACATGTGCTATATGTAAAAGAAAAATACGAAAAATCCAAACTC
>NC_051406.1:4437933-4438951 GCF_015228065.2 Penaeus monodon
TTTGTCCCCTACGTCCACTTGGATATGGGACTAACTTTGACTGATTACTAGGAATTTGAGACATGACCATTCTGACTGACACTTTTCACACACTTATTCCATGCCAGGTAGGATTTCTCCAGTGAAAAATTATAAGTGCCGGAAAGTTATATTTCTGCTTTCTAATGAACAAATGTTTGGTGCGCATGACTTTCAAATGACATGGCATGGATACTTCTCATTTGGCATTTGGACCTGGTTTACTACAATGTGATTAGATGTCACCCAGCATGAGTGGGTGAATTTCAATATCTAAGCAAAATTCTTGATACCAAAGCTCTTTTCAGATATTCTTCTCTTTACATCATTAAGAAAAAGCAACAGCAGTGCAAATAAATAAAATAAATTCTAAAGAAAATTGGAGATTATTATCCTTTGCTACAGCTGGTCAAAAGCCATAAATAAATTAAATAAAAAAAATGATAAGGTTCAATACTGATGTTTGTGACCGAGATACAATTGTCAGATCAATGACCTGTGTCTGTTCTTTAAACATGTTACTTCCATGGTTGAAGCCATAAAAGAACAAGAAAGAAAAAGTGTTGAAACTACTCACCTTCGAAGACTTCAGGAGCCATCCAGGCAGCAGATCCTCGGTTATCAGACATAATGGTACTGAGTTCACAAGCCGTCCCAAAGTCACAGACTTTCAGGATTTTTGCTCCTTTTGTAAGAAGCAAATTTGGAGGTTTGAGGTCCCTGTTTGGAAAAGATTTCTCTTCAATTTTTATTTTCACAGTCTCAAAAAAACATATACATAAAATAACACTCAATACAAAACAAAAACATCATGGTCATCTCTCACCTGTGCAGCAAAGGCCGTGGCTGTATGGAGTGGAGGTAGGCTACAGCCTTGGCACACTGCAATAACCATGAAATGCCATGGGCCAGATTGTATTCTGTGTTTGGGGAATTGTGTAGCACTGAAAAATAGAGAAATTTGCTGCAGTTAATCTTTAAAGAATGTGTATCTTCATAG
>NC_051406.1:4439180-4439258 GCF_015228065.2 Penaeus monodon
AAATGTTCACAATTCAATTAGGTGGAAGGAAGTAAGCATGGATACTACCACAGTTATTCAGACGAGTTATTGCTTTCA
>NC_051406.1:4439504-4439612 GCF_015228065.2 Penaeus monodon
CTGTGATAGCTTAGACGAGTTGTTGCTTTCATCTCGCATACACAGACAGAAATGTTGGAGAAATTCATAGGAGAACAACACGTCCAGCTTCCATCAGCGCAATGCCTG
>NC_051406.1:4439745-4439866 GCF_015228065.2 Penaeus monodon
CAACAGGAAGATTGTGAAAGAATTGTAAGAGTGATTACTTATTAAATTAAATAAATATAACGGAAAATGCCAGGGAGTGGGGGTGACTGTCCCATTTCCATCTCACATTTGTTTTAATTAT
>NC_051406.1:4441717-4441794 GCF_015228065.2 Penaeus monodon
GCCATGTATCATGCAGCTCTGGCTTCTAGCATTTTTATGAGTTTAAGTTTCCCCTTGTTCACAGTCTTCAAGACTGT
>NC_051406.1:4442052-4442550 GCF_015228065.2 Penaeus monodon
CCCCTGCTAATAAAATTACACAACTTGCATAATTCAGATGATTAGTTTAATTACATGATGGACAAATTATTTATTATTATTAGAATTAATGTTTCATCAAAATGTCATTTTAATTTTTTTTTCCTAATTTCTTTCATAAAAAAAAAAAATAAATAAAACTAATACACATATGTTAAAAATCATCCATAGGGGGTGTAGAAAACTGTAGAAGTGTGAGTGGAAACCAGGTCACAAAAGAACCTGGTGGGCAAATGTAGGTATGAATGGCTTCTATAGAGAATGATAACAATGCATTTAAATTATTGTGGAATAGGTAAATACATATATATATTAAAAAGAAAACAGTTACTTATTTCATATACATGCATTCTTTTGGTGATTTCTTTAAAAACTATTACTAGTCTTTAGACTAAATTTACACATTTTTTTTTCATACAGACATTAAAAACGATCATATTTGTGTAAACTGAATCCTAAATCATCTATAAGCCAATACCT
>NC_051406.1:4442598-4442679 GCF_015228065.2 Penaeus monodon
GTCATTATGACATTCTGGGTCATATCAGAAAATAAAATGATGCTTCATGACTCATCACTGGGTCACTTCACGTGGAACGTG
>NC_051406.1:4442738-4444561 GCF_015228065.2 Penaeus monodon
TACTGCAGGAAGTGTAAAAAAATTGCCAGATACCCTCATGTTGGTTCCATGATACCACCACTATATTTACTAGATTTAATTCTAATTTCTAGTATATTGTGTTCTAGAATGATTTTCAAAGTTGTGCTATTCTCTAGACAGCTTTAACACACATGATTTTTAAAGCAAAAATGTGAAATCAACAACTTTATTTGAAGGGGATCACATGCTAATATCAAGTACCATATTATTGGTATTTTACAACCTGACATCACCTAATAATGAAAGATGACATATAAAATCATGATGAAAAATCCCAGATGCCAAGTGATGCCCAATCACTTCAAGAGTCTGTCTCCCAGTAGTCAGAATGACAGCTCCTTGGCTGACTCAAAGTTGAGCAAATATCTATTTGTGGCACTGCTTGCACTTATGTATCATGGCCTTGCCAAACTCTACCAAAAATTTTTACACATGAAGGGGTTACAGACCTTCAGCAAATACCACAAAGATGCTAAAGATAAGACTAACACTGTGATATTAATTTCATGAAATGATGACAACATATACATAAAAAAATATACATGAACATTAATCCACCACAATATCAGACACCTACATCCCACCTACACTCCTAAAATTTTCCAAGACACATTCCATCATTACTATTGATGCCTTCAATTTCAATTTTTATGGCTAAAAAGACATGTATGACCACAGTCTTTTTTTAGCCATTTGCATTATTTCTGTACTATTATTTCTATCATGCATTTAATAAAGAGCAAATTATCAACAATGAACATTCATAAATATGACTTTTAAGCAAATGTAAAGGAATCACTCTTCCTTCTCATTTTTGTTTTCATTCAAATCAAATGAAACATTCATACTTGAGTTCTAGCTTAAAACTAGTCCCAAATTTTGCATCACAGCAAACTACCTATTTGTTTTATTTACATATTCAAAACAATCTATCCCATTCATATTCAAATGCAAGGGGGCACTGTAATAACTTTTTCATCTTTGCACTCTACTGACAGGAACTGTATTTGAGATATGAAATGTCTATGAAATATAATACTTCTGAATTGTAAAATAGCGCTCTTCAAATACCTTAAAACCAAAATTTGCCTTAGTGAAACCTGAAAATGTATGCCCTTTTTTTGCTGCAGGGGGACAGACAAGCTGGATGGTTTATGGTTCTTGGAGGTGAAGTTTAACCCACATGAATTTAGATATTCAGGATACAGAAGCTAATTAACAGCTTTGACCTACAGTAAAATTTCAAGGTACTACCTGTAAAGCACATCAAACTCATGTAAACTTTTGTCTTTGATATCTCATTTTACAATCAACTGTACAAATAATATCACTTTTGTTCAGATTACATTAATTACTGGTAAGAAGCACACCTTAAATTAATTGAAAAACATTTTATCTCCAAATACTAACAATAATTCAAAACCATATCATAAAAAAATGAAGCCATATATCATAATCTATACAAAGTAAAAGTTAGCCAATAAAATGTGTGTCATACCTAACAGCTGTCATGATCTAATTTCATTCATTCTAGGGTAAAACCTATGCTCCGCAAAATGAGAAAACACAGTTGTGCTGACATTAACACCAAAGAATCATCATCAACTTACAATGATAGAGGGATCCACCATCGGCATATTCCATAACAAGGCACTTATGGGCATCGGATGTGCATGCCCCATATAACTTGATGATGTTCTCATGTTCAACTCGAGCCAATTGTTGAACTTCATTGTAAAAGGCATTGACCTGAAACATCGGAAAGTATTAGTAGAATAGAAGATCTGACAAGTTGCAATGCC
>NC_051406.1:4444788-4445147 GCF_015228065.2 Penaeus monodon
GAGAGAATAATTTAAAGTTTCTGGCCAAGTAAATCACATAAAACTAATTCACAAGATTTACAAGTTTTCTTTCTTTCATGAATCATATCTGACGAACATATATATTTATATAATTTTTTCATCACATTAATTACATTCCCACTTTCAGTATTAGTTAGATGCAGAAACTACTTTTGAAATGACTTATTTTTTACCACAAAATGGACATCTGTAGGGAGCGATTCTCTGCCTTTTTGTACCAGCCAAAAGGGTAGGCATATGCATAATATATCTTTAATGAATATGATGTGTAAATAAATCATATTAACCTTGCTTTTCTAGACTTTATAAGCTGGTCAAAAGTAAAAGAAATACTGCTA
>NC_051406.1:4446652-4446812 GCF_015228065.2 Penaeus monodon
ACCCCCTTGTTCACGGCTGGCATCTACTATGATGCCATTGTGATGTAGAGCTGATGCCATGGGTGGCAACCCTACAGATGCAATCCATACGGATGTAACCATTTGGCGGACCGCACAGCCGCCAAAAAAGTCCACACATATTGGGTTAATACTACCATTC
>NC_051406.1:4446930-4448729 GCF_015228065.2 Penaeus monodon
CAGTTCAGTATCTGCTGTTTTAAAACAAACACAAATAAAATTTGAAATCTATCTATTTATAATGTCTTGAATTCCCCAACTAAACACAAGAAATATTACTTTCAAAAATACATTATCCACTTCCTTAATTTTGATCAATTGCAATAATTATCTCTTTACTTCTTTACAAACATTAAATATATAACCATCTATATACAGTGACACAAAGCAAAAGAAAAAAATGTGGATGACTATCAAGGGCTTAAGTTCGATACCACTATAACAACATACCTCTGATTCCGTTTCTACTTTCTTAACTGCAACAGTTACACATTTCCACACAGCTTTGTAGACGACTCCGAATGATCCTTTTCCAATACTCTGAAAGAAAAGTGGACAAAAAATGCAACTTTTTCCTCTTATCATGTGCTACTTTATATGCAGTAGTAATGGTATCAGATTCCTGAATTATAACAGATGATAAATTACCATTACTCTCAAAGAAAAGATTTATAATATTATTATTATGTCATTTTATGAACAAAATTAGCATTTTGACCTTTACTCCCTTCCCCCCCCCAAAAAAAATGGTAATCAAAATCTAAGCTTTTTATTCCTTCTATAACTACTCTCTCATGCGACATTCTACAAGCCTCCAAATTTCATAATGTTGTGAAATTAAAGTATTTATAAACAGAAAATCTTTGCTACACCATTCTTCCAGAAATATTCAACAAAAATAAAACACTTCCCTAAATCGAAACAAAGGAGGTCAGAGTTTATCTGCCACACACATTCACCTCAGTCCCAGAACAAATACAATTTAATTTTACGAAAGCTATGATAACAGCATATATATCTTCACATCTATCACAAAACTGGTTAGGGATATACAAAATAGCCATAACATCTATATGTACCTCATAACTAAGGTTGACCTAAATATAAATAAATTTCTTGAAAAACAGTATGGCAGCAAAACCTGATGGCTATTTCTTAATAAACAAAGTTCCATATCATTTATCAACAGGTAAAGGTTGCTCTGTAATTGCAATGCAAATGATATGACCTTCATTACCAATTTAAATTCATGGGGGGAAATAAAGGTTCAGGAAGTAAAATAATGTAAGAAAAATACATATACTAAAATGGTTTCCAAAAATATGTTCTTCACATTTTTCAATTATTAAAACGAAAACAAAAGGTGTTGAAATAACATTGCGAAATTAGTCTAAAATAGGGATGTTTTGCTTTTTTTTTCATTCACCTGTTAAGATTCTCTCTAAAGTGATATACAACCCGACCAACTGTACTAACTCGATAAGATTACAAAAAAGCGAGACCTTCTACTGCAATTTTCATCCGACTTCAAACCTAACTTCGAAAACTCTCCTTCAATATAATTTTTTTTTTCTGCTGACCGAATTTGTGTATTAAAAGTCCCCCGACAGGACAAATCGGCACGGGAATTCTCCTTTACCTCTAAAAAGTGGATATCTTCCTTATCTATCTCTTCACAGTTCTCGACCTGGTTATCCATGGCAGATATGTGCATCGTCTCAAGTCATTTCTCACGGGGGAAGTTGGAGACAATTTTTGACATAAACAATCGCTCTCCGTAAAACCTTTCCTAAGTATAGATGCCGAAACTACACGATTTCCAGCTGATCACTATAAGATTCGATGCTTTATTCTTAGATTCGAATTCTATTATTCGGGATGATACGGGATCGAATCCCCTTTGGGGTTCTTGAGCTCCATCTCGATTCTTGTGTCCGAGAGCAGACGGAAAACAAGACAAGGTCGAGAAGCGCAAGCAA
>NC_051406.1:4448809-4449058 GCF_015228065.2 Penaeus monodon
CCCATTGCTGCTTATCTTTGTATTTAATGGTTCCTTTAAGATTCTTAATGCTTATTCCATATAGCTTATCGCTGGTGTATATCCCGCGACATAAATGAAATGGAAAAATTATATAAAGAAAAATATCATGGAAAACACCATGAAAATCGTAACAAGATAGTTTGAAAACTACCAATAGACACACAGCATTTTATATAAACAAGATCTTAAATATATAACACGGTTGACGAAATCGACCTGAATAGGCTA
>NC_051406.1:4449086-4449268 GCF_015228065.2 Penaeus monodon
TTACTTATGGTCTTTTCAGCATCAGTATGGATTTCATCAACTTCTCTGTCGTAAACACATTTATATTTGGCTTGATAGAAATTTATTGCAATGATGAAAATTAATACTTATATTCTGATTAAGTTAAAATAAAAATTACTGCCATTTTGTAAGAATTACAAGGAAATTATTTAGGGAACAAG
>NC_051406.1:4449395-4449973 GCF_015228065.2 Penaeus monodon
ATATGCGACTTTTCTTAGTTGAATATAATTTTCTAATCTCCCAGAACATCAAACATACATGTATGTATAAAGAGTCCTGATATCATCTGAATTTATTTTGCATCATTTTTTGAGCTAATAATAAAACTTGAAAAAGAAAAAGAAGAGGTTAAAATTAGTAGCGAAGAATGGTCGAATTTCTTAGATTATCCAAGGGCGGATACGGACGAAATATATCGGAAACAGAAAGGAAAAATGCCTGTCTATACATAAAAAATAATTAAGTCTATTAATCAAATAATAATTAAAGGAGCGTGTACTTGTAAAACAGACAACAAATATATTAAACTTGAAAAATATACACAATAGAAATACTAGTAATAATTAATATTTTTTTGATAATTTTATACCTTTTGACTGCGGACTTTATATAAGAATAAATTTTGTTTGATAAAGAATGTGTTTTAGATGTAGAAATGAGTTACTTTCCTTATTATAATTTATACTACCGGTATTTTTATCTTACTCACCTGGTATTATCATGATCATATATTTAACCCTTTTTATTCATAACATTTTTCCCACGGACACTATCGTTC
>NC_051406.1:4450510-4450756 GCF_015228065.2 Penaeus monodon
AAAGTGTGAAGAACCCACCTAGTGATGTACAACAAAGAATCTTAAAGATATGTTTCTCTCTCTATTCACATCTTTTCATCTCTAATATCTCTCCTCAATCTCATTTTTTCCTTCTTTTTTACCGTTACCCCAGGAAAAAAGAATCTAAATTGTTGTAAAATAGACCCAGAAATCAGGATGGTACTCGACGAGACGGTCATATTTCTGTTATATAGGAATAAAAAAAAAAGATTTTCAACAACTAAG
>NC_051406.1:4450779-4450983 GCF_015228065.2 Penaeus monodon
TGTGGTAACAATGATAACGATAATATTAATTCTTTGAAGCAAAATCTTTGTGTTTGGAGTATCTATCTTCATTTAACGAAAAATATATATCTATCTTCATATGAAAAGTCAATTTCATAACTCATAACGTCACCGCATAGATAGATGTGATAAGATAAACATTACCTTAAAAATTCTCTACTTCTCTCTCTGCCAGTCTTACGT
>NC_051406.1:4451046-4451346 GCF_015228065.2 Penaeus monodon
GGAATTTCATTTCATTATGTTGGCATCTAATAAAATTGGTCAAGTTTGTTTTATGATATTTTTCTGTGACAAGACTGCATAATACATTTTTTTAAACTTGTGTTTATAACCAATCATTTTCGTTTGGATCCGCTCCAGGGTAATATCAATATAAGAGGCACACGAATAAGTTCTATATTTACCTATATTTCTGCAACTGTTATATGCGTCTCCCCTCCTTCCTCACTTACTTTCAAGAACTTATAGAAAATTCGAGTAAGTCAAGACTCTTTAACTAAAAATCAAAAAGAAAAATGTCAT
>NC_051406.1:4451564-4452143 GCF_015228065.2 Penaeus monodon
CGTAAAAGTTCGAGACGATACGTATACTGCACCAAAACTCGGAAAATTATAAGGTAAGCTTGGGCTTTTATCTACCAAATTCAGTTTAACACGTCTGTGATCAAGGCCAATATGGTATATAAAATCAGGTATCTCTGAACTACATATTTCAAAGAAAACGTGTCGGTTTTGAAAAGTTTAATGAAACAAAATATATGACCTATTTTTTCTATTACTGACATTCTTTCTTAATATATCAATGTAATGATTATCCATTCTGTTATCTAAATGATTGTTGCATAATTAGCATAATTACATTAGTTTTATGTCAGATACTATACTTAATCATAACTATTAATTTTGTAGTAGTTAAAAAAATATATGTTTCTACAATTTTCATGGTATATGGACGTCACTTGGAGTTCTGTTTTACATGCTTAATTGCTTGTCATTGGCCATCTGTAGTAATCAATATGTATGTAAGGAATGCAATTTTACACCACAAAAGGAAGAAAACAAAAAGTGATAATAAAAAAGAAGTAATAAACGGGATTGAGAAAAAAATGCGAGACATTGCCAGCATAAATACTTGAAAAAAGA
>NC_051406.1:4452195-4452385 GCF_015228065.2 Penaeus monodon
ATAATAAGTGACATTAGTAAAATAAGTTGTTTTAGTAGAAAAAAAAGTCAAGCTAGTTTACAAAAACTTTAACATTACAGAATTTATAATAGTATTACTAATGACCGACTGTCATCCAAAAATAGTGGTATAAAATCCAGATATCGAGAATGTTATGTCTTATGAAAATTGGTTATGACAACTAACCTTT
>NC_051406.1:4452933-4453249 GCF_015228065.2 Penaeus monodon
ACTGGTATCCTAAATTTTCACCATAAACTTCGGATCCCGCTCGATGAACCAACATTTCGAACGAGTCTCGAAAAAAACATCACACAAACAAAACTGTTTCCGCTCGACTCGTATGCAGCGTAATAGTCGTTGTTACATATATATTTTTCTACCACAGCCTCTAGAAAATTCAGCCTGACTCAGATGAATTTCAGTCTTATCCTCGAAATCACCGTGTTTCCGTGACTGACAACTGGATATATAATCAACAGCGAATATGAACATACAGCTGGATATTAGATGGTCGACTTGGTCTTCACAATTGAGGTTGTGTAAC
>NC_051406.1:4453301-4453897 GCF_015228065.2 Penaeus monodon
CTGTTGTTGTTTTTGGTGTTTCTCTCAAATGATACTTTATTAAAGTATAAACATTGGAATGACTAGATTACATTATCAATTTAATAATAAATACATACTCTAGCAATTACTGTAAAAAAAGGGATTAGACCAACTTGATTAAGGAAATCCATACTCTTCGTTAGAGAAATATAATTCAGCAATATAAAATCAGAATCAAAATTACTGTCTCCACTCGTAAGAAAGTGAGTTCGGGGAATCGAAATACCTGATTTGATTCAAGCAATTAATTGTACCCACCAAGTAATCCAAAACATAAACCTCAGTGTTCACATATAATGAAACTACCAGCGAAAGGTGAAATGGGGTTTTCAGAGGTTCAAATATATAATAGTTATGTGTCAGACAATGCAAGAAGGTTAGCACATAAAAGTTAATGTTGTCTGTCCTGGTAAAATGTCTATTACCTATTTTATAAACGTGATGTAATAGTTATTCGCCAGAGATAGACACTGGTTATCTGGACTATTTGAGAATCAAACACATGGAAGCAAATATGTAGGCTGAACTGAATGAACCTTCTGGATAAAGGTGGAAAAATTCTTGTTTTCATTTGA
>NC_051406.1:4455340-4455794 GCF_015228065.2 Penaeus monodon
GATCAAGAAATTTTAATATGCTGGCAAGACAGGGACATGGGGAAAGAATGTACAAGCCTCAGTACTGCCTATATAACAGGGCCATCGTCTGCCATTCTATTATCAGTCTGTATATCATATTTTGTGTCGGAGAAGAGTCAGTTTTCGGGAAATTTCAAAGTGCCATAAAATCAATCCCCGTGAAAACGTGTCTTCGTTTGAAACTCGATGAAATTTGCACTTATTATTTAAATGTATGTACATGTGTATCGGAACATGTATGAGATGTAACTCGAAGATAGGAATACATAGAAAGACTTATGCGTTTAGTGTTTTGTCGAAATGTCCCGCCAGGTAAATACTTGTCTTGCCCTCAGGTAGAAGAGAACACTTTGCTGACGAGGCGCAATCAGCACCAGGCCTGGAGAACGTCGCAGGAGAGGCGGCCGCGTCCAGGTGGATGGTGGGCGCTGCA
>NC_051406.1:4455819-4455896 GCF_015228065.2 Penaeus monodon
GCGTGGCCGCAGGAACCGCGGGCGGGGTCGATGGGGCGTTGTTGCAGACGCCCCTTGTGATCGAAGCCAAGCCCGCG
>NC_051406.1:4456496-4456768 GCF_015228065.2 Penaeus monodon
AATAAGCTATACAAAAGTGAAACCCCCATTCCTCCCCCCCCCTCAGGTGTACGGCACCCTGGCCACCGCCCTCACCCACATGGGTATGGGTACAATCCTCGGCTTTTCGGGCATCACTCTTCCCCAACTCACGGACTCGACCTCGAATGACCTCGTGCTGAATACCTTCCAAGTTGCCATATTTAGTAAGTACGTGGCGCTCAGAAGCTAGTTTATTTTTTAGGGGTCGTGATGTAATGGTAATTATGACTCATTTGTCTTTGGTCTGATAT
>NC_051406.1:4456986-4458821 GCF_015228065.2 Penaeus monodon
CATCGCCGCCCCTCAATGCCGGCCGCCCCCCCAGGCAGCGTGATCAACCTCGGGGCCGCCGTCGGGTGCATCGCCGGGGGCGTCCCCCTGGTGCGGATCGGCCAGAGACTCACGCTGCTCATGGTCCTGCCGGTGGCGCTGTTGGCCTGGCTCACCCTCTTCACCTCGCAGTACGTCTGGGCGATCGTGGCTGCCCGGGCCGTGCTGGGCATCGCCATGGGCATCATGGCCAGCTCGTCTGTGAACTACATCGTGGAGCTGGCGGACAGTAGTCTCCGGGGCAGACTAGTGGCCATGCTAAACATCTCGCGGTACCTGGGTTACCTGTTCATCTACGCCGTGGGCAGCTCGGCCCTGACGTGGCGGGAGGTGGCCCTCGTGTGCGGCTGCGTCACCACCGTCCCGCCCTTCGTCGGGCTGCTCTTCCTGCCCGACTCGCCGCGGTGGCTAGCGACGCGGGACCGTCTCGAGGAAGCCCGCCGCTCTCTCGTGTTCTTCAGAGGCCCCGACTACGACTCCATCCAGGAACTGAACAGCATCCTGGCGCAGCTGGACCAGAGCGTAGGAAGCTGCAAGAGCACGAGGGACCAGCTGCGGCGCATGCGGCAGCCGGCCATCCTGCGCAGTTCCATGATCATCGCCTTCTTGCACCTTACCATGGCCTTCTCTGGCAGCTTCGTGGTCAGCGCCTACCTCGTCACCATCTTCGACGCGGCGCACGTCAACCTCAGCTCCTACTACAGCGCCGTCGTCATCGGTTTGGTTCGCATCGTCGGGGTTTTCGTCAACATCTTGTTCATCGACGTGATCGGCCGGAAGCCCCTGCTCATCACCTCGTGCTCCGTGTGCGGGGCCTGCCTCTTCATGCTCGGAGGCTTCTTCTACGACCAGACCTTCAAGATCGAGTTCAGCGAGATGTGGGTCCCCCTCGCCTGCCTCTCCATCTACATATTCTTCTCGTCCTTGGGCTTCCCCGTCGTCGAGCTCGTCCTCGGCGAGTTCCTCCCGACGACCGTCCGCGCCACAGCCGTGTCCATCCTCTACACGATCCTCTTCGTGGGCGTGTTCGCTGCCGTGCAAACGTACCCCTACGTAGCGGACGCCGTGGGCAAGTACGGAGCCTTCTGGGTGTACGGCGTCTGCAACTTCTTGATGGCGATCGTCAGTGCCCTCACGCTGACGGAGACGCGCGGCCAGACCCTCGAACAGATCTCGCAGCAGCAGCAACAACAGGCGCGGAGTTAAAAGGCCTTATTCAGGGAGTTGTGTGTTGTGTTGTGATCGCCTGATTTTTCCACCGTTTGCCCAATGTCGCATTAGGCATTAGCGTCGCTGAAATGCCAAACTTTGAGCGGGTGTATTACGGAAAGAATAATAGGAATGTTGATGGAGATAGAAAGATATCTAGTAGCAGAAATTGTTCGAAAATAATATTGCAAAATGTAATGATTTTTTTTTGTGTGTGTGTTTCGTAAATAAGATGAAACAGCTTTCACATTTATATTCCAATTTACTTTTCCACTTTCAATCCATGCAAGTTATTACGATTTATAGTTTGTGATGTCATTGGTAATGCATAATAAAGTCGATTATCCCCGTATGATGATCATTTTTTTCACGAGAGAAGTAAAACTTGTCACTGTTCTTGTCCCTTTCATTTCAAATTCACGCAATAACTCGATACAGAAAATAGTGGTTGCAAAGACAAAAAACTTACAGCATTTTAATTTCTTGAAAATGCTAAGATCGAGGATAGTTTATCTTTTTATAAGGGATTTTTGATATAATAACTATAACTATTATCATCATTACCATTCGTATTTCTCTCTTAGTCA
>NC_051406.1:4459864-4460575 GCF_015228065.2 Penaeus monodon
ACAATACCAGGAACTATATTAACAATATGAATGATAATACCAATTGGGGCTAAAAGAGAAACGCACAATATACAGCAAACAGTACATTTTTGTACATTAATGTCTGAACTACCATTGCCAAGTGCTCCGAGATTCGTGCATTCTTACATTCTCATTCTTCCTCTTTCACACAGCAAGGAAAACGACCGATTTCCTGGTAAATGCGTCTTCATCTTCAGTTTTGCATCTAATTCAGGGTTTGAGAGAACAATTTTGGAATTAGTCAGTTCTTCGATATGAACTTGTGCCACCGAGCATGAGAGGCTGAAGTGATGGTTCTAAGGTCAATTTACATTAGCAGTGGCATAACGTGAAGTAAATCGCACCGATATATTTGGTTGTTTAGTTTTTTGGATATGATAAACAAAAAGCGATTATAAAAGTGATAATGAAAGGGTCTGGAAGCGAATGTGAAAATAGAACTGTAATCAAACACGGCGTACTATAACCGTATACTTTTTGCTACGCGTTTGATAAAGTACTTCGTGCACAGTCAATACTACGAGGCGTGTCGTGGATTAAGCTTCGAAACACTTCTAACCTTAAAAAAGAAACAAGGTTACATCATTTAGGAGACGGAATTCGAAACCTGCTACAAAAGGATTTTGATCATAACTCTACTGAATAAATAGTTTACGCATCGTGAATGAAGCTTCGAAACTTTTCTAACCT
>NC_051406.1:4460658-4461034 GCF_015228065.2 Penaeus monodon
GAAATCAAGGATGATATCATTTAGGTGTTCAAGACGGAATTGGAAGCGTAACTTTACGAATATAGTATTGGATTTACTATAAGACGTTAATACTGCCTAGGGGAGTATACTTGTGCGTCTATGGCTGTGTGCGAGTAGTAAATGTAATTGTCCGTGCTGGAGCAGATTTACGAATAAAAGATCCTTTAAAAATCGGGTTCTTTCCGAATAATTATTCATTGGAATGCAGTGGGTGGATAGAGATAGAGAGAGAAGAGAAGGAATTTAGGGAGAAGACAGAGTAAATTACTAAATAGTTATCAGTGGAGATTCCACGTCATACACAGTAAGTATCGGTGAGTAACTGACCAAAATTATTAAAATATAGACAGATAAT
>NC_051406.1:4463813-4465103 GCF_015228065.2 Penaeus monodon
TTCACTGTTTCTGACGAGGGAAATAAATGTACTCAACTGTCATGTTTAATCAGATCATTATACTTTTGCACCTCACACGTTAAAAGAGCAAAACAAGTTTATATCAAACATGGAAGTTAAATTTCCGAGCGCTAAAATGAACACAATAAAAACAATGAATATTTCGAAAAGCCTACATCTCTTATTCAAAAAAGTTCAGAAAATAATAGAATTCTGGCGTATTTACAACTTACCCCTTAGTCTGGGAGAACTTGCTGTTTTCCGAAGTAACTCCAGACGTCTCCTAAAATCACGGGAAACGAAGAGAGAATCCAAAAAGTATTAAGAGAGAAAAGGAGCCTCTTTACCACAGCGTTGTCAGCACGCATGCTTCGATAACTCTGTTGCCGAAATTGTTTTAAGTCATTTCCATTAAGATCATAATTCGTGTTTCATTTCGTATTACAGTGTTTTACGCTTCTGGAATGATAGAATCCATCGTGATTTCAGTTCATTCTATTAATCATTTGAATATTGTTGACGTAATATTTTTTTCGGGAAATATGGGGGAAAAGTTTGAAATTAACGACTAATGGAAAGAAAAATTAATGAAAAATTAACTTAATTTTTCGGTCAAGGGTTACTTAATATGTACATAAATATCTATTTGCATAATGTACATATAAACTTATACGTTTATGTTACTCAAACGTTAACGTGTGTTATATAGTGTTAAATGTCATTTTTTGTCAGTATGAAGTAATCTGTTATCTAAATAGCTAGAGTGATAAAACGAAAAATAAAGTATATTAAGAGAATTAAGCATTATTAATGAATATATATTTTTTTCAGAAGTACTATGTAATATGCATAACTACATATAGATTGTCCTAAGTATATACTCTTCATAGAAATCTCGAAGGAATTAGTTAAATAGTAAGAAACAGAAAGGAAACATATCTTATTCTTGGTTTTACTTGTTATCGTATTAAAAAAAAAAATTAACCTTAATATCTTAATATTAAGATACTTGCAGTGGATTTTTTTTTTTCAATTTGTGAATTATTTTGAATGTAGGCCTACGTCATGGAAATTATCTCCAGAATACAGTTTATCATTATCTTCTCCTCTTATCCATTTGATGCATATCTCATCGGGTACATGCAGATGCTGACATAATATAATAGTGTCCTTACAACTTACAACAGTTGCCTGGTTGATAGATACCAGAGTTGTTCTGAGACACTTGTCAGTATGTTTTCTTCTTTAAAATGGTAACTATGCTGATACCAAGAAATTGCCATTTGCTGT
>NC_051406.1:4465572-4465817 GCF_015228065.2 Penaeus monodon
CAATGCCCTAAAATAATACACCTCATATTTTCCTCTATGAATTAACACGAGGACCTGCCTCTCCTCCGCAGTCCTCTACATTAACCTCTCGCCAAAATACACCGTGTCTAATAAATTCCTAATCTAAGCAGTCGGGACCCTCTTCGTCAATGCGATTAGCACCTGATTAGATGATTTAAGATTGCATAATTAGATAACGCAGCGGCGCTTGCCCATCCGTGCTCTGTGAGGTTAAGTGGGTCTCT
>NC_051406.1:4465978-4466059 GCF_015228065.2 Penaeus monodon
TAAGGAACGCGAGGGATGGTTTACAACAGTACAAGAGTAAGAAAGGATAGGAAGATAAGGGGAGATCACACAGCCTTACCC
>NC_051406.1:4466078-4466689 GCF_015228065.2 Penaeus monodon
TTTTAGGGTCTGGTTCCTCTCCTTATCGCACTAACTCCTCCCCAGAGAAGTCTTTTTCACCGATATGTTTATTGTATTCGCGTCTGACGAGGCGGTCTTGCGGTCGGCGATTCTGTGGCTGCTGGATAAATGCTCTTGCTATGTTTTTTTTTATTTGTTTGTTATTTGTTATTTTGTTCTTGGTCTGTTCCTTATTTGTTCTTGGTTTGCGACTGGTTTGTTCTTGATGTGGCTTTCATTGATTTTTCGTCCTTTATTTTATATTTTTTTCTCTTTGTTCTTCATTTGTTCTTGGTCTGTTCCTTATGTGTTCTTGATTTGCGCTTGGTTTGTTCCTATTTTTTTGTCTGTTCTTGATTGGGGGCTTAGTCTGTTCTCTGTTTGTTCTTGATTGGTTCACGGTTTTCTCTTGTTTCGTCCTTCTGTTCTTGATTTGCACTCGGTTCGTTCTTAGCTTGTTCTTTGTTTGTCCTTGATTTGATCTTGTATTGTTCTTCTGTTATTGATTTGTCCTTAGTCTGTTCTTGATTCAAACGCGTGTACTCTGATTTGATTTTGATGATGAGGACTTGCAAGAATCATGAAGACTTTGTATGCCATAGAATACGTTT
>NC_051406.1:4466843-4467100 GCF_015228065.2 Penaeus monodon
GCAGATCCAAACAAACACTTATACCCATCAAACACGAGTAAACCAGGACGCTCTGTAAGGCAGTCTCACCCTTATCGTCCTCATGACCCTTTCCAAGGCGACTTATCAAAGCAATGACGCAATCATCCGGGTCACACGTGCGCTCGACGTAGTATTTAAATCGTACTTCTTGTCTCTCCAGCTGATATGAAGTGAATTTTGAATGTTCGTGATATCGGTTTACTAAATGTTGAGCTGTTATTTGTTATTATGATATG
>NC_051406.1:4467405-4467650 GCF_015228065.2 Penaeus monodon
CGCCTTGATAATCGTACGAAAACAGACTTATGGCACCGACAGCAGAGGACGTATACAAAAGGCAAAGTCAGTGTATGAGGGCAAGGGGAGTGTTGCGAGGCCCGAGCAGGATAAGCAGGACGCTGATTTAGAGAGCAGGGTTGGCTGGCTGTTACAAGTATCCTGCGGTGAAGCCACGCTCTTCGATAACCCCGCTGGGATCCACGTTCGAGCCACGTTCCGGTCGGCTATGACGTGTGGCGCCC
>NC_051406.1:4468208-4468405 GCF_015228065.2 Penaeus monodon
TAACTTGCAAGTGGATAGGCCTACCTTGCCCGAACACCGGGCCTCGAGTCTCGCGATAATCCTCGCCTTGACCCTCGGCCTTTGACACGATCAGCCGCGAAGGGACAGCATTTTGTCTTCGGGTTTTGCCTTAAGCTTTATGGACCAATAATTCCATCCTTAGGTTTTTCGGTTGATGAAGGAGCGGTCAAAATGCG
>NC_051406.1:4468497-4468705 GCF_015228065.2 Penaeus monodon
CAAAGGTATCGGAAGATTGATGAATTCATGAATGATTAATGAATTGATCTATGATGATTTTGTTTATTTGTTTCTCTGTTACTGTATATCTGTTTCTTTATATGTCTGTACCACTTTTTTTTTATTTTGCGACTATTCTTATTCTTATTTTATCGAATCGCCTCTTCATTCTCTCGTTCATTTGTCTTTTACTCTTCCTTTACCCTTC
>NC_051406.1:4468989-4469092 GCF_015228065.2 Penaeus monodon
TCATCCCTGCATTTCCTAACACAGTATGACTTAACATCGTAAACAATGTAGGTACAAAACGTATTTCATTGTTATTTCAGGCGAAGCTCCCGAGGCATCCTAT
>NC_051406.1:4469413-4469612 GCF_015228065.2 Penaeus monodon
TCTAAAAAACGATCTTTCATTAATACCAATAAAAAACAACATAGTCGTAAATATCCGCAGCCAATTCTTTAACACAAACAAACTTTGTCGCTTCATACATCAGCGCTATTAGAGATTTTTACAACGTGTCCTCCTGCGAGGTACTAGTAACAAGGTTTGTTTTCGTATGTCACAGTGTGTATGGCTAATGACTGAGGGA
>NC_051406.1:4469878-4470156 GCF_015228065.2 Penaeus monodon
GATTTAATATCAGTATCTATACCAATACCCTCTTCTTCTCCGCCACCTCCACCTTTATCCTTAACCACCTCTTTCTCTTCCCTTCGCCTTTCATAAACCTTTCTCCTCCTCCTCTTCCTCTTCTTTCATTCTTTTATCCATCCATTCATATATCTTCTCCCTATCCTCCTCTTCTTCACACTCTTCCTCTTCCTCCTTCACACCCGTCTTCAATTCCTCTATCTCCTCTCTTCCACTACCCCCCCCCCCTTATCACCTGCATCTTCCCCCTCTTCATC
>NC_051406.1:4470659-4471129 GCF_015228065.2 Penaeus monodon
GAGGAGAAGGGGAGGGAAAGAGAGAAGGGGGGAAGAAGAGAGAAAATAGGGATATGAGAACATGGGAGATGGAAGAGACTTAAAGAAAAGAAGGGGAGAGGAAGAAAAAGGGGGAATGGAAGAGAGAAGAAAGTGAAAGTAAGAGAATAAACATGGAGATAGGAGAGAGAGAGAGACAAAGGGGGAAAATAAACGAGAAGATTGGGGGGGGGGGAGGAAGGAAATAAAGTCAGGAGAGAGGGAGAGTGACAGAACGAAAGAAGGAAAAGAGGAAGAAGGTAAGAATGGGAGAGATGGATAAAAGAAAGTTCAGGGAAAAAGAAAGCGAAATATGGAAAAGGTCAAGGAGGAAGTAAAGGAGGGGAAGGGAGATAGATGATGAGGGAAGGGGGACATATAAAGAGAAAGAGGAGAGGGAATAGGGAGAGATCGGAGAAGTTATGTAGAGGGAAGGGAAGTGTTTTTGAGGA
>NC_051406.1:4471297-4471517 GCF_015228065.2 Penaeus monodon
ATAATGTCAGTAGAGCTTCATTAGCAATACCTTTTTTTTTTTAGCACAAATGATTTTAAGTCGACGCTTCCTTCATAACTCTGGCTTTTTTATGGATTAGATATGCTGCCTTAAACACTCTTCTTTATATCTGCACTTTTATGGTTCGTCGCAATAAAGGAGAAGGGTGGATCACAGACCACTAACACCAGTGAGCCTTTAAATAAGCTGAGACTGCGGA
>NC_051406.1:4471926-4472302 GCF_015228065.2 Penaeus monodon
TAAATAAAATCAAAACCAACAAAACGAAAGGGTAATGATTCAAAATTCCCTCGGTCGGATTCCGTTTCCTCCTACAGCGAAGTCACCCCCCCCCACCCCCCACAGGACAAAGAGCTCTAAGAGTGTGGGTTTAGACCGAGCGCTTAGCTACTTTCAACTTGTGTTTTTTCTCCTTAGTCTTTGTTTTTTTTCATTCTTTTTTAATGTATTGGGGTTACTAAGTGATTAAAAAAAAAAATCTTATTCTTAATAATCAGCGACTGTTTTTAACGTTATCATTCCTAAACCTATCATCATTACTGTATATTCATCTTAACTTATTTCAGTATTTTATCTTTTATCCACAGTTCGTTTACTTTTTCCCTTTCTTTTTAAT
>NC_051406.1:4472432-4472756 GCF_015228065.2 Penaeus monodon
TTTTTTTTATATGATTGGAACCGAGGACTGAAATGTGTCGTTAAAGTGGACACGTGTGGCCGGCCTGTCCCCGCAGGGTTCACACAGAAGGTGGTTATCGGGCTTCGGGATCGAGGCGTAAGGTGGAGGGTGGGCAGGGAGAGGGGGAGGGGGTGGAGGGTGGGCAGGGAGAGGGGGAGGGGGTGGAGGGTGGGCAGAGAGAAGGGGAGGGGGCGGAGGGTGGGCAGGGAGAGGGGGAGGGGGTGGAGGGGTCAAGGGGTAAGGGGGAGGGGGTAGGTAGGGTGGAGGGGTAAGGGGGAGGTAGGTGGGAGGGGGAATTAGGGG
>NC_051406.1:4473715-4473957 GCF_015228065.2 Penaeus monodon
TGTAGAGGTCACCTTATCGCACCTTGTTCCTCCCCCCCTCTCTCCCCCACCCCCTCCTGCCCGCGTATTCCAGGGTGTCCTTTATTTACAGGTGTATCTTGGTGTTTACATTATCTCCAGGGGTATATTTCATGGACGATTTGCGGCCGTGTGTTTGGCCTTGGGGCGAGGGGGGTGGGGGGTGACTGAGTACTTTTTTATCTGATGGAAGGCTGGCCGGCCGTATGAACTTTATTGGGGGA
>NC_051406.1:4474546-4475105 GCF_015228065.2 Penaeus monodon
TGTACGGACTGACCACATGGGGGGGGAGGGGTAAGGATGGAAGCAATGGTATCGAAAAAATAAGATCAGTCTTAAGAAAAAAATCGCCATGGTGGCCTATCTTAAGAGGAAAAAATCGCCATGGTGGCCTATCTTAAGAGGAAAAAATCGCCATGGTGGCCTATCTTAAGAGGAAAAAATCGCCATGGTGGCCTATCTTAAGAGGAAAAATCGCCATGGTGGCCTATCTTAAGAGGAAAAAATCGCCATGGTGGCCTATCTTAAGAGGAAAAAATCGCCATGGTGGCCTATCTTAAGAGGAAAAAATCGCCATGGTGGCCTATCTTAAGAGGAAAAAATCGCCATGGTGGCCTATCTTAAGAGGAAAAAATCGCCATGGTGGCCTATCTTAAGAGGAAAAATCGCCATGGTGGCCTATCTTAAGAGGAAAAAATCGCCATGGTGGCCTATCGCGACTTGATAACAATATGTTCGATTGGAGAATTTATAGAGAAAGACATGATAGTGTTTATGTTACTTTTCAGTGGCGTTACTATATAGTGAGACTGCGGACTCATTC
>NC_051406.1:4475385-4475476 GCF_015228065.2 Penaeus monodon
TGGTTATGACAGACTGATACAAAAATTAAATTTGAAGAGCCTTAAATCCCTAAGTTCATCTAACTTAAATTACAACCCAACAATAGCGACC
>NC_051406.1:4475529-4475765 GCF_015228065.2 Penaeus monodon
CCCCAGAATTACATTTCAGTCCCATTATGAAAACAGATCAACGTCCAGTATAAGAATTTTGAGCTTGAAGGCGCGGAATAAATATAGCGCTTGATGATAACGCACATTCCTCATTCTCTAAGGATATTTACGTGTATGTCGACAAAGTAAAGCTAATTTCAAGATTTTTCCTTCTTTTTTTTGCTATAATTCTTTTCTTTGGAGAGAGAGATGGTTTTCTTGTCATTGCGCCTTTG
>NC_051406.1:4475791-4475904 GCF_015228065.2 Penaeus monodon
GGTGTATTTTTTTCTCTTTATATAGCCTGGTTGTGTTCCAGCTCTTTTTTTTATCTGCTATCTGGTTCCATAGGCATATAATGTACATACAAAGGATATCCACAGACAACTAG
>NC_051406.1:4475977-4476197 GCF_015228065.2 Penaeus monodon
TCATGTAACAAAACACAGTCAGGAACATAATAAAAAAAGTAAATGCTCTTTAGTTTCCCACCGTTTGCAGGACTTCCTTCCGGCAAAGGATAGGACACTAATCCTCAAGGCAGGATGAGACCTTCGGGTTTAGGATATCCTAGGCCTATAATACGGGATGCCATTGTTACGTGGGAAGGATCTCGTATTTTTGCCTTTGATTTAGCATCAGGTACGTATA
>NC_051406.1:4476403-4476491 GCF_015228065.2 Penaeus monodon
TTTTGTTCTGATGTAAAATTTCTTTTTTCAAAATACAGGTTTTGATCAATGGATTAAACTTGACGTGCGGGAGCCGTAGACGATGCTT
>NC_051406.1:4476947-4477333 GCF_015228065.2 Penaeus monodon
GGGTCAGGCAAACAGACACGACATAGAGACAAAATAATAGCAGCACTGTTGTCTAGGAATCTTGTGCTTGGGGGGCCGGGAGGTCGGAGAGATGAAGTAGTGACACGCAGAAGGCATTTTTTTATTTACTTTCACTTTCCTTCTTCGTAAAAGTAAACACGGAGGAAATCGAAAAAAATAGGTAAATGGCATTAGATGTTACGCTGGTTTACTTAGTTCTTGTAAGTAAGTAAACATGATTACTTGTTTTTGTAGCTTGTATAAATTGGATTAACTAATTTCTTGTAAACTGTATAAATTTCATTACTTTATTCTCGTAAATTAGTAGATTAGTTATTGCGCATTTCATTATCTAAACGCTGCTGAAAAACGACAAGAAAAATCTA
>NC_051406.1:4477382-4478209 GCF_015228065.2 Penaeus monodon
CACAGAACACAGAGAGTCAGCCTCTAAAGTCTGTTCATTAATCAAGGAAAACAAAAGCAAATGGTAAAGGTCTTGTTTTCACGACACGGAACTATGGCTGACGTACATCCAGGTTGTGTAGTGGTGGGCGGTTGTCCCTCATCTCCGCCAGGGGGTCGCCGGCCTCCTACTGCACGAATAAATCTAGTTCACTTTCCCACGCCGTTTAAAAGTAATCAATCTCTCTTTTTTTGTCATATATTTACATAATTGGCATTTTGGATCAAGATGTACTTTGAGAAATTGAGTTCTTCTTGATATTATAGTAGAATAACGCTTTCCCTGGACTGGTAAAGTAAATGACTTGTTATGGCGAAGAGGTCCTTATTATAACGACATTAATATTTTAATTACAAACAAATCATACCGCCGCTGATAATGGTTATCCTCCTAAATATTTTTTTCACTCAGTTTGATAACAAACGAAAATCGCAATAACAGAAACATATTCAAATTAAAGATATATCGATTACGAAAAATATCATAAAAGCGTGATGTTTCTGTATGTATACATGGGTGTATCCGCGCGTGTGTGTAGTTATGAACAAGTGCTATATTTTGTACAGATCGTGGTTGTGTACACGCGCGTCCACACAGCCATAATCCCTAACAACGTAAGCCTTACTTCCTCTGAGACTTACGTATGTAAATATACAGAGGAAAGGTCTGTGGGAATCCGCTCGGTGGGCGATGTTTGTTTTTGCTGCGTATGATGCCCCGGGCTGGTGGTTCCCTGTCTGCCTGATGTCTTGTTTTAAAGATGACTTTGTTATCTGAAAGTTGTCTTG
>NC_051406.1:4478394-4479597 GCF_015228065.2 Penaeus monodon
ATCAAAACTGCGAAATCCGAAATTCCGTTCCCTCTTTAAGCCGAGAGATTGGCGCGGTGACCTTAAGCCGTAAGGTCAGGGAAGCAGACCCGCAGAGGCCAGGATTTAGCAGAGTTTACGTGGAATTTACCTTATCTAACACAAGATACATCTTTTCTTTACTTTTTTGTGGTTAAACACACTTTCAGCTTTGAACTCACGGCTATATACACAACGCAGTTTGTTGTTCTAGGAATTCATTTGGTTATATTTCGTTATTTTGAAATGTGGACCTAGCGTTATTGCTGCTACTTCTAGTCAGTGAATTAACATATAAATATACTATTATATTATCCTTGTGTGAGATAGAAAATATAAAGATGCATCTAGAGAAAGGAAAATTTACGGAAATGGAGATTCAAAACCGCCCAGATCCATGTAAAAAATATATATGCTTCAGCACTTTAAAAGACTAACAGTGCCGACATATCTCCTCTACAAACAGCAAATTACCATGGTAAGAAGGAGAAGAAAAACAAATTAACGTCTATTTTTTGGAAGTGAAATGATCCCATAAAAAAACAAGGAAGATACTTCTAGTCAGTGAATTAACATATAAATATACTATTATATTATCCTTGTGTGAGATAGAAAATATAAAGATGCATCTAGAGAAAGGAAAATTTACGGAAATGGAGATTCAAAACCGCCCAGATCCATGTAAAAAATATATATGCTTCAGCACTTTAAAAGACTAACAGTGCCGACATATCTCCTCTACAAACAGCAAATTACCATGGTAAGAAGGAGAAGAAAAACAAATTAACGTCTATTTTTTGGAAGTGAAATGATCCCATAAAAAAACAAGGAAGATAAACGGAACATCAATATTTATTCCCGCCATTTCTCAGGGTAAGCTATCCAAAATGGCTGTGGCGCTGTCACTTACAAGCGGTACCACAGACTTTTAAGCGTCGTCCGGACCCGAAGTCAAACTGCGTCCCAAGGTAATGCCACACAAGTTTAGTTTAGGATCTCCGCGCTTACCCGGGCATTGCAGGACCCCCTAATGTCCTACCGAGTCCTGAGACCTAAAACGGCGCGCTATGGCCAATGAGTGTCGAAGATGTGACGCATCACATCGACCGATGCATTACCATATATATTGCTAAGGTTATCCATCCCCCTATGCTCCTCTCCTTGTCAAGTGAGTTTATACATCGC
>NC_051406.1:4479631-4480141 GCF_015228065.2 Penaeus monodon
ATCCTCATTTCTTTATAATTAAGGAGGTTTGTTGAAGAGGTAAGTCGACATAATCTTTATCGATCACCAGTACACTCAGAGAAAAAGATAAACCCGAGTGAAAAGATATTTACTCGTTTTTTTTCGCTGTCAACATCTACTAAGAAGCCCAATCAACAAGTCTTCAATGACCTGACTCGCATTCCAAGAAGATACAGAAGGTGACGATCGAATTCCTTTTTCGGAAGTAATACGAAATCCTCAAAGAGGCGAAAAGTGAATGCTATAACGGCCTTACATTGTACTTCACGATCGCCTTAGATGAAATACCGTACCGGGAGTGTTTTAAAATGACGCAGGTACTGGTATATGGAAAATAGTGCGTTGTTGCTTATGGGACATTGCTCAGGTAGCGGTTTGAAAGGTTGGTTCTTTAAAGATACCGAGAGATAGACTGAACATGTGCACTATGTGGGTGGAATCGTCGCGTGAAAAAGATTGTAGCGTATCTGTTTGGATGCACACGCGGGG
>NC_051406.1:4481333-4481423 GCF_015228065.2 Penaeus monodon
GTTATATCTGTCTTCTCGAATTTCTATTAAAAAAAAAAAAACACGTGCACTTCAACACAAAATGACCCTCTCGTATAAACGGTGTGTAGT
>NC_051406.1:4481445-4481754 GCF_015228065.2 Penaeus monodon
TCTCGCCGCGGTGTATGGGGGTTGGCAAGGTATAAGGAGCCCATAGCAGGCGGTTTGGGGCACGAGGGTCGGGCAAGCGGGCAGTGTGTGGGTAGACGCCGTGGAGGGAGGTGTGGTGACGACCTACCTGCTACCCTGGATCAGGCAGACGACCCTTGCTTCCTGACCACACGCACTCGCTCACTCGCTTGTTTTTCGTTTTTTTTTTAATCGACGGACGTCTTTGCTACGGCGGCGGTGTGCGGACGCGTGGGACTTGTGTGTTTGTTCTTGATATTTTGTTTTGATTCGTTTCCTCTAAGGGAGTGA
>NC_051406.1:4481777-4482570 GCF_015228065.2 Penaeus monodon
GTATGTGATTATAAGGGTTATTTATTCGAGTAGTTGAAGATCCTCTCTTGTAAGCTACTTTCATCACGATGGAGACGTTTCATTAGCGGTGACTTATTCGCAAAGAACAATAAAAGAAGATAATTAATTCGGCAAGCTTTCGGCGAATCTGACGTATTTTGCTCACGAGGATGAGGACGTTCGTAGCGATGATTGTGACGGCGACGTTGATGAGTGCCTGGGCGGGCCGGGCGAGTGCCCAGGGTAGTTACTCGTACGCGGAGGATTACAGTGGTGATTACGGTGATTACGAAAGCCGGGATAGCTACTCCTATGAGGATTATGGCGAGTATGGTGATGAGTATGGTGACAACGCCCTCTGGGACGACGACAGGACTTCCCATTATGGGGCGAATCTGTACGGTACAAGAACGACACAGTACGACACGAAAACGACTTTGGTCAGCTCAGGGCACTCGCCTTTTCATTCTACGTCATCACTGTACCCGGAAAGTACGCTGGCACCATCGACACCGTCCTCCACGTATTACAAGACCTCCTACTCGACCTTGTCCTACTCGGAGACGGGAGTGACGCCTTACCCTCGCGCCCGCGTGCCCGTGCAATCCTCAGGATACGACTCCCAACGCCCAGTGTACGACCCATCGCCAGAAAACGCACCCAGCAGCCCTCTCCTTCCGGCGCTCACGGACGAATTCGGCGACTCTCAGCCAAGCTTTGGCGCCGTCGGAGTGCCGTATGGCGGGCGTGTCATCCCGGCGATGCCCGACGACAGCCTCCTCGGCGCTCGCCC
>NC_051406.1:4482627-4487703 GCF_015228065.2 Penaeus monodon
ACTCGTCCCTCCTGCGAGGGGCGACGCCGATCTTTTCGAAAGGACGGATGACGATTACTACTACGAAGGTCGGTTTTCCGTCGGGACGGCCAAGTCTGCCTACAACGAGCAGGATCTCCTGGAGGAGAAGGACATCATCCTCGTGAACAGGCGACTCGATGTTCCCTTCGGGCGAGTCAAGTACCTGAATTCCGAGACTGACCTCAAAATCAAGGTCGGAGAAGGTCATCGGTGCCGGGTGACGGTGATTGAAAACGAGCCCATCACGCAACGACCCGGCATGCTGACTCCATCTAACTTCAGCTGCGATTTCAGTCTCCACGAAGTTCACTACACACACCTGGGCGGGCGCTATCCTTCCTCGGATACCATCAAACTCCTTCTCCGTTATGACACTCGGCAGGACACCTTCATAATTCCCTTCACCATGAATGTAAAGGTCCTGTACGATATGCAGCTGGAGGTGGTGACGCTCAACATGCCCCTGAATGTAGATCAGCTGTTCGGGACGAGCAACGACATCGACAGAAGCAACACCATGTTTGCCTACGACGAGATCCGCCACGAGTGCAAGATCACGCTGCTCCACAGGCACTCTGACCTCCCCAGGTATGGTGTCGTCATTACCGACGAAGGTGACACTCCCTCAGGCTACATGGTACCGTGTCAACAGTTCCTGGAGTCTGGTGTCAGGTACCGACACACGGTGGTGCCCTCGACGAGGCTGGACTACATTCCCGCCGTGGCTGAACTCTACGACATCGCCTCCATGACTCTCCACAAGCAAGAGTACTTCCAGTTTCCAGTCCGGCTCCGCGCTGGGACCGCCAACACGGCGCCGTCTGTTTCTTACGAGTCTCTTCTCCTGATGGATGTTAACCAGTTTGTGATGACCGCTCTTACGCCCTCAATTGTTACTATTCTTGATGAAGAAACCGCTTTAGAGAGACTTATTTTCAACGTGACGAAACCACTGGGCTACGGCGAGGGCATGCTCGTGAGTACCGACGATCAGAACTTAGCCGTGTCTTCCTTCTATCAACAGGACATCCGGGACCTGAAGATTGCGTACAAACCGCCGGCCGAGGACTCGAATGCAAAGAGGACTTTCGAGGTGGAGTTTGAGGTTCTGGACGACGAAGGACTGGCCTCACAACCCTTCAGGATGATGATCATTGTGAACCCCAAGAAGACCAGGGCGCCGCTCACCATGAAGAACGCAGGACTCGAGCTCTTTGAAGGCCAGTCTCGACGTTTAAGCTCGGCAGAGAACCTGGAGATCGCTGACGAAGATAACCTCGAAGACGTGTCCCTGAGCGTCATCGGCGGGCTGAAACACGGGCGACTGCTCCTGATGGGGGCGCCGACGAAGATCTTCTCTCCGGCCGACCTAGACACGGGCGCGGTAGTGTACGAACACGACGACAGCGAGACATACACGGATAACCTTCTCTTGAGGATGAGTGATAAGGACCACGAAGTTGAGTTCCTCTTCCCCATCACAATTTTCCCCGAGGATGACCAGCCCCCCATTGCCCATGTCAACACCGGTTTCCAAGTCAAGAAAGGAGAGTTGAAGGAAATCACACCTTTCCTCCTCAGCGCCACAGACGTCGACAGTGACGACTCTAGCATCACTTACCTCCTGCAGGATCCCCCCCCTGAATTCGGGACTCTGATCCTGCGTCGGCCGAGCATCCCGCCCAACCCTGAGAACTGGCAGTACCTCAACAACGTGTACGAGAAACGGGCTTCATCTTGGACGCAAAGAGACATAACTGATGGTTTTCTCTACTACCGCCATCTTGGTGAACATCGCACGATTTCTGTGATGGATAGAATCTATTTCACTCTTACTGATAACCACGACCCCCCCAACGAGTCGGAGATAATGGACGTGGCTGTCAAGGTCTTGCCAGTTGACGACATCCCGCCTGAGCTGCACAGTGGTTGCTCTCTGTCCTTGATGGTCGATGAGCACAAGACGACCGTCCTCACAAAAGCGAGTCTTCAGTACGTCGACGTTGATTCCAAGAATAAGAATCTCGTGTATTATATCCAGCCTTTGCGTAATGTAGACGTTAATGACCGCATGTCACCTGGAAACATCGTCTTAACAGAGTCGCCAGAAATTGTCGTGGCGACTTTTTCGCAAGCACAGATCAATCACCACAAGATTTCGTACAAGCCCCCTGCGCAGGAACTTGGTATAGTTCCTAGAATTATTCAGTTTGAGTTCGAGGTTCAGGACGAGGCTGGAAACATACTTCCTGGACAGACTTTCACCATCTTCCTCACACCCGTGGACAACCAGCCACCCGAGGTTCTTAACAGCGGAATTCGGGGCGTGCAGGAGCGCAGCGAAGTGGTCATTACGACTCGAGTCCTCGACGTGATGGATCCGGACACAGACGTCGACAACATAATCTTCCGGGTGAGCCAAGTCCCCCTCCACGGCAGCCTCATGTACGACGCACTCGAAATGGCACCGGGGAATGAGTTCACGCGACGAGACATCATTGACATGTTGATTAAGTATGTCAACAGTGGCAAAGGCGAGATGGACAACGACAGTTTCAAAATCGACGTTACGGATGGCGTCCACACGATACCAGTGACGGTCTTCATCGACATCGAGCCGATCGACGACGAGCCGCCGCGTCTCTTGGAGCTTTTACCCGGAAGCTTCGGGGCGATGGTGAGGGTGAAGGAGGGTCAAGACGCGCCCATCACCACGAAGGTCCTCAAAGCCACGGATCCAGACTCGGAATTCATTCGTTTGACTTACATTATCCACGAAGCACCAAAGTATGGGAGGATCTTGCTCAGTGGCGTGGCCACGTCCAGCTTCACTCAAATGGCGATAGAAAAGAGCGAGGTCTTGTATCGCCACGAAGGAGGCGACATCGGAAAGTCGGCCATCACGGATAATTTTACGCTCATTCTTTCTGACATGTCCGACGAGTACACTTACGGCGGGAACCGCATCGATCAGGTGATGGTCAACGTGACGATTGAACCGATTGATAATATCGCCCCCGAAGTGTTTGTCGATCTCCCTATCACCGTGAACGAGTCCTCCCGGGCGCCGATAACAGTCGATCACATCAAGATCAGCGACGCCGACACCGACGACGAGAAGGTGAGCTGCACCATCACCCGCCAGCCGTCCAGTGGCTACGTGGAGAACATCTCGCCAGCGCCCGGGCACGAAAGCTCAAGGAAGGGAATCCCTGTCACTTCGTTCAACCTGGAAGACATTTTAGAGGAGAATATCAATTACGTTCAGAGCGTCTATACCAGAGTGGAGCCTCGCGAAGATAACTTTGCCTTCCACTGCACGGACGGAATCAATAGATCTCCCGACGTGACTGTGTTCGTTCAGATCGAGCCTTACAACGACGAGGTGCCCGAACTCTTCATGAAGGAGCTTGTCGTCATGGAGGGCATGGACTTGATAATCGATTCTCCCGTTCTGGTGGCCACCGACAGCGATGAACCGAAGGATAAGCTGACCTTGAAGATTTCCCGGGAACCCCATCATGGCCACGTCATGCAGCAAAGCTCGGCGGGAATGCAGCCGATCAGCGAGTTCACCATCGACGATCTAAACATCGAGTCGAAGATCGTATATTCCCACGACAACAGCGAGACACTGCAGGACGATTTTGAGATCGAACTCTCCGACGGAAACCCAGGTCACGTCGTGAGAAAAGAGGTGAAAGTGAAGGTCTTGCCTGAGGACGATGAGGCCCCGAGACTCACCCTCAACACCGGGTTGGAGGTCGACCCTCGAGAGGCGGTCTTGATCACGGACGTGGAACTCATGGCGGAGGATTTAGACTCAAACGACAAGAACATCACCTTCGTCATCAGGAAGGCTCCGAGGTTCGGGCACCTGGAGCGCCTGAGCCACAGCACGCTCACGCCCCTGCAGAACCTGTCCTTCGGGATGAACTTCACGCAGCGAGAAATCGACGACGGCGTCATCCAGTACCGACACACGGGCATCGCCGGCGTGAGAGACATGATCAAATTCGACCTGACGGACGGCAAAAACGTGAACATGGACAGGACCTTCTACATCGAGGTGGAGGGCAAGGACAACATCCATCCCGACGTCGTGAACAAGGGCGTGGAGCTTCCTGAAGGAGGGAGAGTCGTGCTGACTACCGACGCCCTCAGCACAAGCGACCTTAACAGCGAAGACGAATATCTAAACTTCACGATCACGAGAGCTCCATCGCGCGGCCATCTCGAAGTGTCAGACACGCCAGGCTTCCCGATCACAAGCTTCACGCAGCTTCAGCTCGCTGGGAACAAAGTTTCCTACGTGCACCACTCCCTGGACGAAGTTAAGATGGATTCCTTTGAGTTCGTTGTCACCGACGGCCACAACGCCGTCTACAGGACCTTCCGCATTTCGATTAGCGACGTGGACAACAAGCTCCCCGTCCTCTTCGTGGGCGAGCTCAGGGTTCGAGAGGGTGGGTCGAAGCTCATCACGCCGTTTGAACTCAAGCTCGAAGACCGCGACACCCAGTCTCAGTCGCTGAAGTTCACCCTCACCCGAGTGCCACTCCACGGCAAGGTCTTGCACAACAACACGAGGACGACAAGGCACTTCACGCAGTCGGATCTCGAGGCCAACCTTATCACGTACCACCACGACGGATCCGAAACGCTGCAGGACGACCTCCACTTCGTCGTTACGGACGGGACGCACGCCGAGTTCTACGTGTATCCGAACACCGAGCGCACCACACGAAACCAACAGCGCCTCGCCATTGCAATAGAACCTGTTGACAACGGCGTTCCGAAGCTCTCCGTAAATAAAGGGGCGACTCACCTGTATCCCATCGAGGACGGCAAAGGATCTGGTCTAGGATTTGTGTTTTCGGCGCGCGTCCTTCACGTAAAGGACCGAGATTCGCTCCCAGAGGCGCTCACGTATCGCGTCGAGGAGCCTCCGCGGTATGGGCGCCTCGTCGCCGAAGGCAGCCGCAACGCCTCCGTAGAGTTCTTCACGCAACGTAAGTAGAAAAGCAATCTTGTTTTGTTTTCTCGTTACAGTGT
>NC_051406.1:4488051-4488382 GCF_015228065.2 Penaeus monodon
CAACCATCTATACCCATTGGCAAATGCAGTATCACTCATAGTACATCCATTGTCTATCGTGAAATTTGAGTATCAGTGGTGTTCACTATTACATTTATCATTATCAAGCTATCAGAACTATTTTTAATCTATTTACAAACCCTCGTTAACTAGCATTATTATCTCGCAGTAATATGTATAAAACCATATCCAAATCTTCTCGACCCTACCACTGATACCCATCAACACCTAATACCCACTACCCCTAATACCCATCTGCTCCTAATATCCATCTACTCCTTAAAAATACAAAATAGAAAAAAAATGGTTTATATCGGATCGCGCACCACGA
>NC_051406.1:4489033-4489268 GCF_015228065.2 Penaeus monodon
GGCGTAATATCTCTTACCTTAATCATTATTTTTCCCAACCGAAATATATTAACCAATAAATGTTAAATGATGCGTGCATATATCTAGCTAATAAGCAGCCTGTCATGTTTAACATTTAATGCAGACAGAAAACACCGTTCAAAAATATTCCTCGAGAAATCCCTTTAATAAATGTACTTATGTTTTTTTTTCTGCAGCGCCCCGGTGATGACAACGTCTCTGGGGACTCAAAACG
>NC_051406.1:4489965-4490050 GCF_015228065.2 Penaeus monodon
AAAAGAAACATGAGCTAGTGAGTCCATGTGTGTCTTACGGGACCTTGGAAACATTTTGATATGATATAGATGTACATGCGCGCGC
>NC_051406.1:4490188-4490388 GCF_015228065.2 Penaeus monodon
CTCATTAAGTATATATAAAACAAATATTGTTTCAGATATACCTTGAAAACTGCCTAAGGAGACAAAGATAGTCATTAGTCGGCAATTTTGCCATACGTGAATGAAAACACGAAATTAGCTTACATTATCGGATAAAATTTTTTTCTTTAGACAGACTAACACTGAGTCACATATAAGTTACTACTTAAAAGATTTAAGAA
>NC_051406.1:4490470-4490719 GCF_015228065.2 Penaeus monodon
ATAACCAAAGCGTTGCCGAGTTACCTGGAATTCCTGATGCAAAGGCGTTCTCATATTCATAAAGCCACTGTGCCAATATATTAAGGCGCCGACGCTCGGTAATAGTGAACAGCATTCTTGAGGCGGGAAAGGACCTCCTTATTAGGCGACCGAAGAGTGGGAGGCTGTTGGCGTTTCCGACCCTCCGCTGAAGGATTTGCGCCGTTCATTGCTGCCTGGAGTGGAAGGAACGACTTAGATATGTGGATT
>NC_051406.1:4491125-4491309 GCF_015228065.2 Penaeus monodon
TGTGTCACGAGCATAATCTATGGCTGGCAAGTGTAGCTCGACAAAAAGTAAATCTCGATAAATAAATGATAATTTTGGCAAAACATTTCAAGTCGGGCGATAAGATACAGAGATCTTTTCATCCTAGAGATGAAAGTTTTTATTACTTCGTTTTTGCGAGTAGAATTTGTATGCGTTGTTTTGT
>NC_051406.1:4491385-4491682 GCF_015228065.2 Penaeus monodon
AATGCATATTTAAACGTAAAAGGAAGAAGGAGGAGAAGAAAGAGAGAGTGAAAGGAAATACGATGATGATGGAGAAGGAAGATGAAAGAAAGAGAGAAAACAAGAAAGAGATGGGACTTGCGATAATTATGGAAAAGGGAGAGGGAAGAATAGAAAGAGAGAGAGGAAATACGATAGTGATGGAGAAGTCAGAAGAAAGGGAGAAAGAAATGACGATAATGATGCCAAAGAAAGGGACAAGAGAAGAAAGAAAAGGAAGATTCATCGCACAGTGTTGCCATCAACAGATACCCGGAA
>NC_051406.1:4491859-4491926 GCF_015228065.2 Penaeus monodon
AATTTCACACTGGCCATCACTCCTGCAATTAGTTTTACCTGTACGTACGAGTGAAAAAAACTTTGGG
>NC_051406.1:4492931-4493186 GCF_015228065.2 Penaeus monodon
CGGATCCACGAGTCAGCGCAGGTGAGAAACGGCCGCCGTGAATCAAGCGGTGTCAGGAAGGGCATCCGACGGGCGGGTGGAAACAGGGCATAAGGATGGAGAAGAAAAGAGAGGGAGGGGGGGGGGGGAATAGAGAGGGAAATGGGAATTATGGTGATGGGGAAGGAGGAAGAAGAGGGGGAGGTAAGAGATATGATGATGATGGAGGAGGTAGAATGGGAGAAGGGGGAGTAGATTGGAGATGTAGGAATGATG
>NC_051406.1:4493642-4494043 GCF_015228065.2 Penaeus monodon
GGGAATAAGAAGGGAGACGAGAAAACGGGTAATTAACGTCGACAGGTGTAATTAGACTGAGAAATGACTGCCATACGTCCCTCTAGCCCGCAACAAGGTGTCATAATGAGTCACGGCGGCTTTCGGGTGTGAGTCGGTAGGTGTGTGAGTGAGAGTTGCTGTGAGTCACTGTTTTGGATGAAGAGGCGAGTCGTGAGATGAGTGAGTGAGTCGCTTAGGTTGAGTCAGTAGGTGAGTGAGAATTGCCCTGAGTCACTGTTTTGGATAAAGAGGTGAGTGAGTCGTGAGATAAACGACTCGTTGAAGTTGGGTATTTTAGAGTGTGAGTCAGTAGGTGAGTGATAATTGCTGTTAGTCACTGTTTTGGATGAAGAGGTAAGTGAGTCATGTGAGTCGGAAGT
>NC_051406.1:4494377-4495226 GCF_015228065.2 Penaeus monodon
AAACATTTAAAGGAGAATAAAGAGGACACGTGACTAAATAAGCCAGAGGATGGATGAGTAAATGAATGAGTTAGCGTGGATTTAGTCAAACAACAAGATGAGTAAATGAATAAATCCGCAAGTATGCTTAGAGTCAAAGAGTTCAGATGAGTAAGTGAGTAAGCCACTGGGTTTTGAAAGTAAACGAATAGGTGAGTAAATCTGCGAGTAAGTTCAGAGTCAGAGGCTAGATGAATAAGTAGTGAACGGCTGAGTAAACGAATAAATAAGTTAGGGTGAATAAGCGAACAATCCACTGATTATGAAACCAGAAGAATGAGTAAGTGAATAAGCGAGTAAACGGATGAGTAAGTGAATAAATCTGCAAGTAAGTTCAGAGTCAGAGGCTAGGTGAATAAGTAGTCAACGGATGAGTAAACGAACAAATAAGTTAGGGTGAACAAGCGAACAATGAGTAAGTGAGTAAGCGAATGAATCTGCGAGTCAGTTTAGGTAACAAAGTGAATAAGGCCACTGATTGTGACAAGATGAATTAATGAAGAAATCTGTGCAGGTGAATAAATGGAGTAAGCCGTTAATTTCACCTCTGACCTTCCTCTCTCGTTCTGGAAAATATTATATATCATAAATATTCTTACTTATAATATTCTTACTTAAAATATTCTTACTTATCAAATTCGGCAATCAATAAAATCCCATTTCGGAATTATCTGGCGTTGATTTATTCTGAATAACTTGTTTTCATTAACATAATAATTCCGATTGGCTATTAATTGATCGTTTGCTCGCGTGCTGGATATAAATCTTAGTTTTATCTCAGTATGGGGTGTGATTTTCTTTCGTCTTCTT
>NC_051406.1:4495688-4495905 GCF_015228065.2 Penaeus monodon
AACGGTCGTATCGAAAAGAAAATGACGGAGACGCTGAAGGGGAGATAGCGATAACCCGGTCCTCACGCAAGTCTTTCATCTCCCTTGCAACGTACAATGGCGAGAAAGGGGGGGTGGGGGTCAGGGGGAGTTGGGGTGGGTGGGTAAGGGGGGGTGTTAAGTGTCATGTGCTAGAGACACTTTTTTTTATTGCTATTTGTTCCTTACACGTAGTAAA
>NC_051406.1:4496829-4496981 GCF_015228065.2 Penaeus monodon
GAGCGTGATTACATATGAGAGCTATGATCCGAATGGACAGAGGAAGAAAGAAAAGCAAGATACAGTAGAAACAAGGAAAAGTAACCATTTTTTTTTCTGATCCACTCTATAAATCTCTGACCGAAATCCTGTCTGAATTTTATCTCGGCGTA
>NC_051406.1:4497053-4497157 GCF_015228065.2 Penaeus monodon
TTTATAATTTTATTTCAACTTCCTTTCTGTTCCTGATCCTGTTTTCCTATTCTTCTATATCCTATAATATCCTTCTCCTTATTACTTTTATTTACGGCTCATCT
>NC_051406.1:4497825-4497952 GCF_015228065.2 Penaeus monodon
ATTAATTAAATCCCGAGATGCGATCTGCTGCATTGATGATGGCCTTGGTCTCGTGTCAGCCATATCTCTCTCCATATTGTCGTTTTATGCAAATTTTTCACGTCTACAGGGGCGGGATGTGCCACGC
>NC_051406.1:4498212-4498918 GCF_015228065.2 Penaeus monodon
AGCATTGCTAATAGATAAAGCATGATTAACAACAATGAAACAATAAATTATCTCTAATCAGAAACGGATCTATAATCAAAATCTCCGCTACACAAAATCTCCAGATTACAAATTATTCCAGAGATTCAGCCATCTTTTAAAAAACGCAATACGTTCGTAACCTCCGTCTGCGTCAAGATCATAATCATGTTTTCTATTCTAATCTTATAAGAAGAAAATCATGAAAATATCCTAATTTTTGTAGAAAATCCTACACCAATCCCCTTTTGGCCACGACCAATCCTGCGCTTGGCTCTCCACCTAATCCTACCCTTTCTTCCCCAATCCCCAAAGCCTTTCCAATCTCGTGATCGAATCATCGTCTTTTGCTAAATAGGAGAAGGCGTGGCTAGGAGGTGGGCGTGGCTAGGAGGTGGGCGTGGCTAGGAGGAAGGCGTGGCTAGGAGGAGGGCGTGGCTAGGAGGTGGGCGTGGCTAGGAGGAGTGCGTGGTTAGGAGGAGGGCGTGGCTAGGAGGAGGGCGTGGCTAGGAGGAGGGCGTGGCTAGGAGGAGGGCGTGGCTTGGAGGAGAGTATGGCTAGGAGGAGGGCGTGGCTAGGAGGTGGGCGTGGCTAGGAGGTGGGTGTGGCTAGGAGGAAGGCGTGACACTTATCCTAAGAGACACAGATAAAAAACAAAAACAAAAAAATATTCTAGAAATTAAGATAA
>NC_051406.1:4499296-4499539 GCF_015228065.2 Penaeus monodon
GTCTCCTCATTTTCGTCTGTGTGTTAACTCACGTCTTCGCAATCGGTGCCAAGAAGGATAAGTACCTGCTGGAGCCCCACTTGTCGACATTAGACACCCTTCCTCGCTCGATCCCCTGGTTCGGATCCTCCAAGAGCGAGGGTGTAATCCGATTATGGGATTCAACGCTCCTTTTTTTTTCCTTTTTTTTACGAGGTATCTCGGATGGCTTTTTGAAGGGTGACGATCCGAATCTTTTTTTTT
>NC_051406.1:4499601-4499725 GCF_015228065.2 Penaeus monodon
TTTTTTATTCCTTTTTTTTGGGTAGTATCTGTGTTAGATTTCCGGAGGTGAAGTAGCTAGTCCAGTCTTATCGAGTCGGAAGGGAGTCTTGTCTCATAAATTTAGTACCTGAGTGCGAAGTCAC
>NC_051406.1:4499908-4500570 GCF_015228065.2 Penaeus monodon
GGAAGAGAAAATGAGAGAGAATGAAAAAAGCATAACGATCCACATTATTAATAACAATAATAATTATAAAAACAAACATAGAAAAAATATATATAAAACAAGAAAACTTCAATTTACCTCCCTTTGTGTCTTGAAACAACCAAATTCAAAATGACTAAACCCTAATCACTTATTATTAGACAAAACTAAATACCTCAATTTCATCCCCGACGCAAATCGCTCTTCATATTCGTTGCTATAGTCCGTTAATGCGTCAAACGTCTTTTACACTGATGTACGCGTTGGATTTAGCATAGACAAGGTGATTATTAACGTATTCAGGAATAGACATGGTGATTATTAACATATTCAGAACCCACGGTCGTGCTCTCCAAAGGGTTAAAGGTTTGTTGACCAAGGACGCCTGTTTATTTGAAACCGCACGACCAGGTGGAATGTAACGAGCGTTTCTTTTTTTTATTTATCTTATTTTCTCTCTCTCTCTCGGAAAGGTTATTTAATATCCCTTCATCATTTTGTACGGAAATGAGGATTGGGTTTCGTCTTCTCATCACCGTTAGCCTTTTTTTTTTTTAATGGATATTTATTATTTAGAAGGCGAGGTCAAGGTATGAATCACATGACGCCATTCGATGTGGCTTTTCCGTTTTCTGTTTTTTTTT
>NC_051406.1:4500611-4500747 GCF_015228065.2 Penaeus monodon
TTTTTCCAAAAATATTCAGTGAAGGCATGATTAGAATTCTCATTTAATGGTCGAAAACGGGGCCTTTGTTATCGTTTTGCTTAGCGCTTGTGCATTTCAACGGAAGGTTAAATGTGTGGGAATTAACAGTTGCCTT
>NC_051406.1:4500891-4501116 GCF_015228065.2 Penaeus monodon
ACACACAATCATATCCACTGAATAGCTTCATATCTTATATTTTTTCCTACCCCACGAGAGGGAAAATCTCCACCACTAATTTTCCCGGGAAAAGAAGTGCTCTCTCTTGTTCTTGTCAAGGAGAGGATATAAAATACAATCTCGCTTGACATCAACGTCTCCCGAAGTCACCCCTCGACGTCGGCAGTGAAACATCCTCCTAACTTCTTTCCAACTTGTTCCAAC
>NC_051406.1:4501269-4501516 GCF_015228065.2 Penaeus monodon
GAAAGCTGGTTGTATTTGGTTAAGTAATGATGGTGAATTGTTTGCTGGCTACTCTATATTTTGTTGTGATTTTTTTCTTTGTTTTTCACTATATCATGTCGATATTTCCCTGCTTTTCATCCGCGAATGATATCCATTTCTTGCAAATTTAATTTTATATTTTTAGAATAATGTTTATAGAATTACGTGCCTATATTTGATATTAATCGTCAATGATCAACCATAATGGACAACAATTGACATACAA
>NC_051406.1:4503895-4504106 GCF_015228065.2 Penaeus monodon
AATTTCGCCACGCACGATACATCAACATCTGTGTAATGACCGTGATGACTCCGTGATGACTCCTCGTAGCGTGAACACGACGAAGCGTAAGACAGGAACGGAGAGTGATGAAGAGTGATGATGATGAAGTGTGATGACTGAGGGTGACGAGGGTGAAGGGGAGACTCAGCCACGTGCTTCTCTTTTCCGAGTGTGATGTACTTGTCATTTC
>NC_051406.1:4506089-4507138 GCF_015228065.2 Penaeus monodon
TATATGTACGTAAACATATACTCTCTTATGCTCACATAGAGTCAAAGACCAGCTCATTGCGTCACGTCAGCCGTATCTACGATCGCTCACAAGAATAATTTGATAGATAGAAAAAAGATGCTTTTCTAGTAATTTCATTAAGTTAGAAGTCTCATCAACAAAATGACTAGTTCTACAATATTCAAGATCCCCCTGCTGGGATCTCACCTACGTTGCAAGAGTGACAGGTAGGTCGCGGAGGTACTGCAGAGAGCCCTGGAGGAGCTGGAATAAGCATAGCCAGGACTGATACTCGCTTCCTTGAGTGTGTCTTTACCTCTGCTTGCCACCCTCGGCCTGTGCGTGATCACTTGGTAGTCTTATCGGTGGTTGAGGGGGTTCTGCCCTACGGCCAACCGCAGGCTGGGGTCAGACTGCAATCGGCCGGCGACTGGTGGGCGGGACTCCTAGAACGATGAGGACACCCGAGTCGAGGAGGATCTCAGAGGCCAAGAAGGAATCCAAGAAGTTCCAGCCAACCGGAATCCCCGGGGGGAGAGGAATCCTAAAGCCAAAGGAAATCCTAAAGACAAAAAAACTAAGGTGTCTAACGTCTCGGGGCATCTGGGCGTCACAAAGGGTCCCAAAGCAATCCAGGATCTCAGAGTTAAACAAGATCCAAAAGTTAAACAGGGTCCCTAAGTCAAACAGGATCCCGAAGTCAAACAGGATCCCGAAGTCAAACAGGATCCCGAAGTCAAACAGGATCCCGAAGTCAAACAGGATCCCGAAGTCAAACAGGATCCCGAAGTCAAACAGGATCTTGAAGTCGAATGGGGTCCGAACTTGAGAATTATAACCATGGAGGCGCAAGCGGTTCCCCTCCACGATATAGCTCCCGCGTGCAGCAAAATGGAGAATGACGTCTTTCCTTTTGTCCCTGCTGTCGCGGACTTCTACTATTCTGGCGAGGAAAATTCCTGCCCTGCTGTCGAGGATGAAGGCGACATCGAGGACTATTTGCTCGATGAGTACGATAACTACGAGGATGAATTTATAAGATATTACTG
>NC_051406.1:4507487-4507926 GCF_015228065.2 Penaeus monodon
TCAGGAACTAGAGATAAGTTAGAAAAGAAGCGAAAGAGGGGAGGAAGTGAAAAAAATAAGAGAGAAAGAACATCAAAAACACAACCCCTGAAGTGGCCAAAACACGCCTACTTCCGTGTTGTAATCCCGAGAGAAAACTTTTCCCCCCCCTTTTATCTTTTAATTTTGGTTAAGCGAAAACACACACGGTTTATTTATAGTGTGATATCCGGTTTTGAGGTTAAATTTTCCTTGTGGTTGTTCTTAGTCTTGTGGTAATATTTTTATGGCATTTTCATAACATTTGTGCAACGCCGTGTTTTTTTTTTACATTCCTTAGACCGAAAAAAAAACTGGGAAAAGGGATTCACAAAGATGAAGATGTGAAGGAATTTAGATGTTTAGAGGAATATTGCTAGATATCGTGTAGACAAATAATATAAAGAAAATAGAGCACAGG
>NC_051406.1:4508389-4509128 GCF_015228065.2 Penaeus monodon
CTAAGGGAGGTAGCGGGTAAAGCTGGTTGGGGGGTGGGAAGGTTAGTGGGAGGGGCGAGGGAAACGGGGCGTGGTTTCTGGAAGGTGGGTGGCATATGGGGAGGGGGGGGGGAGATAGAGTACCTGGAAGGTAGGAAGGGGAGGTAGAGGGTATATGAAGAGTGAAAGACAGGGGGGGGAGGGGGAGTGGATAAGGTTCCTGAAAGGGTAGTGGAAGGAGCAAGGGAGAGGGGGGATGAGGGGGGGGGGTTAAGGAAAGGGCATATTTAGGCCGAACAGGGGGAGGGGGGGTTGGAGAAGGTACCAGAGGGGGTGGGGGGGGCCAACACCTTCTTGCCTGAGTCGCCCATCGTGTCACTTACACATCATTTTACGACCCGCCGCCGACACCGGGCTGTGTCATGTGACACTTATGACACCCCGAGTGCTGGTGGGAACATCCACCTTGTCACTACACGACGGAGACCACGCCGAAAAAGGCTTTTGGCAGAATAAAAAGCCGGTTTGATGTTTTCATTATGTCAACGTCATAGATGTAGCGGTCGTGTCTTCTGGTTTAAGAATCTTCATTATCATCTAAAGCGTCTTTGGATATCACATACCACGTGACATTTCTTTTGTGACTTGCCTATCATATAATTAGTAATGGGACACTTTTTTCTAATGGGGTTGAGTCTAAATAATTCATATTTGATTCATAGCGGAAATAAAATTTATAAATTACATCACGAAATAATGA
>NC_051406.1:4509308-4509397 GCF_015228065.2 Penaeus monodon
TGTGTTTGTGTGTACAGCATAGAGGCAATGTAACTTTCCCTCAACACAATATAAAATTAGTGAGAGTTGTAGACTTGTTCATTTTGCAC
>NC_051406.1:4509643-4509920 GCF_015228065.2 Penaeus monodon
AGGGGCGGAGTGGATGACGTGGGAGGGGGATGGAAGGGGGGGGGGTAACGATCTTTCTCGTGCGTGTGGTCAATTAGGTCGTTTGCATTCGGTAATTATCATAACCATCTTGAGGTGAGGATTTTACGGCCAGTCGACGCCAGCCTAAAAGCTACCTTTCCCGCCTCTTTAAGTCAAGCTTTTTTTTGCGCAGATCTCTTGCGCTTTTCCCGTCTTCTCTGTTCACTTTTTTTTCACCACAGCATACCTGTTCTTAGTCGCAACTCTCCTGTTCTAA
>NC_051406.1:4510318-4510427 GCF_015228065.2 Penaeus monodon
TTTTTTTTTTTTTTTAATCTTTCTATCCTGTTTAGTATTTTGTTTAGCTCCCTGTACATTTTTTTTCTTCTTATTGTCAATTTCTCATCTACCTCCACCTTCTTTTGTT
>NC_051406.1:4510513-4510823 GCF_015228065.2 Penaeus monodon
TAATATCTTAAATTACCAATTTGCTCCTTATCATCTACAACATTTCTTCATCTTCTCCACTACCTGTGCGGATCACATCTCCCCCACTACCTGTCCATTAAATCTTACGCGAATAAGGATATTCTTTCTGGATATTTTTAATCACAGGGATGGCGATCTTTTAAAGTACAATTACTTAACAGTTTGGGTTATTTATCATTGCATAATTCTCCTGTATAATTATTTAATTCAAATAATCCACGCATGGAAACGAGGAAAGTACCTGTTATTGATAACAAGTAACAATGGAATTACTACAAACCTGGGTGAG
>NC_051406.1:4510957-4511219 GCF_015228065.2 Penaeus monodon
CTTTTTTTTTGTCAAAGAGCGGTAGTATTTACTATATAAACATTCACGGAAAACCTGAGACTTATATTGAAAAATGTAGATGCTAAAATATCCATAGCTTTTCTTGAAACACATATCGTGCCCCAGGACTAAAATATTTAAGACAAATATGCAAACATCGTATGAAAAAACGTTCGCCAAAGTTCACGAGAAAATCAGAAATTAATGATGATTATGATGATAAACAATCAATCCTTTCACGGCACGAATTACCTTCCCAGAA
>NC_051406.1:4511504-4511775 GCF_015228065.2 Penaeus monodon
TTTAACAAAACAAACGAGGTAATTGGCAAGTGTCCCTCACGGCAACCAGACAATTAAGAGGACCTGTTTAGACCTCCGCCCACCCCCTACCCGCCGCCCATACCCCCCTACCCGCCGTCCATACCCCTCCCCCCTTACCAACCGCCCATCTCCCTTCCCTCTTGCCTCCTTCCCCCCCTGCTGTGGGCGTGAGCGAGGGGCAACAATGCACCGTATCATCCTCGCGCCCAAGGATGCCACGAGGATGACTATAGGATAATGGGGATGGATT
>NC_051406.1:4511802-4511957 GCF_015228065.2 Penaeus monodon
CTCCTTTCTTGCTTTGTTTCTCTCTTTTGTTTATTGTTTTTTCTTTACTTGTTTGGTTTTCTCTTTTTGTATTTTTCGTGTTATATCAGTTTTCTTTTGGTTCTTTTTTTTACTTGTTTTCTTGTGTTTGTCTCTTGCATTTTATTCGTTTGTTT
>NC_051406.1:4512041-4512767 GCF_015228065.2 Penaeus monodon
AGTATTTTTTCTCGAATATATCTTATTTTCTGGGAATAATTATCAATTTCTTTTCTTCAACAAGCCTCAAATAATCGAATTACCCGTTTTTAATTTGATACTTTATGACAAAATTGTAAAAAAAAAAAAAGGTGAAGGAAACGTAGAAAATATCAGATTAACTCTTGACTCTCAGTAAATTCTAACAGTAGGTCTATCGTTGTGTTAGTTACATAAGGTAGCAGAAAATTAAAAACAACATTTAACAGTCTCTGATCTTCGTGAATCTACCTTGGATCAAATGATTCAAAATCTAGGTGAGGTTTAATTACCATTTAAATATATTAGATTATTTTGAAGTAAGTTATTTGATTTTTATATAAACATTTCTATAACATTTTTGTAGACTGCCCCTTCTTATCCGGAGAATTCTTTTCTTTCCTGTCTTATGATATCAAACACTCCTTATCAAAAACCCAGTAAGGTAATTAAATCAGGAACCACAGCATTATATCATTATCAAATAAAAATACCCCCATAGGCTTTCAAAAGCTGTATAAATTCACACACTGACTGAAAAATTCAAAAAAATCACCCCCTCTATTGCTTGTGTTTGCAAATCCTCTCAATTTGCGATGAACATAGACCCAGCCGATGAACCCGATTTCGCAAAGGTCACATAAAAGTGTTGTTTGCATAGGCATTTACATATGAATGCTTTCGCCATCCTAAGTACGTACACCCGGG
>NC_051406.1:4512791-4513243 GCF_015228065.2 Penaeus monodon
CCCGTACATGGCCGGGTCGACACGGAACCTAGCACCTCCTCAAACGCAAGATATCAGGCCTCCCTCAACAAAACACAAACATACCAAAGGAAGAGAGGTGCGATTTTGAATTCTCTTTGCCATAATAGCCCCCGCGTGTCTAGACGGGCCTGATGGATGTTTTGAAAAAGTCCATCCGGGACATCCACATTCAAAAAGGCATGTCTGTATGCGGTACCCGTGGGAGGGCCGTATGAAAGAGGAGGGGGGGGGGTACAGAGGGCATACAGACACTGCAGGTCGAATACGAAGATGACTGCCATTGTATTCATAATGTGGCTGCTTTATCTAATGAATTGATTCTAATTGGTTGGAAGTTTTACTACTGGAACTGACTTTTCGTTCTAGGAATGGAGATTCGTAGGTGCTTGATTAGTGTCTTCATTCGGGATATTAATTGTTGGATTAGAGGA
>NC_051406.1:4513416-4514154 GCF_015228065.2 Penaeus monodon
TGACATTAACTGAACAGATAATAGAACCAAAGAATACGCCACAAAAAGAGTAAAAAATATGAATAAACCAATATACAGATAAACAAATACATATATAATCAAGTAGACAAACAAATAAGTAATAAACAAATATACAGACGAATGAACGAACATTTAAACAAATACACAAATACAGAAACATTTAAACAAACACACATAAACAAACATTTAAACAAACACATAAACAAACATTTAAACAAATACACGCACATGTATAAACAAACATTTTAACATACATAAACAAACATTAAATAAAAAACAAACTAACACATAAACAGACGCATAAACAGACATATACACAAACCAACAACGGAGGGAAGCGAACAGCTGATTCCTCCCTTATGTACCTCTAACAAGGCTGTTCTGCCCTATTCTCTCTATCTTTGGTTCTTTCATTCTGGTTCCGCGGCTGCAGACAATTACCAGAGTAAACGTGTGTGTCAGTCTCGCTTGTTCAACGCTGATTGTATCTCCAGTTTATTGTTTTCATAATAAATACACGGAGCGTATAAGGTGCCGGCTGAGGGTAAGCGCCCAGAAGCTACCCGTTGGGAGGAAAGCTGTTTTTTTTTCTGTGTTTGTCCTCGTTTTGTTGTTGTTTTTGTGCGAATAAACGAAAGTGCGAATGAAAATAGAGAAACACTGATTTTTTTTTAGTTACCCTTTGAAATGTATGTTTAGAATATTCAGCTAAAGGAC
>NC_051406.1:4514650-4514881 GCF_015228065.2 Penaeus monodon
TTGACTTCTCAATTCGTCCCACCCTCGACAGGTAGTATATATCAGGTTATTTATTCGCCTCTATCTCCTTTCCCTCTCCTTGTTCCGCATCCTTCTATGCAAATTGCCATGACTTCTACTGGGATTCGGAACATTGTTCACCTAATCTCGAATCGCGTTTCATTGTTGAGGTTTAATTGGTTTTAGTCTTCCCGTCCTTTTTATATATATAAAAAAATCTCCGTCGTTATG
>NC_051406.1:4515485-4515614 GCF_015228065.2 Penaeus monodon
AACCTCCCCTTCTTCTTCTTCCGTCAACGCCCATACAAAAGATTTTCTCTCTCATCGCCTCCGCTCTGCAAACAAGAGGCACAAAGGTTTTCGGTGGGCGTGGGAGTGCAGTGGGCGGGGCGTGGGAGT
>NC_051406.1:4515786-4515912 GCF_015228065.2 Penaeus monodon
GGCAAGGGAGAGGGTGAAGGGTCGATTCTGTAGGTAAGGGTTGGGGGGCTGGGGTGGGAGGGGGGTGGAGACACTTTAAGGGGGGGGAGAGTCGAAAGCGGTGAATGTATAATGTATTTGAACTAG
>NC_051406.1:4516488-4516555 GCF_015228065.2 Penaeus monodon
TAATTAAGATAAAAAAAATAAATAAATAAAAAACGGTACCGGCATTATATCTTCCATAAATGACCTT
>NC_051406.1:4516654-4516768 GCF_015228065.2 Penaeus monodon
GTGATACGAATCTACAGGTATGCATTCCTTTGAGACGATAGAGGGGGGGGGGGGTACTGATCTCGTTCGTGTTATCCTTTTTTATGTATGTTTTTCATGCTGATTTCGCCTCAC
>NC_051406.1:4517004-4517362 GCF_015228065.2 Penaeus monodon
ACTTTTGTATTTTTACCGCTAATCATAGCAATATATCATGCTTTTGACTGGTAACTCATGTATTTTAAAAACACTAATTTCCAGCACTACTCTCTTTATATAAAAAGTAACCAAACATCTTGGACACATCTATCTTCTTTTTCCCTTTTTAACCCACAAAAATCTCGAAGATTGATTGCATTCCAGTCCTCATTAATTTCCCTGGGCGCGTCTTGACACTATATTCGGGTGAAAACGAGTCCGAAATAGGGTCGAAATGGGGTGAAATAGCGATCGGTAGGCTGCTTGTAACTGGATTTTTATATTCGTTTAGTGTGGTATCGTTTAAGGGAGAGTTGGGGAGAAGAATTCTATCATT
>NC_051406.1:4517393-4517491 GCF_015228065.2 Penaeus monodon
TTGGTCAGGGCTGTCGTGGCTGCATTGGATGTTGCTGAAACGTATTTTTCAGATGGTTTTAGTAGCGGGTTTATATGTATCTTTCTCCTTCTTGGCCG
>NC_051406.1:4518068-4518574 GCF_015228065.2 Penaeus monodon
TTTTTTTAAAAAACATATCCACATACCTCCAATTCAAACTCGCAGCCCATATTTGATTAGCAAAATGCCGCCAACAGCATGAAAGTCTTAAGTTAAGTGCCGACACGTGTGTGAAAGGTAGCGGGCGAGAGAGAGAGAGAAACTCAGGCGGTTTCCTAATCCAATAATACGTTCTCAACATCTCACTCTTAAATGTCGTGGGATGTTTTGATTACGAGTTTTACGCCTTGGGGGTAAAAAAATATCGTAAATGTCAGGTATGGTGGGGAAGGGGAGAAAGGGGAGGAGGGGAAGGGGAAAGGAAGGGGAGGAAGGGGGTAGAGGGTATGGGAAAGGAAAGGGAGGAGGGAAGAAAGGAAGGTAGAAGGAATGGAGGGGACAAGGAAAGGGAGAGAGGAGGAGGATAGGAGTGGGATAGGATAGGGAGGAGATCGAGGAGAGAGGAGGAGAGTTAGTTGAAAGGGGAGGGAAAGGAGAAATAAGGGAGATGGGAGAGGAGGAGGCGA
>NC_051406.1:4518659-4519770 GCF_015228065.2 Penaeus monodon
ATACAAAAAAGAGAGGAAAAGTGAGAGGAAAAAAAGGGTGTACATCCAGCGGGTGACCCGAACGCGTGTTTGTGTTTGTTTTAACGCTGGTTTACGAGGTGTCTTCCACTCTTGTACTTGGAGCCCATTAATGGAACCGGGGACAGGCTAACGGCCGTAAGGAGAGGAATGGGTCAGGGGATCGCAGAGAGAAAGGGACGGAAGATTAAATTGCTCTAGGGACTTTAAATAATCAACTTCGAAAAGAGCGCCTACACGTGCAAATGTACATAGGTATTACAGCTTTTAGTTATTAAAAGTAGATATTGAGTTAAGATGAATTCGTTAGGGTTATGTTAATTTAGTATTACATTTAGTAAGTGATATTATATTTTTGGTTTATTTTCAGTGCAGGAGCGATTTCTTCTCTCATCATTTCGCTCTCCTTGGCTGGAAGAATTGCTATTTGTTTTTTTTTTTTGTTTCAGTTTCCGTTAAAAATGACTTCGACATAACTCCGAACTACATGCATCTTTTTTGTGATTTGAAAAGCAAATATTACCAATTGTCTCCCTGTCAACTACCTTTTTTCGTGTAATTAGTTGGTCTTCATCCACCTTACATTTATCCCGACTTCATTAAACGCTAGATTTAGACAAAACCGATTGCCCTGACCGCCCAATCGATTCAATATTGACTCTGTAAAAAGACCCAATTTGCCGACACGTTTCTTTGAATCGGCCGCGGGCGACAACAGGTGATCGTTTACCTCGCTCCATCAGTGACAGAATCTCGTCACGGTCAAGTTAGCCAATCAGAGCCGACCACGTGCGTGACGTCGACAGCCTCCGCCAATCAGGAGAACAAGCTCGCGCCTCATTCACCAATCAGATAAGACGAAGATCTATTGTTGGCAGGGTGTCGCGACCGTGGGAGACATGGAGTATTTACCGATGGGTGATCTTGGGGAGGCCATGGAGGGGGGGTCCCTTGTTCTAGGCAGGGGGTACGGGGTATGGCATCGGGGGGGTCCCTTGTTCTGGGCGGCTTCATGGCTTTTTGATTAGGATCCACTGATTTTATCGCAGGATCTGTGGGGTCTCTTGTAGACATAGGGATTAGTGTTAACGAG
>NC_051406.1:4521102-4521323 GCF_015228065.2 Penaeus monodon
AATACCACCAGCAACTCTTTAAAAAAAAGGCATAAAAACTCGTAGGATGAACGCAGCCTGATATAACCTGTCGAGACTCCTGTTATTTATAAGGTTTGCATGCTCGCAACACCGCTCATGCATTAATGTTAATAGTTCCAGTTAGCGCATTCATCATGATTAATTATCAATCTTGCATGAATCTTGGTCCCCATCCATCAAGGTGATTCCCGCCAACATGC
>NC_051406.1:4521611-4521788 GCF_015228065.2 Penaeus monodon
GTCGATCGCACCACTACCCCTACCCCATACTAAACCCAACCCCCCCGCCCGTCCCCCCACACCTCTAACGCACCTCACCCGCCACCTCGTCTCAGCGGAAGCCCTTGTATACCGTCCTAATCAATCACTTGTTAGAACCTCATACTGGCGCGGAGAGTGAAAGCCGAGGAAGAGGTC
>NC_051406.1:4521826-4521958 GCF_015228065.2 Penaeus monodon
GATGAAGCTGTTAACGCAAGGTGGGGCGTCTCCTTGGGCAAGCACAGCAGAGGATTTCGTGTTTCCTTTTGGAGAGGGCGCTGCTGTAGGTCGTGCTTGGCTTGAGGTGTGGTCTCGTGGGGGGGAGGGGGG
>NC_051406.1:4522105-4522288 GCF_015228065.2 Penaeus monodon
CAGCTTTTCTTTTTTTTTCATAAATTTCTGAATCATGTGCGTGAAATGAAAGGGATATTTATCCGGTATTGTTTGTGTTATTTCATGAAAAAATATAAACATATTTTGACAATAAAAAAAAAAATCTCCGTGAATATCTCAGCAAAAACTTTAACCTGTGCAACTGTTCTTTAGAAAATAAGG
>NC_051406.1:4522445-4522685 GCF_015228065.2 Penaeus monodon
ATCTTATATATAACGCTCCTCCCTCCTCTCCGTGACACCGTAACGACCAAGTTCTATATAGACAGTAACGACCACCTTCTCCAAACGACCACGTAGTGACCGGCAATAGTGATGAATGACACTTTTTGGGTTTTGTAAAGCACTGAAAGAGGTGGTTGTATATTTTCGTTTTTCCTTTCAGAGTAATCTCGCGGTGTTCTGGGAAAGTTTGATTTTTTTGTGGGTGGTTCGTTTCTGTTA
>NC_051406.1:4523065-4523521 GCF_015228065.2 Penaeus monodon
ATTTACTATCAAATATTGTCATCAACATGTTATCATCAAAGATTTCATTAAGCATATCATTAAAAATTACCATCATATTTATTATCAAAATTAATTATCATCATTGTTTTGGCAGATATTTATGAACTCGATCAAATTTCATCATTATTTTACATCGCAATTCCATCTCGTAATTCGCTCCCTCCCGCGCCATGTTCCAACAATATCAGTCAAATTACCGGGACGTTCTCGTCGATTTCAGCGCAGTTTATCCCCCTTTTATCGACAAAGGGATCCACTTAAACGACAAGGTTAGAAAAAAAAATATATTATCCGTATTTTATGGGTCGAGTTTGACAAGAAATACTGCTCACTTCGATCGTTTGTGTGGGAGATATGGTAAGGGGTGGGTGCGTGCTGGCGATAAATCACTGCTGGTCAGAGGTGTCTTTTGAAAGGTATGGAAACGCGCTGTTT
>NC_051406.1:4523586-4523655 GCF_015228065.2 Penaeus monodon
GGAATTGCGATTTTAGATTTTTACTATCGCATGGATTTATTTTTTTTTTTTCGATCTTTGGAGGGACAA
>NC_051406.1:4523779-4523929 GCF_015228065.2 Penaeus monodon
CAAAGAAAAATAGAAAAAGGAATTTTACATCGCACACATTCACACGCTCACCCTTGTTCCTTTCCAGACTACATGATTAATTTCACGCGTGCTATCAGCTGATAAACCAAGGCATCCTCGGGGGAAAATTGCAGCTTCGTTCGGCCTCTG
>NC_051406.1:4524430-4524568 GCF_015228065.2 Penaeus monodon
TATTTATTCCTCTTTTCCTCCCTCCATTCCATCTCCCCCCCCCCCCTCGTGATGTATCTGGTATGTCTGGAAGGAAAAGGAATTTTTCATATTCATTTTTTTTCTGCGTTTGCATAGAACTTTTATGAAGGTACGGAT
>NC_051406.1:4524709-4524848 GCF_015228065.2 Penaeus monodon
TAGGAGAAACATGTAACTATCTACAAACTGCTTGACTGTATGTGAATATGGATACACCTGAACTGATGTACGTGTGAGGGTACGAAACGAAAGTGAGGACAAGGCGTGTGGGCGTAATTCACAGAAAGGTGCGAAGAGA
>NC_051406.1:4525112-4525271 GCF_015228065.2 Penaeus monodon
GTGACACACGGAGCAAAATGAGATGATAGAGAAAGGACCCGATAGAGGAACAGAGGATATATGAGAGAATAAAGATGAGGAAATGAGAGAATACTCGTAGACGAAGAAACAGAAATGAGAAAAGACAGACTAATATAGATGTTAAAAGTATATGTTTGG
>NC_051406.1:4525346-4525505 GCF_015228065.2 Penaeus monodon
AAAAAAAGAGATAAAGCAGGAGACAAGAAACAAAAAAAAAAAAAAAAGAAAGATAAAACATGATGATAAAGATATTAACAATAGGTAAGACAAGAACAACAAATAAAAATAACAAGATGAAAAATCAGGAATCGAAAGAGTAAGACTCAGCAGAGCAGA
>NC_051406.1:4525579-4525961 GCF_015228065.2 Penaeus monodon
GTGCATCCTGACCATCTTCCCACCCCCCTTACCCCCATTCACCCCCCTCGCCGCCCACCCTACCGGCCACTGACCACCAGCGGACAACCTCCCCAACCCGCAACAGAGCCCTCGATGCGATCTGCCGAATTAGAATTTTTTTTGGTCCTGCGTTTTGCCTTCCTCTGCGGCGACACCAGCTGATAGGTCGGTTTCGAGCTTACACATCGAGGGGAAAGATTTACACGTGGTTCCTTTTTTCCCCCTCTGGTTTCTATGAGAAAAGTGAGGCATTTATCATATATTTAAAAGGTATTTTTATTTAAAAGTGTGTTCCGATCTTGTAAAAAAAGTGTGGTGTCCTTGATGGCGGATTGTGGGAATTGTTGCAAGAAATAAACAT
>NC_051406.1:4526015-4526336 GCF_015228065.2 Penaeus monodon
GGAGATGTAGAGAAAAAAGAGCTATAATGTTTGTTTTTCATACATTTTCGTTGATATGTGGAAGAGGATGACATTAGCAAAATTCATTCGTAAATCTCGAGTATATTGTGTGTCCCGTCATATTTAACCCTAGTTGGCAACTCAGACACCTTTTTTTGGCGTATGACACATTTCTGATATTTACTTATCAATTATTGTGATTTCACTCTTTTAAATTCACAAAAAGGCCTTAAAAAGAATATTTATATTCTTTAACTTATATGTAGATAAATAAAAAAATATCTAAAAGTGTTATTAAAAAGTCTCCAATAAAATTTAAAT
>NC_051406.1:4527009-4527108 GCF_015228065.2 Penaeus monodon
ACGACCCACACATATACACCCTTGACTCGTCAGGACCCGGCGATAAATCCTTGGGTAAAGGACGGAATATGATGCCGCGGGTGTCGTGACGGGGGTGTG
>NC_051406.1:4527662-4527827 GCF_015228065.2 Penaeus monodon
TTGAGGGTGGGGAATGATGGAGATAGTGAATGATGGAGATAGTGAATGATGGAGATAGGGGAAGAGGAGAGTGATAAGGATTGACCGGGATTGAGAGGAGGAAGGCGATAGAAGGACCCGGGGTTGCAGGGTAACGAGCGGGGGGGGGGGGGGTCTGGCGTTTGT
>NC_051406.1:4528282-4528392 GCF_015228065.2 Penaeus monodon
GACTTTCCATCCCAGCGCCTTCCACATTCCTTTTGTTTTGTGCTTTGGAAGCCCCGCCCTTGCCTCCAGGAAGCTCTAGAGGGAGCGATCTGTTTGCCGAGTCCCAGGGC
>NC_051406.1:4528869-4529478 GCF_015228065.2 Penaeus monodon
ATCACACTTATTCCTTTGCTTCAATTCTCTTCACTCATTTCCTCTCATTTCATGCCAGTCCTCTTTTTTCGTGTATTTTCCTCAAATCTTTTCCCCTCATTTCTCTTCATTTTATTGCCCTCTTCCTCGTTTGATAACTCCCCCCCCCTCCCCATTTTTTTCCCTTAAATTTCCCCACTCATTTTATCAGTTTTCCTTCTCTCTTCTCTTCTCTTCTCTTCCCCTCATTTCACCCCAATCCTTGTTCTCAAATATTCCCTCATTTATTTCACTCCTCCTCTTTCCCTCAATTCTTTCCCCTCATTTATTTCACCTCCTCTTTATCATCCCCCTCTTTCCCTCTATTTTTTTCCTCATTTCACCTCAATCCTCTTTTTTAGATATCCTTCTTTCCCGCAATTCTCACTCCTCGTCTCTTAGCAACTCTCTCTTTCTTTCAATTCTATCCCCCCCTCATTTATCTCACCCTTCCTCTTTCCCTCAATTCTATCCCCTCATTCATCTCACTTCTCCTCTTTATCACCTCCCCTCTTTCCCCTCAATTCACCGCACTCCTCTTCTTTAAACATCCGCTTCCCTTCCGCGTAGAGCTCTTATAAGGCTGCGATT
>NC_051406.1:4529681-4529831 GCF_015228065.2 Penaeus monodon
GAGAACAAGAGGCTCCTCGCCACGCCCACCGCCCTGAGAGCTCCTCACTACGTTCTTCATGACGGGCGTTGGTGTTTCCAGCTCGTTTGGGGCTGTGGGGTGGGGTGGGGGAGAGTGTGGGAGAAAGAGGGGGGAAGGGGGTGAGTGTGG
>NC_051406.1:4530328-4530518 GCF_015228065.2 Penaeus monodon
TGTGAAGGGTGAAACTGGGTTCGTATTTTCACCGAATATTGATGGAGGAGGCTGTCACACTGCATTCGAATTTTCTGGAAGAAGGCAAAACAGACGCATTGTGTCTGCTTTTACGGGAATACAGCAAATTCGATTCAGATAAGTAGGGTTTTGTTGCCCACCGTGGCACGAAAAGGTACCGCCCTCTGGC
>NC_051406.1:4531163-4531568 GCF_015228065.2 Penaeus monodon
TTTTTGGGGGGGGGAAATGATTAAAGATGAAAACGTTATATAATAGTACTTTTAGTTGTTAAAGCGCGAAATGTAATTATTACTGTTATAAGAAAATAACGCTAGGTAGAAGCGGGAATTTTGTCAGGAAGTGCATATATTCTGAGAGACTAAAAATCATCAATAGAATAGAAGAAAAAAAAGGTGAAACTTGTTTCTGGTAAAATATGAAGTCCGACAGGAACAGGAGACACCCACTTTCCTATTTGTTCTGCTTATCTCTTAATGCCCCGCCAGGAGAGAGGGAAAAAAAAGAGAAAAAACGACGAAGAAAAATTATCTCCGACCGAGAAAACTGATACGCTCGTGGTCCCCCTGACCGGTTCTCGTTCCATAATTCACGCATTTCAGCCCGGGATAATTCAC
>NC_051406.1:4531681-4531944 GCF_015228065.2 Penaeus monodon
ATTTACCCATGACCGCCTCCTCAGTGAGTCAACAGACCCTGCCATTCATAAATCACACACCGCAGAGCCAAGACAATGCCCCGTTCCGCCACCGCCTTATGGTCGGAAATGCCCCTCAAGGCGTGGCTCCCGTCGCCCTTACGGACCAAACAGTCCTCGCGCGCGTAGCACGGTCGGCGGAAGACTTCGAGATCGTAAATCTAAGATAGAAATGGTTCCCCAAACACTGGCACGGCGGCGACAGGTCCAGGTTCACTGATGCC
>NC_051406.1:4532089-4532597 GCF_015228065.2 Penaeus monodon
CAAGAGAAGGTAAGTGACGGTAGGCGAAGGGAGTTAGGGAAAGGGGAGGATAGGTAAAGGTGGATAGAAACAGGGGAAGGTAGTGGAGGCTAGGGGAAGGGGAGGACAGGGGAAGGTGGATAAAGGGTAGGGGAACGTACGAAAGGCTAGGGGAAGGGAATTTGGGAAAGGTGGAAAGGGGCAGTAGAAGATAGGAGAGAACCAGGGGGCTAGGGACAGAAGCAGAGGAACATAGAGAGCCGTAGGGGAAGAGAACAGGGACAGGGGAAGTTATGTGAGGACCAGGGAAAAGGGATCGATGACAGGGAAGGATAGGGGAAGGGGAAAAATAGGTAAAGGGGATAGGGGAAGCTAGGGGAAGATGGACAGGTGCAAAGGAACATAGGGACGAGCAAGGGACGGGAACAAGGGCAGGGGAGGATATGGAAAGAGGGACAAGGAGGATAGAGGACAAGATAGGTCTAAGGGAAAAGAGATAAATAGGGGAGGAATAGAGAAAGGAGAGGAG
>NC_051406.1:4532684-4532777 GCF_015228065.2 Penaeus monodon
CACTGTTGTGCTAAGTTAAGCAAGTGTAAGATATGGGAAATTCGTTTTAGGGGATTTTTTCGTTAATGCCGATAACTTTTGGATGATTTATAG
>NC_051406.1:4532796-4532910 GCF_015228065.2 Penaeus monodon
GAGTTCGTGGTATCTTTTCGTCCTTCAAAGAGCTGTATTTGGCGTTCGGTGATTGGCCTCTCCGCTACCTTCTCCTCATTATCGGAATACCAGATAATTTATGAATTATAGACA
>NC_051406.1:4533291-4533712 GCF_015228065.2 Penaeus monodon
GTATTAAAACTACCACAGAGTAATTAGCAACCAAACCAAATATAAAGATTTAAAAACGAAAATAAAAAAATCCTTTCCCTTCCTCTTTTACAGATTAATCCATCCTCCTTATCAATCTTCTCACAAATAGCGTATCAATTTAATCCATAACGCTAATCACTTCTTCGACGGCCCTTCCGTGTTAACAAGGCAATCTGGCAGTCCCGAGTGCGTGCCCATTAGTTATCAAAAGAATTAGTCTTCCTTCTTATCGATATCGGGGACAATTTTTTCTTTCTTTCTTTAATTTCATTTTATCGACAACACGTTAATTTAATAGATATATTTAAAAAAAAAGGAGATTGTGTGTTGGTTATGTGTTTCGATTTTCAGTGATTATCATCAGTTGGGTCATTTGATGGTGCGGTGGTTATGGTTGTGT
>NC_051406.1:4533947-4534230 GCF_015228065.2 Penaeus monodon
CTGGCCATTCCCCATCCTTACCACCGTAGCAAAGAAAACACCACAAACATCGCAAAATAATATATCTAGCCTCGGAAAATCGTAATCTAAGAACAGAATTTCCCCCAGTTTTAGCGCCGTTCCTTCTTAATCTTTCCTCCCGCGTGCCTGTGGCCATCTCAAGGAGCTTTGGAAGGATGTTCATTATCTCTTATGGAACGCGGCCATTGGGAGGAGAGAGAGAGACGGAGGAGGCGGCGGTTGCGTTCAGTAGGATGGTGCAGCGGTCAGCCGATTCATTTCT
>NC_051406.1:4534268-4534687 GCF_015228065.2 Penaeus monodon
GGGGTGACAAAAGAGGGGAAGGGGGATGGAGAATGAGAAGAGGAGAGATAAAGAATAGATGAGAATAAAGGGAGGAAATGGAGGAGAGAGTTTCGGTTTGTAGAGGTACAGGTGGCCTTTTTTTTTAATTATTTTTTAATGGTGGTGCCTTTTCTTCCCTACTTTGAAGTGTGGGCAATTCCTTTCTATTTTTGCAAAGAAGAAAAAGAATATATATTGATAAAATGAAAAAAAAATCGAAATATAATTTTTTACTTTTTTAATCGTAGCGTATCAGGAAAATCTGAACACTTTATCAATATTTCCAGTGACCATAAATGTAAAACAAACGACTTTTACTCATTTCATATACACGAACGCATCATCACTGACAGATAATGAAATCTATAACCCTTTTACTCCAAATAGTCCCTGAGTAG
>NC_051406.1:4534732-4535326 GCF_015228065.2 Penaeus monodon
TCGAATGATTCACCAGAACGGGATATCTTAATGCTAAATAAATTTTTGGAGGGAAGTGTCTGCTCCATCTCATACGCCACGAACAGAGAGAAGTCCAAAATAGGAACCCAACATGCAGTGCGTGTAAGTAGGTGATCATTTACACACTTTCCATATAAGGATTTGCAACGTTCCCGCGCATGGGTTAACAGGGCTGCCATCAGGCCACCAGGCTCAGGCGTACCAATAGTACCGAGGTTGTGAATGCAATTTCGCTTTATATGTATATGTATATAAAAAGAAAGAAAGAAAGAAAAAGTTACATTCAAGATTAATGATATTCATGCAAAAAATCTCCAAGTCTGTTAGGCATAAGTCCAAGTTAGACTACTGTATCGGCTTCAACGTTACTCTGCTGAATGTTTATTGTAGATATTGCGAGAAACATTATAGACAAGGAATCAGTAAGGACACATGCGAATATACAGAGAATGAGTGCCAATAAAAAAAGGAGAGGAAAAAATAAAATAAAAATCAGCAATGATTACGGCCGTTCACCCTAACCGATTTTCATCATGGTGCTCACCGTATCTGCTAAACATCACATTTATTTTC
>NC_051406.1:4535357-4535725 GCF_015228065.2 Penaeus monodon
CCACCGAATAAAATAATGATAACATCTAGAGAATAATAAAAACAACAGCAACAACATAAAGAGATGGTAGATAACACGTGCAAAATAGCTTCTCGAGTGAGTCGATCCGCCGCCATGTTTGTTTCAGTCGAAATTCATCGTAATGGGCATTCATGGGCATTCATGGGCACCTTGTCTCTTAATGCTTGCGATTTGCCGCGCCATGTGGTCGGGCTGAAAGATTGGAAAAGGGGGGAGGGGAGGGGAGGGGAGAGATAAGGTGATTTTTCCAGGGATTATAAATGGGAGGGGAATATATACGTGTGGTTGGGTGTGCGTGTTTGTTTTTCTCTCTCATGGGGGTGTGAGGAAGAAGAAGGAAGGCGAGG
>NC_051406.1:4536034-4536141 GCF_015228065.2 Penaeus monodon
ATCTCTCCTCCATTATTATTATTTTTTTACAATCATCATCATTACCTTTTTTTTGTCTTATGAAAGAAACGAAAAAAAAAAATATCCTCCATCATTTTTCTCAATCA
>NC_051406.1:4536192-4536615 GCF_015228065.2 Penaeus monodon
CGGGATGACGTAAGCACTTCCTGCCGTTAAACCCCTTTCAGCCCCGCTAATTAAAGGTAGTTAATGAGTAGGTGGCGTCGGCATAGCGATCGTTGGTCGCCAGGTAAGGCATCCCTTCATCAACAGATAGCATCTCGGTCGTGGCGGAGATGTCACTGCGGGGTCATCTCAGGTGGCGGATGCTGGGGTCGGGAGGGATGCTTCAGATCTGCTTGGGATGAGGAGGATGCTGGGGTCGGGAGGGATGCTTCAGATCTGCTTGGGATGAGGAGGATGCTGGGGTCGGGAGGGATGCTTCAGATCTTCGTGGGATGAGGAGGATGCTGGGGTCGGGAGGGATGCTTCAGATCTGCTTGGGATGAGGAGGATGCTGGGGTCGGGAGGGATGCTTCAGATCTGCTTGGGATGAGAAGTCTTCGAGCT
>NC_051406.1:4537274-4537369 GCF_015228065.2 Penaeus monodon
TATTTTGTCTCCTCAAAGTGGTATTCTAATTAATTCAAATTACTCCATGAAATAATGCACAATACAGAATTGATCATATATAAATGTATGTTATG
>NC_051406.1:4537566-4538112 GCF_015228065.2 Penaeus monodon
AATGCAAATAGAAACCCGGTAAAATACAAATTCAACGCATATATAAATTTGTCCCAGGTTCAGAATGCACCGTATAAATTCGATAATTAGGTTCCTTACTATCACTGGAATCAAAAGACCATCGCTTAAATCGGCCATCTGCGTGCGTGTTGCAATGTGACGAGCAACAAAAAAAAAAAAAAACGTGAATGGCCGAATGAAGAAATATGTTGGTTACGAGATGTATTGCAGTTATATCAGATCCATGCACATGAATAAGGTCGTATATACTTCATAGCGTATATCATTGTTCTTTGTTTGGCGGGCGTGATAAGGCTTATCATCTTATATGGATGCCGTCTTTTGATTTAATGACGATCGTGCATGCGTTCGGTTTTCCTTAACAGTTTGCCCGTAAATTATATTTGCATGCGAATTGCCCCCTCCTCCTCCTCTCCCATGAGAACCTAAACTGTCCCTATGTAGTGGACGATCACTTCTTCCTCTTCTCCATCTTGGAAAAGACAGTTAACCCGCCATACCCACAGGAATAAAAACATAAGATAG
>NC_051406.1:4538153-4538225 GCF_015228065.2 Penaeus monodon
GAGCCTCTTTTTTTTTTTTTTATCAAAGTCCCCCCTGGAAACGTGCATAAAACCAGCATAAAAAACGGAGCT
>NC_051406.1:4538256-4538462 GCF_015228065.2 Penaeus monodon
AACCACATGATTACACGCTGGATCCTTGATAATCTAATATGATTACACCGTAGCGGTCTTAACGGGCGGTAATACATTGCGCAAACATGTTGTTATTGGCTCTAATTGCCTGGCATAGCTCATCGTGTGTGTCGGTGCTTCCTCTCGTGTCCTGTTTGTGGAAAAGTTTTGCATCAGCCATTTTTTTTTCTCTCTTTCTCTTAATT
>NC_051406.1:4538644-4538796 GCF_015228065.2 Penaeus monodon
ATGCAAAGACTAAGGTGATAAAATCGAGGATTTGATCATGATTTCTGAGGTGGTCGTGAGCTTCAGATAAAAAAAAAGAAAATATGTATTATTCTCATAAACCGCCACCAGTGAGTGTTACCGCCCCCCCCCCCAACCAAAAGGACAGTAGA
>NC_051406.1:4539644-4539811 GCF_015228065.2 Penaeus monodon
TATATATTCTGATACAGATAAATGAGTTTATGTATGTATTCAAGTACATAAGTATATAGATACATACAAATGGCCGTGTAATGTGCATGTAAGATGAGGCAGTTACTCATACAATACCCGTTCTGACTACCTACTGCCGTTGGAGTGACTATAAAACCGTACGGCAC
>NC_051406.1:4540062-4540261 GCF_015228065.2 Penaeus monodon
CACCACCTAATGTCAAAGAAATAACTCCATAAAACAGTATGGCGCCGGCCCCCTTATCTCCATCTTCCACGAGGTAAACATGGTCACAATTACAGGCCGAATTAGACCTCATGTGTAGGCCTGTCGACTCGGGCGCCGGTAGGCCACGCAGGCTACTTCAGATAGCCTGCGGTTTTTTTGTGTGGAGGGGAAGAAAGAA
>NC_051406.1:4540460-4540547 GCF_015228065.2 Penaeus monodon
AGATGGGGAAGGAAGGATAGGGAAGTGGAGATGTAGCAAGAATAGATAATATATAGATATGGACAAGTACGTACGTAGGTAGGCAGA
>NC_051406.1:4540658-4540874 GCF_015228065.2 Penaeus monodon
CTCAAGACACGCTCGAAAATCGCCACGATCAGGACGGTAGGCACGGCAGATAATTATCAGAGATTTATCGCAGTCTACCCAGCACGGTAGCGCCTGACGGCCTACTGAGACCCGCCTCCTCGAACAACTCTTTAATTGGCTAGATCGCCGTGATGACGTCATTATTATGGGTCACTAGATGTCGGATTTTAAAGAAGATAGTGTGGGTTTCGTAGA
>NC_051406.1:4541314-4541625 GCF_015228065.2 Penaeus monodon
TTTAACCCTATTATTGAATTGATTTTCATCATCGGCGTGTATATACACGTAACTCTCCCTATATCTATTTATATCCACTCACAAATCTTGACTTTACGTACTGTATACAAACGAGATTCTTTATCCCAGCTTAATGCACAAGCCGCATATAAGGACCTAAGTCACTGAGGGGCGCGATAGAAGGGGAGAAAGTGACAAATTGAGACGTTTTTCGGGACTACGATGAAAGGCGATAAAGTTGGAACCTCCCATGGCTTGTTCGGAGAGGCTTCATTGCTTCTACTCTCGGTTCCTCTGTTTGGGAGGTTTTC
>NC_051406.1:4541863-4542613 GCF_015228065.2 Penaeus monodon
ATCAACATTTCCCTATTCAATAACCAATATAAAAAAAATAACAACAACAACACCGGAGGAAAAGAAATGGCAATTTCCCACCACCCTTTAAAAGAGTACTGCAACCCACGCCCTCCGTCTGCGAGACCCATCTCAGACCCGTCGAGTGGCACCGACGCGGCACTGATTTGGCACTTCTTTATTTACCTCCACCTTTTTTTCCTCTCAGATTGATACCCTTTTTAGCAACCTCCCCGAACTCCGTTTTCTTTCTGCCTGTCCTCGCTCTGATAGGGTGAACTCCAGCATTCCTTAAATCTTCTCATCCTGTTCACTCTAGTGCCAGTGTACCCACATGTGCCAATACTAACAGCCTTGCTGAATGCTCACCGGAAATGGGGCATCGCATACCCACTTTTTTCCCCCTGGTGGAAGAAAACTTAATCTGGGTATTTACATGTTTATTTCGTTGATATTTAAAAGGAAATCTTCGGCAAATTGTTTCGAGGAAAATTAGATGAATTAGTGAAATAGCATAATTGCATAAAACAAAATTAATAGAGAATAAGAGAGAATAAAATGAAATAAAACAAAATAAATATAGAAAAAAAACTGAAATTTGATAGGACGTTAAATTCGGCGTTTTATTTTTGTTACATATATTTTGCGTAATTTAAGTCAGAGCGGCGTTTATGTGACAGAGCGTTCCCTTGGGCTGCATTTCGACGTCGATCCTCGTTCTCTCACTTCTCTTCTGTTTCACGTGTTTCG
>NC_051406.1:4542947-4543224 GCF_015228065.2 Penaeus monodon
ACGCTTCACTAAAACCCTAATTCCACCAACCAGGTGATTATTCCTTCAAACATTATTAGTACAAGAAGTTCATTAGTCACGTCGCTTGTCACGTCACGAAGAGACAACACTGCCTTCTTGTTCGCCTCCCGTCCCCGCAAGCCCGACAACGCCATCCATTTTGCTGTAGATTTCAGTCTCCGTGGAATTTTGTCGGGACGGATGGATTTTTTTTATATATGAATAGGCATAGGGTTTTGTATATATTAGTTTGTATGCATATTAATAGTATAATTTT
>NC_051406.1:4543378-4543677 GCF_015228065.2 Penaeus monodon
TAAACCCAAAATTCAAAGGGAAAAATATCAGAGCCACCCCCCACACACGGCGCGCTCCGGTGGCCTATTACAACGTCAAGATTAGCAACATAATAAACTCCTTTGTCCAGTCCGTTCGCCGTGCCTCCGCCCTCCCTATGCCCGAAAAAGGAAAAGGCACCACCCTTATCATGCCTTTCTTGGTCCTTTCACTCTTCACCTTTACCTCCCATTTCATCAGAAAGCTTTTTTATTTATTTATTTTTATTGTTCTTTCTCTTCCATTGGTCCCTTCGGCTTCTCATTTTTTTTTTGGTGTC
>NC_051406.1:4543998-4544094 GCF_015228065.2 Penaeus monodon
TCACGAAAAAAAGAGACATTATTGAAATTTTCTTCAGATTTTCAAATTCGAAGAACTTGTAATTTCTAACTCAATGGAACGAAGGAAACGAAAAGG
>NC_051406.1:4545247-4545381 GCF_015228065.2 Penaeus monodon
CGGAGATAGAACAAAACGAGAGAAAAGGAGAATGGAAGACAAAGGACAGTCAACTAAAGGAGAGAAAAGGAAGAATGGGGGAGGGGGTAGGAAAAGTGGATGGGGGGGGGGCAAAGGACAAGCGAAGTAAAGGG
>NC_051406.1:4545516-4545656 GCF_015228065.2 Penaeus monodon
AGGAAAAAAAATAAGGGGGCGGGAAAACGAAAAGACGCAGGGGGGACGGGGGGGGGGCGGAAGGAAGAAAAGGGGGTATAGGTAATTTAGTCCTTGCTTCTGTGTTCTTATTTATCATTAACTTTGCTATTCTATCGTTT
>NC_051406.1:4545974-4546253 GCF_015228065.2 Penaeus monodon
TTTTCCTTCCATTTTCTTCTCTTCTGCATTTTACATATGAACGGATATGAATAAGTAATTATTATTTATTTTTTTTTCATTTTAAAAAGAAATACATGACCAAAGTCATTTACCATTTTTTTTTCGCAAAGGACAATCCCGCGAGGTCACGACACCACAGATAATTGATCAAATATTCTTTAACGCAACGTTCGTGTGTAAAAACAGTCCATCAAACCAGTGATTTCGCGTGGAACATTTAATTAGGAAAGGTCTACCGATAAATGAATTGAGACTATT
>NC_051406.1:4546290-4546737 GCF_015228065.2 Penaeus monodon
CCAATCCATTTTACGTGCTGAACAACCCGACACGGAAAACTCGCCCTAATGTCGTAGTGTAATAAGGAGAATTTTCGATTATTTTCAAGGGCTTAGAATAGGCAACGTCGGGGGGGACCATACTGTACAGTGTTACCATAAACATGTGCTTAAACAACACTTAAGGGAGCGGAAGGTGGACTCGTAGATGCCAACTTTTTGGTATTTAAAGACTAAATTTTACTCTCTGCCTCCAGAAATGAGGTCTCTTAAGAGTGGGAGGGAAAAGGACACGTGTTCAAGCGATGCCGCAGAGCACAGAATGGGCAATGAGCCGTCTGCTCTGGTAATAAAGTAACAATTAAGTCGAACAGAGGGAGCCAACCTGGGTCTAAAAGGGGTTTCTTGTCCGCGCGAACTGGCAACACTGTGAGCGGGTAATTACAACAGGTGGCTCGGTTTCCTTTC
>NC_051406.1:4546769-4546914 GCF_015228065.2 Penaeus monodon
AGTTGATGAAGGTGAGATTTATTTTTAATTTCGATTTCCATGCATATTCCTCACATACTGCACTATATTATGATTTAGTGCACCGCCCCCCCACCCCACCTCAATTTTCAAAAAATTAGGGTGGGGGGCGGTGTTATATTATGAA
>NC_051406.1:4547502-4547804 GCF_015228065.2 Penaeus monodon
CCTTTTTTTCCTCCTCATATCCCCTCCCACGAGCACTATTCATAAACCCCATATTTTTATCACAAGTCCCACCACAGATCATCCGAACGCACGGAGTCCACCATTTCCCGCCAAATTTATGCCTCGTTCGAACTCCTTCGTTCAAGCCGGCCGTTTCTCTTATCAGCCGATTATCCACTTGACCGGCTTTCCTTACCGGCTTTCCCTAATCATCGGGAGCATCGCTTGCTTTACCGTGGGCCAATCACAATCAATGGAGGTCGAATTCTTTGATGGGGAATTCTGATATGCAGATTAGGGGG
>NC_051406.1:4548288-4548618 GCF_015228065.2 Penaeus monodon
TGACATCAATAACAAAGGAAGATATATTCATAAAACAATAAACCAAATTTAAATATGAATATATTACGTATTTCGTAAGCAATGGGGAGGGGGAAGGGAGGGGGGGGGAGAAGGGGGAGGGGGAAGGGAGGGGGAGAAGGGGGGAGGGGGAAGGGAGGGGGGAGAAGGGAGTGGGAAAGGGAGGGGTAAGGGAAGGGGTAAGGGAGGGATAGGAGAGGGATAGGGGAAGAGTAAGGGGAGGGGTAAGGGAGGGGGGAGGGAGGGGGAAGGGAGGAACAGGGGTTATGCTTGAGTCCTAACGTACCTGTATATCTACGCCTACTTTTTGCA
>NC_051406.1:4548721-4548837 GCF_015228065.2 Penaeus monodon
CGGTTGCCATGGTAACATCATCCGGGTACACGGGGATGGATTCACGTGGTTACTGTAACTCGTAAAATGTCGAGAAGGTATATTTAGTTTCCCATTTCGTTTCGGTCTCGTATTTT
>NC_051406.1:4549556-4549708 GCF_015228065.2 Penaeus monodon
CCACAACCCCAAGTCGATGTCACTTCCCCCCGACATCAATCATCACGGGGAGAAGTCAAACAAGGATGAGTGACTCACGCTTGACTTCCTTCGACCAAGCTGTACGTAAAAGCTACTCTCTCTCTCTCGTCGGAAGTTTTTGTCTCTCGTCG
>NC_051406.1:4549925-4550133 GCF_015228065.2 Penaeus monodon
TTACTGTATAAGTTTTATATTTTTCTTTTTATTTATGTCTATTAATCGGTTTCAGTGATGTTTTGTATTCGGAGGTGGTTATTTTTGTGATGATATTGATGGTTGAATTGATATCCACTCGAGATACGACGAACTGCATTTTTTATTAGTGTCAAACCTTTTTGTGCGATTTTACCTTTTCGTGATTATCATATTTGTTCTTGATTTG
>NC_051406.1:4550555-4550749 GCF_015228065.2 Penaeus monodon
CTCATCGGCACCCAAGCAATTAGTAAAGTGTCAAGGCCATGTCACCGTGCAAAGGGAGCGAGCGGGGATGGGCGTCGAAGGGCGTGCGGAGACGAGACAGAAGGCGAGAGAGTGCTTGGCGAGGACTCGTTTCCTCTTAAATCAGGGTGACGGTGTTTTGGTGTATTTAGGGTGTGATAAAGGGTGTTAAATAG
>NC_051406.1:4551427-4551868 GCF_015228065.2 Penaeus monodon
TAAAGCCTCACCTTTTCCAAACCCTTCCTCCTCACCCCCTTCAAAGCCCCCACCACGGACAACCATTACCGGGAGACGAGACAATAACCCCCCCCCCCCCTTCACAGCTCTTCCTCTGACATCGCCAACAACACGCCTTCATTGTAAAAAAAAAAACACGATACCGCCACCTCTCCTGGTATTGTGTGGTCGTTGGGCTCCCTTCTGTCTCTCGTCCCTAGTGGTACTTCGCCCCCCTGGTTGGTACCTGGTACCTGCCTCCGTACAAAGCCTCATTTGTCGGCGCTTACAAGCACGGGTGAATGCGGGATGAGGCTCAAGCACTCGCCATTCATCTCAAGGCGGGTTTCTTGGCCGGAGGGGGGGCAGAGAGGGGGGGAGGGGAGGGGCGCATGGTCAAGGAAGTCTAGAAGGAAAGGGATGCTATATATACACAAGCAT
>NC_051406.1:4552031-4552212 GCF_015228065.2 Penaeus monodon
TTTGCAAGTGAATTTATGGGTAACAGGGAGAACTAGCGAGGGGTTAAAAGGGGTTCACGAAATTACGTAAGCGACGCAGATTAAACACCGCCTGTTAACAGCTCGCCCTACGTATCGCGTGTCGTGGCTTCGCATAAGTTACTGTTGCGGCGGAGAGGCGAGAGACGAGATGATTCATCCA
>NC_051406.1:4553248-4553456 GCF_015228065.2 Penaeus monodon
CACGAAATAAAGATAATAAGTTAATAATAATGATGGTTACCACAGAGCAATCGTTTGATATGAATCATGATTATAATAAATATTAACTACTAGTCGTATTAATTTAACGACGCATTCCACGTGATCTCTATTCGACCAGCGCACGCGCCGCTACCTCTGGCTTGGAACAAAATGTTCCTTAAGTTATTAGCGCGCGCGCGCATGTATA
>NC_051406.1:4553741-4554261 GCF_015228065.2 Penaeus monodon
TATACATGCGCGCGCGCGCTAATAACTTAAGGAACATTTTGTTCCAAGCCAGAGGTAGCGGCGCGTGCGCTGGTCGAATAGAGATCACGTGGAATGCGTCGTTATAATTAATACGACTAGTAGTTAATTATTTATTATAATCATGATTCATATCAACGATTGCTCTGTGGTAACCATCATTATTATTAACCTTATTATCTTTATTTTCGTGAATGATTTTTTTATTATTTGTTTTGATGGGGTATATCAAACTTTGTTGTATAGTTGTTCTCTTGTTTTCCTACACATGAAGATCAGTGTATCATGAATTGATTTTGTAAAAGTGAAGCCTTTTTTTTCTTTTATACAATTTTTATGTGTTTAGTTACACTGGTTTATCAAATTTTCTTTGTTTCTGATGTTTCTTCAATCATTTCTTTTTATCTTCTTCTACCATCATTAAAGTCCTTGTGTCGACTTTTTCTTCTTCCTCAAATAAACAGGCTATGAGTTTTAAAGACCTTGGAAATATAAAAGCTAG
>NC_051406.1:4554311-4554419 GCF_015228065.2 Penaeus monodon
AAGGTGGGTGTAATTGTTCTGTTAACTTTTCCCTGATCATTAAGCTGACGTCGACCATTGCTAAAATAAATCATGTTAACCTTTTTCATATTTCTCTATCTTTTTCGT
>NC_051406.1:4554751-4555860 GCF_015228065.2 Penaeus monodon
CAGAATTCCCATCTGACCACATCCGCATTAGGGTCATTCTCTGCTTTTGACTCAAGTCTAAATAGGGGTCTAAAGATCGTCACGATTCCGCTGGGAAAAAAAATAAATAAACTCCTGTCATAGATATAACACGATCCAGGTGGTTCTGCCTGATGCCGTTCTTTCATCTCCCGAAATTTAGCGAATTCGTTTTAGTATCATGCACTTCAGAGAACAGCTAATGATCACATACTCTTGTGTGGAGTTCATCGGTTTAATTTGGTTTAGAGGTGAGTGCACTATGGTATCATTAGGACTTACCTAGAATTGATAAAAAGACTAGCTGTGCTTTGATGTCATTATCGTAAGGAGTTTTGTGTGTTTAATGTATTGTTGAATTCTTTCATGCCTGAATTTTAGTGCTTGAATGTGATTTTTAATGTGAAGCGCCGAGATTAAATTCAATGTGACTTTTAATGTGAATCGCTGTGTCTAAGTTCGATGGGATTTTATTGTGAAGCGCCGAGACTAAGTTCGATGTGATTTTTATTGTGAAGCACCGAGCCTAAGTTCATTGTGAATTTTAATATGAATCGCCGTGTCTAAGTTCGATGTGATTTAATATAAATCGCCGTGCCTAAGTTCAGTGTGACTTTTATTGTGATTATTTATAAATCGCCGTGCCTATATTCAGAGTGACTTTTAATATGAATCACTGTACCTAAGTTCATTGTGACTTTAAAAGGGAATCGTCTTGCTTAATTTCAGCATCTATTGTATAATTATATTTAGCACAACTAAATCCAATTTACTACACAAAATATACTTCTTAGTAAACAATATAAACAGTAAGCTTTCAGTTGATATACTGTATGGATGACTGAAACACAAATGATGTAAACTTACAGAGCGTTTACACATGAGCTGCCGATAGTGAAAAATGTGTCAACGTTACTTAGACTTTTTAAAAATTCGTAAAGACAGGGAAGGGGAAGGCACGAAAAGAAATAAAAAACCCAGTTCAAAATATTAACAAAAAGGATATTTTTCTAGATATATAAGATATGATTTTTTGGCTTTTAATGTTATTGCTTATGGAGGAACGCATAACTCGAATGTCCGACAGGAGC
>NC_051406.1:4556779-4557241 GCF_015228065.2 Penaeus monodon
ATCCAAAATTTTGTATTATAAAACACTTTATATACAACCTTGATTGTATTTTTTAAAATTAGTAAACCCGTTAAATTATAATCGTTAGTTATATCTTAATAAAAATTTTGGAAAAAAAAAAAATAATGTAAAACCTCGAGTTTTTTTTTACAATTCTTCGGATTCTTTTGCATTATTTTTAATTTTCTTTATATGTAAACCCCGGTATCAAAAAATTAATTTATATTGGAAAAAAAAAAAATTTTTAATTAAGACTCGAATTAAACCATTAATGTTCAATTCGGATTTTTTAAATTATAAACTTATTTTTTTTTTTTGTTTACCACAGAAATTGTTGTATAGCCCCCTTTTTTTAGTTTTTTACCTAATCTAATTTTGAATGAATTTAAAACTTTAAAAAATTTTTTTAATTTCATTTTTTTCACCCTTTTAAAAAATTTTTTTTTTTTTTTTTTTGGGGGG
>NC_051406.1:4557281-4557478 GCF_015228065.2 Penaeus monodon
CCTTATTTATTTATATTCTCTGTAATGTGTATCTTTTATATATTTTATTTTTTATATATATATTTTTTTTTTTATCCTTTTTAAGTGTCTCTTTTCTGGGGCTTTTTGGAAATTTTTTATTTATTTCTTCATTTGTTTTTTCCGTTTTCCTATTTTTCCATTACTTTTTTCAAAAGCCCCCCGTTTCTTTTTCATAA
>NC_051406.1:4557664-4557782 GCF_015228065.2 Penaeus monodon
AGATATCCCCGATAATAGCAATCGAAATTCTTCATCATGAACTTTCCCCCTTTTATAATCAAAGAAGAAAAGCTAGCATACAAAGAGAAACCCGATTATGAAAAAATTTTTTATTTTT
>NC_051406.1:4557876-4557969 GCF_015228065.2 Penaeus monodon
TTTCCTCGGATGTAGAGAAGACACAAAAAAAATGACAGAAAAAGAAAATAAAAAGGCCCATTGTTCAATGACAAAGGGGATGAGATATGAGGG
>NC_051406.1:4558101-4558670 GCF_015228065.2 Penaeus monodon
TGAAAATGGTGGAAAGAAGATGACGATAACGATGTCTAGGGTCTTCTAGGGGAATTTGTAAAATCATTCCTTTTCAATTTTTATAATTTTTTTTATCCCTATAAAAACTGCTGAAAAAATGATACAAACGTATTTCCCCAGAGACGTTCATAAAACCCTCAAAAAGAAAACAATTTTTTTTTTTACAAACCACATCTAGAAAAATCTGATAACTGTCTCTCGATGACGCCGTTGAGAAAATGACACAGTGTTCTCAGTTATCAAAAGTGCTTGTTTGTTAGAAATACAACAAATCTAACAATTAAGAAGTACTATAATACAGCTAGAATGTAGGATATTGGTCCTAAATAAGACTCTTCATCATATATTTAACTTTTCGTAGACCTACTTTTCGTAGGCCTACTTTTCATCATATATTTAACTTTTCGTAAGAGCCAAGGATACTAATACAGAACAGTTAATAGATCATTAAACAGTTAAACACTTACATAACATACACCAAACAAAAAACACGTTCTTGAATGAATGTTACGCAATACAGTGAAACCAAGAAAGAATATACACAGCTA
>NC_051406.1:4558776-4559136 GCF_015228065.2 Penaeus monodon
ACAAATAAAAGAGATGAATATAAAAAATAATTTTTAAAAAACTGGAAGCACAATACAAGCTATAATTATAAGATTTCGCGTGTAATTTGTTACATGTAATAAACGTACATTGAGTTACAATCCACCGACAGGATTAAGTGCATATCCTAGAACCCAGCTGAGAGATCCTACACGGAGGAAAAAAGTATTATAATGAGCAAACGTGGCAGTGACAGATAGGCATCGTTGAGGTCATATAAAGGAACCGATTCTCACTTCACACGACGTACTGGCAGTGAACTTTGCTTGATTAAGTAAGTCTATTTAAGTCTATTTTGCTTTTCAGTCCATTTTTTCTATATCACTTTTTGTGTTTGTTTG
>NC_051406.1:4559171-4559387 GCF_015228065.2 Penaeus monodon
CCATTTTCGTTGGTCCAGATCACAAACACTCCTTTCTTTTATTGCTGCTGTTTTTTTTCTCTCTCTCTATTTTTTCTCTCCTCTATTATTCTCTTCTCCAATTTCTTTGTTGTAGCTTATTGAGAATAATGAAAGTCACTTTTATCCGTTTGCGTGTTACATTTAGGAACCATTGCAAAGAGATATATTCTGTTATTTTAATTAATAATGTTAATC
>NC_051406.1:4559554-4561061 GCF_015228065.2 Penaeus monodon
TAACTAAACGTTACTACACTTCGGTGTTGTCCTCGTGAGTGTGGTAATAACGGGGATCCACAGTGTTACGATTCCTGTAGGTGGCCGAGGTACCGTTGCCAGCCACAGTCATGTAACCCGGTGGTAAAGTTTTCCCCTGGCGTCTTCTTGCCAACACCACCGCCGCCGCTACACTTCCCGCTGCCACCACACACGCCAGTGCCACCAGTAAGGGGACGAGAGGGAAGTGGGAATCCTGAAAGAGTTTCTTGTTTGAGTTATTGTTGTTTGCTGCGTGTGTCAAGTATCGTGTCGTTGTTGTTGATAAACTGGTGAGCTAGACATAGTACATTTATTGATATACACACGTGAAATAGACAAGAAAGCAGCTGGGCTTAAATAGCAATGCAGAGTCAATTGACCGAGTCTTGACTGAAAAATCCTATTTCTTACGGGTAGGACATACAGCCTCGTATATATGTCACCAACATATTGATAGTTTTAACTTGTCTTACTTTACCATACACTAATGGCCTCAGAAGTAACAAGTAGATGTAATTAGACAATCAAGAGTTTGAATGGAGATCGTTTGTTGATTCGTGTACGCGTGCGACCACGGCCATTCAGGTTCGCTGTGTTTGTGCAAACTGAAAGGACTGACCTCGCCTGTGACTCCGGGCTCAAGGCTCCCCTCCGGCCTGCTCCGCAACGACAGCCTGTGCATGTTGGTCCCGCGTCCATTGTCTCCCGTCGTGGCTCTGGCTGGCTCTCCTGGCTCTTCTCGAAGGCCCTTGTGGAGAGGCGAAGGCGGCGACGGCGTGGTAGAGGCGCCCTGGCTCGCTACGTCCCTCTTACCTATCCCACGGGCGGCGCTCTCTCCGAACGCACCGTGTAAATGCAGTGCACGAACCACTGGCGCCCGTACGCAACCTGCAATTTGAGATCACGTTATAAGGGCGCTCTGACACACTATTAGTTTAATAAAAATTGAATTGAAAAGTCCTGAATAATATATAATAATAAGATTTGCACTAGCCATACTAAACACTCTACGAAAAAGGTATCGAATAAGATTTGCTGCATCAGTACAAGCACTCAAGGAATAAAGTATCGAATAGGATTTACATCATCTATATTAAACACTCTACGAATGAGGTATCGAATATGATTTACTGCCCCAATACCACACACTCAAGGAACAAAGCATCGAATAGGATTTACATCATCTATACTAAACACACTACGAATAAGGTATCGAAACACCCCAAATACCTCGAACAGTGGGGTTGAATCCAGCGAAAAGCCATCAGCACCGGGTTGGTTCAGGAGAGCAATGACGTCAGGCTCACGTCTTCAACAGCGAGGCGAGCATTAAAGGCCTTCCTGGTATTCGAATTTTACGGAGTCCGGTGCTCCTTTGTCCTGGCAAGGCGGAAAGAGAAGGAAATATGAGTCCTCGGTTTATATAATCAGGCTGGATTTTTCCTATTATATATTCGTTTTTTTTTTTTTTAGATCTTCTCAACAC
>NC_051406.1:4561161-4561460 GCF_015228065.2 Penaeus monodon
AAAAAAGAGCAATTCAAACGACGAAACGATACAAACATTCACCACAATCAAATCAAATCAAATTTCGGATTCTTTAACCCTTCTCAACTCACAACTCTCGCAAAAAAAAGCAACAAACTCTAATATAACAAGTTGTGGGAACTTATGGAAACGCACGCAATTAGCCGACTTTCCCACGCACTTGCTTCAGCTTGGCCGGAAAAAACTTGCCTCGAGGGTGTCACATTCTGAGGCCCGGGGAGCGCGCAGAACATGCTCTGCCGACGCAGGAAATTTCCATTTCGAGTCTGTTAGGGCTT
>NC_051406.1:4562148-4563550 GCF_015228065.2 Penaeus monodon
TACCCTGATATCTAGTCACATGGTTTTATGACCGTCGATACACTCAGAACAATTACTTCCTTATATCTATTTTAAATATCCTAATCTTCCGACATTCATAATTCATAACTCAACAACACGTCACAAACTTTCCAGACACCAACATACTCGAACGTGTCTGTTAACACAATAATATAACATCGTCCTTTAAATACTATATATATAGAGTCCCTTGAAAAAATACAGTGGTTCCTTCAAGGTGTAAAGGTTGGGAATCAGTGCTCTCGAACGTGGAACTTAGATTCGGTGTTATGTGTGGTATGAAAATTGAATTAAATCTTCACGTGGATGAGAGAGAGAAAAAAAAACATCCTTTATATATAACATCCTTGAAAACAGAACCTAACATTAAAAAAGATAGAAGCTAAGGAATTAAGATCAGAAAAAAATGTATATTGGATCTAATATTACTGTCTCTTCCTTGAACTAAAATGAAGGTAAACATAAATAAAGCAAAAGAGAACGTGTGATTAAATGGAAATTCTATTTTTAATTGTTTGTTTGTCCTTAAAGTGGGGAAGTACATGTGTGTTTGTCTAGGAGGGGAGAGGATGGGGGAATGGGGAAGGGGAGAGGGAAAGGGGATGAAAGGGAAGAGAGGAGGAGGGATAGGAGGAGGTAAGGGAAGGGGAGGAGGGAGGGATAGAAGGAGGTGGGGGGGATAGGAGGAGGTAGGGGAGGGAGGAGGAGGGATAGGTGGAGGTGGGGGAGAGGAGGAGAAGGGATAGGAGGAGGTGGGGGAGGGGGGAGGGGAAGAGAAGGTAAGGGAAGGAAGAAGGGATAGGGGGAGGGAAGGGAGGGAAAGATGGATAAGGGATGTTAGGGAGGGAGGGATAAGGAGAGGCAAAGATGGGGAGAAGGGATAAGGGAGATGAGGGAAGATAGGGGGGGGCAGGGAGGAGGAAAGGGAAGAGAGGAGGATAGGAGGAAGAGAAGAGAGATTATTCTATAAGTTGGGAGAACAAGAGGAGGAGACAAAGAAAAAAAAAAAGAACAGAATTAAACATGTTAAAACGGAGGGACAGGAAACGATAATAAACACCAGCTTTTCATTACTCCATCCCTCCACCCCCACCAAGAAAAAAAAGAGTGAATTAAGCGCCACCCTTCCTTCCCAGCGCCTCTCTTGATAAACATAATCACGCGCGCGAAACATATTAATTACCCCCCCCCCCCCCCGCCTCCGTGTAGTCGCGGACACCTCTTGCGTCGAAAATTGCCAATTAAATACAAACGCCATCGCTAGCGGACGCCCCATGAAGGTCACGGGAAAGCGCTGGCGATAGCTCGAGAGTGATGGTAGCGGTTTAATGAAGATGGAGACGACGACTGTGAAGGAGGAGGTGGAAGGCGTGGATGAAAA
>NC_051406.1:4563977-4564174 GCF_015228065.2 Penaeus monodon
AGACAGGATATGTAATGTGGCTCGACTTAAGTGCTTGCCTTTCATGCTTCCGACGCGCACGCACGCCTCTTGTCAATGCTTGCTGAGTTCAGACATGTTATTTGCTTTGGTGTGATCGTTAAGTTATTTACAGAACGTCTTTTCAAGATAAGGTGGAATTTAACATATCTACTAATTATTGTATATTCTCTCTTTTA
>NC_051406.1:4564491-4564718 GCF_015228065.2 Penaeus monodon
CCATCTCTCTCCCTCCCCCTTTCTCTCAGTCTCCCCCTAGGAAAATGCGCCTAAACAAATGCAAAGATATACAGCTTCTCGACATTACATTTCCGGCTCCCCCTCCCCCCTCCCCCTTCCCCCCACGGCTGGCTGGGAGGTCGCTTAAACCAATAAACTGATGCAGAAGATTTCCTGTTAAATAGGCTAACAGAAATGGGTGGTTTTGATTATGTGAATGATGAAAG
>NC_051406.1:4565189-4565316 GCF_015228065.2 Penaeus monodon
CGCTGCATCTCATTACATAACATTCATTATTGTATCACTTCATTTTAGATACATTAGACTCGAGAAGCTTTATCTAAACCTTTATCTATCACATCCCTAGTTAGTTTCGAATCGCTTTATATTAGCT
>NC_051406.1:4565675-4565818 GCF_015228065.2 Penaeus monodon
TTCGAAAATCTTTATTTAACTTTTACCTATTCCATTCCTCAGGAGACGTGGACGAGCGCAGTGTCTCATTCCGCCTGGATTCTGGAGTCAACGAAACCGCAGATTCCTTCCGTTTCTCCGTTGAAGACAAAGGTAATTGTAAC
>NC_051406.1:4566198-4566285 GCF_015228065.2 Penaeus monodon
ATCAGCTACCCTTTTTGTGGCAGGATCAAGTGATGTAAAAAAGTTTAATCTTCGACTCAACCTGTCTTAGCTGCAGTTTCTTGGGGA
>NC_051406.1:4566685-4567014 GCF_015228065.2 Penaeus monodon
GCAAACCAGCCACACCATGTATTCATTAACACTTTCAGTCACATAGATCATTCTGAAGAAAATACACTGTTAACAGAAATACAATCTACGATATGGTCTACGTCATCAAGGAGTGGGTTACTCTCCTTATATGGGCATCGAGTTGCCGGTTATTCCATTAACGGGTTGTATATGCAAAGGCAAAGAGCAGATACTTAATTCGGTGTTTGTTTGCCTTGCTTGGTAATGTTTTTGTTCGGAATTAATGATTTTATTCATCTTTTTTTTCGTATTACGTGGATGTTGTGAACGAATGTTTTTCATAGTGTTTTTATCTTTTATTTGTTTTG
>NC_051406.1:4567310-4567536 GCF_015228065.2 Penaeus monodon
GACTTATCGACGGTCTTCCTCCCACAAAAGATGCAGAGGAGGAACATAAGAGAAAATAAAAGATGGCAGCAAAGTGTCGAAAGTCGCGTTGGGGAATAGATAACGCTGATAAGGGAGCGCCCCCCCCCTGCCCCCGTCGCTCCGCCTCGTCTGCGGTTTTATGGCCGTGCGAGGCTGGAGCGAGGTCAAAGGTCAGGTCAGAGGGGTCATGCGTTCGTCAAAAGGG
>NC_051406.1:4569413-4570140 GCF_015228065.2 Penaeus monodon
TTGCTTCAAACTCTCCTACACCTACTGTTTGTTTGTTTTATTTGTTAGGTCTACAGGTTCTGAAGTTTAATTTCATATTTTCTCTAAGTACATTTGGCATCAAAATTATATTCCATCATCTGACATCAAGATCATATTCCAACATTTGATATCAAGATTATAGTATAACATTTGACATGAAAATTACATTTTAACATTTGATATTAAAATTATAATGAATCGTTTGATATCAAAATTATATCCTGTATATATTATATGTGACATCAATATCATATTCTAACATTCGAAATCAAAATCATATTCTAACATTGACATCAAAGTTACAATTTATCATTGGACATCAAAATGATATCCAAACATTCGAAATAAAAAACATATCCTACCATCTGACATCAAAATCATACTCCCCCTTTTTCTTACCCGCCTGTCTAACTGTCTCTTCCAACCCCTGCAGGAGGGAACCACCTTAGTGCGCAGGAGTTCGAGCTGAACTGGTCCTGGATTAGCCTGGAGAAGGAGCTGTACGAGGCGAGCGAGACGGACAAGGTCGTACTCGTCCACCTTCGGCGTCGTGGGTTCCTGGGCGAGACCTCCTTTGTCAGTAAGTCTGGGTTGTGGCTTATGTCGCTGTTGTTACGTTGTGTGTATGGTTGTACCGTTGCTTTGTTGCGTTTCAAGAGGTGGTGCTAATACTAAGTGTCGTAAGATTTCGGTACTTTATGAGGTT
>NC_051406.1:4570197-4570305 GCF_015228065.2 Penaeus monodon
TTCTCTTCAACGGATTAAAAAACAAACCAAATTCTTCCATTTCCTCTATCCCGCGAGGCTAATCACACTTTCGCTGCAACTAATCCTACCCACTCGAAATCCCTAAAT
>NC_051406.1:4570670-4571065 GCF_015228065.2 Penaeus monodon
CCTCCCTTTCTCCCCGCCAGCCATGGACCTCCAGAACGGCACGGCGCTGGCAGAGGAGGACCTCCACCCATCCTACGCCCGCCAGGTCCAGTTCAACCCCGGCCAGAAGGAGGCTCTGTGGCGTCTCAGGCTCCAGGACGACGGCGTCTACGAAGGCCCCGAGAGCCTTGGCTTGAGACTCGCCCTTCCGGTTATGGCAGCCGTGGAGGACCCGGTCGAGGCTCGTATCGTTATCAGCGACGAGGAAGATGGTGAGGATTGTTGTTATCATTGTTGTTATTGTTTTTTTTTCCCTGTTTTTGTTTTGTAGTTGTTTTCGTTGTTTTCGTCTCTTTTTTTTCGTTTTTGCGTTGTTTTCGTGTTTTCCGTGTCTTTGTTTTTTTTCTTTAATTGTT
>NC_051406.1:4571208-4571429 GCF_015228065.2 Penaeus monodon
TTTGAGCCATTCATAACTTTGATGCTTCCACATGGCCGTCTTTAATTCATTCTGGTACAAGTAAGTTTTCCTGTGATACCCTTTCACGGATATACGTACTATTTCCACCTTTGAAACAACAATGTCAAATTCTTTTATGACACAATTTTCAGAATTTAAAATGGAAATTTATTAGAACACGATATTCTCTGACTACCTGTGAAAAAATAGGCCATTAAATC
>NC_051406.1:4571492-4571967 GCF_015228065.2 Penaeus monodon
TGGTACTAAAAAAAAATCTGACATTCGGTAGTTTATCCTCGTTTGTCTGTCTGTCTGTTTTCTAATTCTTATATTTATCCACTTATTTTTTTTTCTTCCTCGCAGTGAGCCGTGTATCGTTCGGAGTTGCTTCCTTGGCCGTGGAGGAGGACGTCGGGGAATTGAAGGTCGACCTCGTACGTAGTGGCGATCTCTCGAGGGAGTTGACTGTGGCTTGTGTGACAGTTTCTCCCTCAAGTGAGGGTGAGATGAGGTTCATTTTCTTACAGTGGTAGTCACTTTCATGTCATATTTATGTATACTTTCTTCTATTGCTAGTCACTTTCTTGTCATATTTATGTATACTTTCTTCTATTGCTAGTCACTTTCTTGTCATATTTGTATATAATAAGATATCTTTAATTTTGTGGAGAAAAAGTTCACATTAGGAATGATGTTTGTGGTGATAATGTTATGGTATTTCTTGATTGGAACA
>NC_051406.1:4572206-4573748 GCF_015228065.2 Penaeus monodon
CACTTTCTTTACAGACAGTGCCACAGGAACAGTGCCAACCTCAGTCCTCTCGTATTCTGACTATATCACCCGGGCTGACGACCCGACTTCCATCGTCACGTTAGTTTCCTTTTCCGATTTTGTTTCAACATGAAAAAAAAAGTTTAATCGTTTTCATCACATTGATTTTGATTATCATAAGCCAGTAAGCTTACTGACTGTGTCTTTATCTTCGTTTTTTATCAGAATTCATTCATTATTCCCATAAAACTCGTATAACTTTCAAGTATGGGAAAACAAATATGTATATTCTAGACTTTAAACCATAAATCAGACTTTAAAACTACCTGTAATCGTGTTCTCATCCCAATAAGCAATTCCTACCTTTATAACCACTTGCATAACAGGTATTAATGTCACGCAGTCAACACACCTTTAATTAAAACAGGTTCGGCCGAGGTGAGAGTCACGCAGTCTGTCCCGTAATCGTGATTGATGACTCGCTGCAAGAAACCGCTGAGTCATTCTCTTTGGTCCTGCGGTCTCCTATGGGCGGGAACCTCGGTGACGTCACCAATCTCACCGTCACCATTATGCCCGATGCTAGTGATGGTGAGTAGGATGAGGAAAATGGAATGTTTTTTGTTTTTAGAAAAAAAAGATGGTGAGTAAGATGAGGAAAATGGAATGTGACTTTTTTTTTTGTAAAAAAAAAAAGATGGTGAGTAGGATGAGGAAAATGGAATGTTTTTTGTAAAAAAAAAAGATGGTGAGTAGGATGAGGAAAATGGAATGTTTTTTCGTTTTTAGAAAAAAAAAAGATGGTGAGTAGGATGAGGAGCATATTTTTTTGGAAAGATCTTAACTTAAAGTATTGGAAAGATAGAGTTTTTTTTTTTTTTCTAACGACGACGTGTAAGATTAGGAAGATGGAATTTCGATTCTTTTCATTCTTATTTTTGAAAGAAATTTATTGTATGTATGAGTACATATATACATATATATTTTTTTCGTCTTTAAGGGACTTTTTTGTATGGATTTCGGTATATTTGCTTTTGGTATCTATGGTGCATATACTTCATAAATTTTGTACTATTACACGATTTTTATACCAAATTAGACAGAAATACCACGTTTGGTAAAAAAAAGTATATAATAAACTTATTTTCGAGTCTGTCTATAAGTGAAATGCTATTTACTAGAGTCTGTCTATAAATATAATGCTATTTACCAGAGTCTGTCTCTGGTGCTATTTACCAGAGTCTGTCTAATAAACGAAATGCAATTTACCAGAGTCTGTCTGATAAACTATTTACCACCCAAGTCCTCATTTATATTCACGCGTTTGTGTTTACTCGCGACATCAGAACCGCTCATATTCTTCGGGGATTCGACATACAGCGTCGACGAGTCAGCCGGGTCATTAGAGGTCACAGTCTGGCGCACTGGCACTGACCTCTCTCGCGTGGCATCGGTCCAGGTGGCATCCAAGGCACTCCAGCCAACGGAGGCACAAGGTGGGTATGATAATTTGTCTTTTTAATCTATATGAGATGTTTTATT
>NC_051406.1:4573966-4574043 GCF_015228065.2 Penaeus monodon
CCTTTTTCGGATTGAGTCAACAACAAATATTCTTACATAAAAAAACGAACAAAAAAATAATCCACACCGTACCCAAC
>NC_051406.1:4574075-4574279 GCF_015228065.2 Penaeus monodon
CTCCTTTTTGAACTGATTAAACAAAACAAAACAAAAAAGATAATAAATCACACATAAAAACCCCTCCCCTCCCCCCACAGCCAAAAAATATTCACAAAAAAATCACACAAAAAATTACCACGTAACCCCCCCCCAGCAAAAAATATTCACAAAAAAAATCACACAAAAAAATTATCCACGTAACCCCTCCTTCCCTCCCATAGC
>NC_051406.1:4574484-4575359 GCF_015228065.2 Penaeus monodon
TCCACGTAACCCCTCCCTCCCCCCACACAGCCGGGTACGACTACGTGGCGGTGGGTCGTCAGGTGGACTTCCCCCCCGGGGCGACGGTGCAGACGGTACGACTCGCCATCCTGGACGACCTCGGGGCCCCGACGCTGGAGGGACCCGAGAGGCTGCAGCTCGTCCTTCGCGTCCCCGTCAGCGCCTCCCTCGGGAATCCCGCGGTCGCGAACGTCACCATTGATGACTCGCGGTCGGATCGTGAGTCTCGGGAGTTGTTTGGGTCTTTTGATTTTTCTTTGTCTTTCTTTGCGTTGTGTTTGCGTTTTGTTTGTTTGTATTTTTCTATTTGTGTGTCTTTGTCTTTGTTATGCTTTGCTTTGTGTGTCTTTTTTTTTTTATTTTACATTTTTGTATCGAAGGGCGGGTATATTACGTTGGATAGGTCGGGTGGGATTAAATTTCTCTTTTTTTCGGGTAAAGGCGGGTGGCGTAATATTACGTCTTTGAAAGAAAGGGCGGGTAACGTAATAATACGTACTTATTAGGAAGGCCGAGTGGGATGTTATTTCTCCTTTTTTTAAGGAATGGTGAGTGTGTTTTTTATTCATTTCTATTTATCAGTTTCCATTATAGAATAATAATAATAAAAAAAACATCGTCACTTTTCATTATTTCAAAGTATCCCATGTCCTCATTTATCTATCGTGTTAATCTCTCTAGTACGAAGCCGCGTACATCACCAGTCTAACACACATTCCCCCCGTGGCATCCCCAGTGCCCAGGTTCGAGTTCAGTGCCAGCCTTTACTCAGGCTACGAGAGTGACGGCGAAGTTACAGCTTGGATATCGCGCTCCGGGGACCTCGCTCACCACGCCTCCGTCAGGTAGGTCGT
>NC_051406.1:4575468-4575840 GCF_015228065.2 Penaeus monodon
ATAAATAACGGAAGACTTGGCAAGATATAATGTGTAGTGATATTGTAAATCTGTGGTAGAGTTATTAGTGAACTCAGCCATGAGTGCCAATAGGCGATCGCATATATGAATATTGTTCTGAAAATAATGTTGAGCAAAAATGATTGCAGATTTCTCCATGCCTCGGTCTGATCTTACGGATGAAATATATGTCACACCCGATGTTCAAAGTTACGTGAACATCTATTCCCAAATACCAACATAAATAAGAAACACTATTTCTTTCCTTTACAGATGTTTCACGAGACAGGACACGGCAGAAGTTGGTCTGGATTTCGACGAGAGACCTGATACCAACGCCTCTTTTGTTCATTTTCAACCTGGTGAGTTTAC
>NC_051406.1:4575893-4575964 GCF_015228065.2 Penaeus monodon
GTATAAACACATTTTGCCATATATATATTGACTGTCTTGGAAACTTTTAATGCTAATGATAATATTATGTT
>NC_051406.1:4576189-4576412 GCF_015228065.2 Penaeus monodon
ATACAAGCCAAACCTCCTCCACTAATTACAGGTGAGGTGGAACGTCCCTGCAAAGTCATCTTAGTGAACGACCACATGCACGAGGACGACGAGACCCTCCTGCTACGCCTGGGGGCTCCTGCGTCGCCTTCTGCCGGAGGGGCTCTGCTAGGGGCGCGAAACACCTCCTCCGTCACCATCAAGGACAAAGCCGACCGTGAGTTCTTTGTGTTTTTTAAATGTT
>NC_051406.1:4576723-4577012 GCF_015228065.2 Penaeus monodon
TCCTCACTTCGATCCAACACCAGTTTACACGCCCATAACCCTCAACACCTCTCCCCCCCCACGCCCTCAGGCTCGACCATCTACCTGGAGGAGACGCGAGTGAGTGTCGAGGAGCCCCCAGCAGCAGGTGAACAAAGGACGGTGCGTCTGGGCGTGGCGAGGGGAGGCGACACCTCCTCCACCGTCGCCGTCAGAGTACACACTAAGGACGGGTCAGCGGTTTCAGGAACGGACTACTTTGGCTTCAGTAAAGGTGGGTGTTTGGGACCCGAGCTGTTTGCGGTGGCCG
>NC_051406.1:4577571-4577853 GCF_015228065.2 Penaeus monodon
AATAAATGCAATATAACACAGACAAACGAGTCCTCCCCCAGCCCCCCCTCACCCCGCCCCCCTCCTCCTCCCCCAGAGCTGGTGTTCGCCCCCAACGCGTCCCGTCAGGAGGTGGAGCTGGTGGTCCTCGGCGACGGGGTCAAGGAGCACCGCGAGGCCTTCACGGTCCTCCTCAAGGCCGACCTCGACTCCGCGTCCAAGGTGGAGGTCGTTACTTCAAAGGCCATTGTTTATATTGAAGTGAGTGTTTTTTTTTTTTTTTGGGGGGGGGGATTTGTGAAA
>NC_051406.1:4578176-4578338 GCF_015228065.2 Penaeus monodon
ACCCTTTGTACGTCGTCTGCTTCCCACGCCCCCTTGGCTCTTCTAGCGACTACGACATACCATTCGCTGCCCCACTACCTGTGCCCGGATACCCCGTTATCTGCGTTACGGTTAGTTATAAGTATAGGATCTCAAGTACATATCATAACTTGTATTTCCTCT
>NC_051406.1:4578485-4579296 GCF_015228065.2 Penaeus monodon
CCACAAAGGCTTTGAAAATACTGGTTTGATTCTCGTAATACTGACATCGATTGTGTTTCTTAATACTGACATCGGCTGATTGTCTCTTATAATACTGATATCGCTCTCCGGATCAAAATAGTGCTATCAGTATCAGAGTATTTACCATTTTCGTCGTTCTGTTCCAGGCGTGTGACAGCAAGCACCCAGAATTCGAGGAGACGGCGCCCTTATGCGCTCGCCAGGGAATCAACCAGACCCTCTCCTCCTTCAGGTGGCGAGTGGCCGCTCCTTCAGGGTACGATGGCGTTAGCAAGGATCTGAAGGACGTCTCTTCCGATACGTTTTTCACCAGGTAAGGCGACGGGTAGGATTTACGCTTTCCGCACGATTGCAAAAATCTACGTGGGAGTATTTCCGTATTCAAATTCACTGCAAGACTGGAATAAATGCGCATGTTGAAAAAAAAAAATATTATTACATTTTAAATTAGTCATGCAATCTTCCCTTCCAGCACTCGCAGCATAACGTTAGACAGCGTGTATTTCGCCACGGGAAGCCGCGTGCAGTGCGTAGCCCGCGCGTACTCCGTGGACGGCGACGCAGGCTTGGCACTGGCCTCGGCGCCCGTCAGCATAGCGCGGGAGGGGGGGCTGTGTCCTCCGAGGTACCAGGGGACGTTCGGCGCCGATCCCTTCACGGCAAAGCTGCACTACACAGGTGGGAGGCGTCGTGGGTTTGCGTTAGATTAGCGTACTGTGGGAAGGGACCCTAATCGTGTCGATGTGATCCGTGGAATGGAATGTATAGACCTCGGAATAATCTTCAGGAA
>NC_051406.1:4579467-4579608 GCF_015228065.2 Penaeus monodon
TAATCAAAACCACACATCCCTATATAACTGTTTGGAAACATCTCTAACGAAAGAACAAACAATGACATAAACAAACACATCCCTTTACAACTAATTAAAAATACTACAGCCCCCCCCACCAAAAAAATGTATATAAATAAA
>NC_051406.1:4579789-4580930 GCF_015228065.2 Penaeus monodon
ATCACACAAAACCCTTTACGAGTATTCTTCCTCCCGTACATCCCTCCCCCTTACACCCGCAGGACCTGATGACGAGGACCTCCCCAACCTGGTCCGCGTCGAGGTGGTGATTCCGCACAGGGACGGCATGATCCCCGTCCTCTCGACCCGCGCCCTCACCAACTTCGAACTCACGCTCTCTAGGGACGGCATCAGGATAGGGAACCACCGTTGCTCGAATCTGCTGGATTTCCATGAGGTAAGCGAGTCGGTTTCTGGGTATGGAAGAGGATGTTTCGAAGATGAAAAAAAGGCGTTTGGGGGAGGGGATATAGGAAGAGTTAAAGATTGATAGAAGCGATTTTTTAAAGGTGGATAAAAGAGATTTTTTTAAAGATTGATAAAAGAGATTTTTTTAAAGATTGATAAAGGAGATTTTTTAAAGATTGATAAAAGAGATTTTTTAAAGATTGATAAAAGAGATTTTTTTAAAGATTGATAAAAATATTTTTTAAAGATTGATAAAAGAGATTTTTTAAAGATTGATAATTTTTTTTTTGTGGATTGTGTATTTGTGGAATAAGAAAAAATATATATAGAAATGTATATAGAAAGCCTTGATAATTTTAACAGAGAAGCAATTCAGCATGCAATGAAAAGACACAAAACTAAGTAAACAGCCTTTTTTTTAATCCCATTTACTTAAAACGTCAAACAAGGCAAACAACAAAACTCCACCCCCCAAAAAAAACGAAAAATAGAGAAAGAAAGAAAAAAAGAAAAGAAAAAAACGGAAAAAATAGAGAAAGAAAATAAGAGAAAAAAACACCTATAATTTGCAATCTACATTTTTCTTCCTTCTACTCAGGTGCGGACTGAACACGGATTTTTGACGAACGAGACTCGAAGTTCCCGCTTGGTGGATGAAGTTGAACCTTATCAATATTCCTCTGATCTCCGAAGTCCTGCAGCTTTGAGGTGAAGTTTCTCTCTCTCTTTTTTTTCCATTTAGTTTCGTGATTTTGGTGTTTGTCTGTTCGCGTTGTTGGGTTAAGAAGGGAAATGCGATCGTGGGTAGCGAGATTTTCGGATTAAGTGGGTGCTTTGTGGATGTTTATATGTGTTGTATAACTTAGTCTGAGCCAGACTAAGTCAAGCCAAG
>NC_051406.1:4581151-4581575 GCF_015228065.2 Penaeus monodon
CACTTTAACATTTTTTTTATTATCCTTTTCAACTGACAACAGATTCTACCGCGCCTTGGACCTGGAATCCTGCCTATGGCGTTGGGTCGGTTACTTCACCATGTCCGAACTAGTTACGCAGTGTGGAGGCGTCACCACGACCGACGGGCAGGTTCTTGACGTCGTGCAGAGCTACGTCAGCATCAACGTTCCTCTCTACGTCTCCTACATCTTCCACTCTCCCGTGGCTACCGGAGGCTGGCAGCACACCGATCTCACGACGCATCTCAGGTCATTTGGTCGTCGCTTTTACGTGGGATATTTTTTATTATTGTTTTGTTATTTGTTTCGTAAATGATTCGTTTTGGTTTGAGAGAAAGGACTGTTTTAAATACTTCGGTAAGATGTATTAATTGGTTAGGTTTGGTTATTGTAGATCGGAGTT
>NC_051406.1:4581932-4582861 GCF_015228065.2 Penaeus monodon
ACAGGCTGAGCTTCGTCTACGACACCTCTATTCTATGGCATCAGGGGATAGGAGCCCCCGCCACCAGTGAGCTCGACGGACACCTGTATCCTACGGCCATGAGGATACGGGAGGATGGGCGTCTCGTGGTATCCTTCCGCACCGAAGCGAGGTACGTAGGATGAACTTAAGATTGGGATTGTGATATATTTGTTAAGATTGTGGGTTGTTGAAGGATATTTAAAGGTGTTTAAGGGTTGTTCGGGATGTTTAATGGGTGTTAAATGGTTTAAAGAAAAATTAATATGTGTAAAAGATGTTAAAAGGTTTAATTTATGTACAAATTATGTTAAATATGTCGAAGAGATGTTAAGAGGTCTAATTTATGCTCAGATTATGTTGAATTAGAAAATGTCTAGATGATGTTAAGGATGTTAAAAATGTCTAAATGGTCTAACTGATGGTAAGAATGTTAGAATGTCTTACTGATTGATGTTAAGGATGTTAAAATTGTCTAAATGATGTTAAGGATGAGCAAGATGTTTCTGACTCTCTGAACCAGATCATGGTTTCAGACTTCAGTAAGCTACAGTTTACACACAAACACAAAACCTACACGAGACTTTCGCTACGAACTTATGCAAAAAAAAAAAGAAAAAGAAATCTCTCATCTCTCCACATTTCACCTTCAGATTCCGCGGAATTTTCGTGGAGACGCACCAAGCCGTGACCCAGCGGAGTTCCGTGACCTCTGAGGAACACCCTGACCTGACCTTCACCCTCGAGCTGCTGAGGTCACAGCCGACCTACGCACAGCCGGAACAGCAGTGGCAGTTTGTGTCTGATTTCGCAGTGAGTTCTGCTGTACTACGGGTTGTAAATTTTGATGATTTCTACTGTTACGTTCATTTGGGGGGATTTGTACCTTTACTGCGGTTTTTATCTTAAAT
>NC_051406.1:4582938-4583147 GCF_015228065.2 Penaeus monodon
CAAACACCTAATTATATATGAATTAACGACGAAACACATCCTTGTCTCACCTCCACCCTCCCCTTCTACAGGTACGCGACTACAGTGGCCGCTACAAGGTCCTCCTCCTTCCCTGCACAGTGACGGAGGACGTGGCTTACTCGCTGCCTCTTCTGTGTAACCCGCGGGAGGCTGTTGAGTTCGATCTGCAGGTAGGATGGCGTGATGTG
>NC_051406.1:4583195-4583336 GCF_015228065.2 Penaeus monodon
GGATTCTTCATATACTTATCTGGTTTGGTTTTAAGGGAATTTTGTGGGAGCTGGAAGTGATAGTTGATAAGATTTTTTTTTTCTCCCCGAACACAAACGATTCATTCAAAATATCATGCCTTTTCATACGTTAAGGAATGT
>NC_051406.1:4583580-4584051 GCF_015228065.2 Penaeus monodon
ATCTAATGCCTCTCTCCCACCCCCAGGTCCGTTTCCAACAGGTATCCGATCCAGTACCCGAAGAATTCACACTTAGCACTATCTTCCACCTGATGCGCAGGAGGGAGCTCTGGCTGTCGGACCTCACGACTGACTTCGATACTGAATCTGACGTCTCTTTTTATCCTGGTTCGTTTTCTTTTTTGTGTGTTGATGTCAGGGAAGGAAGGATTATTATTTTTTTTTTGTATTTTGATTTTACTTGTTGAAATCTGTTTTATTTTTTATTTTTTTTATTTATCTTTTTATTTTTTTTATGAGTTGTATGTATTTTTTTCTGTAGATTTTTAAAATTATTCTTCTGTTTGTTTTTCGTATTTAGTTTTTTTCTGTAGATAAAAAAAACAAAACATATTTCTCTTTGTTGTTACTGATTGTTACTGTGTTGATTTTAGTGCAATAGAGTCATCAGCTGTATTTTTTTGCTTGTAA
>NC_051406.1:4584078-4584223 GCF_015228065.2 Penaeus monodon
GTAAGTATCGTATTCTTATCATCTTTAATTTGCTAGGATTTGATTTCGATGCAGGTGTGCATGTTATGTGCATTGGGTAACTGCGTACATGTGTGTTTTTTATATCCATGTATATTTTTCTTATTATTTTCTTTCATCTTTGTTG
>NC_051406.1:4584464-4584708 GCF_015228065.2 Penaeus monodon
TATGGATTTATTATTTATTGATATTTTTTAATACCGATTCTCCTCCCTCAGGCGAGCGCATCTACGGGCGTGTGATGATCAACCCGGTGCAAGCGCTGGGCGTCGGCTTCCACGTGACCCTGGAGAAGTGTTTCATCTGCACGGGCGTGGACGGATACGTGCCCAAGTACAACCCGGCCACCGATGAGTACGGCTGCGTGGCGGACTCACCTAACCTCCTTCACAACTTTAAGATCATTGTGAG
>NC_051406.1:4584779-4584881 GCF_015228065.2 Penaeus monodon
GTAGATATGATAGGTGGTTTCAAAAGGAGTGAGAGAAGTCTTTAGAATTCGTCGTTGGTTATATATTACGTATCCACGCTATCAGCGTGTTGAAGAAGATCT
>NC_051406.1:4584898-4586292 GCF_015228065.2 Penaeus monodon
CGATATATATAATAAGGAAAAATCACAGCCATGATTATATAAAACCGAGGACTCATATTTCCTTCTCTTTCCCGCCTTGCCAGGACAAAGGAGCACCGGACTCCGTAAAATTCGAATACCAAGGGAAGGCCTTTAATGCTCGCCTCGCTGTTGAAGACGGTGAGCCTGACGTCATTGCTCTCCTGAACCAACCCGGTGCTGATGGCTTTTCGCTGGATTCAACCCCACTGTTCGAGGTACTTGGGTGTTTCGATACCTTATTCGTAGTGTGTTTAGTATAGATGATGTAAATCCTATTCGATGCTTTGTTCCTTGAGTGTGTGGTATTGGGGCAGTAAATCATATTCGATACCTCATTCGTAGAGTGTTTAATATGGCTAGTGCAAATCTTATTATTATATATTATTCAGGACATTTCAATTCAATTTTTATTAAACTAATAGTGTGTCAAGAGCGCCCTTATAACGTGATCTCAAATTGCAGGTTGCGTACGGGCGCCAGTGGTTCGTGCACTGCATTTACACGGTGCGTTCGGAGGAGAGCGCCGCCCGTGGGATAGGTAAGAGGGACGTAGCGAGCCAGGGGCGCCTCTACCACGCCGTCGCCGCCTTCGCCTCTCCACAAGGGCCTTCGAGAAGAGCCAGGAGAGCCAGCCAGGAGCCACGAACGGGAGACAATGGACGCGGGACCAACATGCACAGGCTGTCGTTGCGGAGCAGGCCGGAGGGGAGCCTTGAGCCCGGAGTCACAGGCGAGGTCAGTCCTTTCAGTTGCACAAACACAGCGAACCTGAATGGCCGTGGTCGCACGCGTACACGAATCAACAAACGATCTCCATTCAAACTCTTGATTGTCTAATTACATCTACTTGTTACTTCTGAGGCCATTAGTGTATGGTAAAGTAAGACAAGTAAAACTATCAATATGTTGGTGACATATATACGAGGCTGTATGTCCTACCCGTAAGAAATAGGATTTTTCAGTCAAGACTCGGTCAATTGACTCTGCATTGCTATTTAAGCCCAGCTGCTTTCTTGTCTATTTCACGTGTGTATATCAATAAATGTACTATGTCTAGCTCACCAGTTTATCAACAACAACGACACGATACTTGACACACGCAGCAAACAACAATAACTCAAACAAGAAACTCTTTCAGGATTCCCACTTCCCTCTCGTCCCCTTACTGGTGGCACTGGCGTGTGTGGTGGCAGCGGGAAGTGTAGCGGCGGCGGTGGTGTTGGCAAGAAGACGCCAGGGGAAAACTTTACCACCGGGTTACATGACTGTGGCTGGCAACGGTACCTCGGCCACCTACAGGAATCGTAACACTGTGGATCCCCGTTATTACCACACTCACGAGGACAACACCGAAGTGTAGTAACGTTTAGTTA
>NC_051406.1:4586487-4586605 GCF_015228065.2 Penaeus monodon
GATTAACATTATTAATTAAAATAACAGAATATATCTCTTTGCAATGGTTCCTAAATGTAACACGCAAACGGATAAAAGTGACTTTCATTATTCTCAATAAGCTACAACAAAGAAATTG
>NC_051406.1:4586738-4587099 GCF_015228065.2 Penaeus monodon
CAAACAAACACAAAAAGTGATATAGAAAAAATGGACTGAAAAGCAAAATAGACTTAAATAGACTTACTTAATCAAGCAAAGTTCACTGCCAGTACGTCGTGTGAAGTGAGAATCGGTTCCTTTATATGACCTCAACGATGCCTATCTGTCACTGCCACGTTTGCTCATTATAATACTTTTTTCCTCCGTGTAGGATCTCTCAGCTGGGTTCTAGGATATGCACTTAATCCTGTCGGTGGATTGTAACTCAATGTACGTTTATTACATGTAACAAATTACACGCGAAATCTTATAATTATAGCTTGTATTGTGCTTCCAGTTTTTTAAAAATTATTTTTTATATTCATCTCTTTTATTTGTT
>NC_051406.1:4587200-4587759 GCF_015228065.2 Penaeus monodon
TAGCTGTGTATATTCTTTCTTGGTTTCACTGTATTGCGTAACATTCATTCAAGAACGTGTTTTTGTTTGGTGTATGTTATGTAAGTGTTTAACTGTTTAATGATCTATTAACTGTTCTGTATTAGTATCCTTGGCTCTTACGAAAAGTTAAATATATGATGAAAAGTAGGCCTACGAAAATTAGGTCTACGAAAAGTTAAATATATGATGAAGAGTCTTATTTAGGACCAATATCCTACATTCTAGCTGTATTATAGTACTTCTTAATTGTTAGATTTGTTGTATTTCTAACAAACAAGCACTTTTGATAACTGAGAACACTGTGTCATTTTCTCAACGGCGTCATCGAGAGACAGTTATCAGATTTTTCTAGATGTGGTTTGTAAAAAAAAAAGATATGTGTTTTCTGTGTGCATGGTTTTATGAACGTCTCTGTGGAATGACGTTTGTATCATGTGTTTCAGCAGCTTTATACGGATATAAAAATATATATATAATTTGAAAAAGGATATATGATTTTACTTAATTCCCCATAGAAGACCCTAGATCATCGTTATCG
>NC_051406.1:4587952-4588032 GCF_015228065.2 Penaeus monodon
TTTGTCATTAGAACAATAGGCCTATTTATTATTTCTTTTTCCTGTCATGTTTTTGTGTCTTCTCTACATCCGAGGAAATA
>NC_051406.1:4588098-4588262 GCF_015228065.2 Penaeus monodon
TCTTTCTTTATTATTTTTTTCTTTTGTTATTTGATATTTCAAAATATAAAATTTTCTCATCATATCAGGTTTCATCATTGCATATGCTAGCTTTTCTTCTTTGCATTATAAAGGAACGTTTCATGATGCAAGAATTGCGATTGCTATTATCATCGGGCATATCT
>NC_051406.1:4588433-4588603 GCF_015228065.2 Penaeus monodon
CCATTTTTTTTCTTTTCCTAACGGTGGTCTTTTGAAAATATTAGATAATTGAAAAATTAGGAAAAACGTATATGTAATCAACATTTAATGAATCTGAAATAAATAAAACAAATTTCTTTTTTAAATAAGAAAACCCGAGCAACTATATGCTACGACACAATTAAAAATGG
>NC_051406.1:4588666-4589237 GCF_015228065.2 Penaeus monodon
CACATTACAGACGAATATACAATAAATAAGGAAAAACAAAACAAAACAAAAATACTTATTTGATGAGTGAGAAATGAAATACACAATACTATGATTTACATGACACATTCAAAATTAGATTTAGGTGAAATAAATAAAAGGGGGCCGTGCATACAGAAGCAGAGTTTCTGTGGTAAAGGCGAAGAAAAAAAATAACGTTTACTAATTACGAATAAAATCTTTCTGTAAGTTGAGCTATTGCAATGCAGATTAATTACGAGTCTTCAGAGTATAACATATTTTTATTAGTTAGGGCCAATATACATCTACATTTTCTTTGATACTCGTGGCTTGTACATATCAAAGAAAACTATAAAACATAGGGATGACTAAAAGAACCTCCCGAATCGAATATGTAAAATGTAACTCGAGGATCTATACATTATTTTTTCCTTCTTTTCCAATATTATATTAAGATGATAACGATAACGATTATAATGTTAACGGTTCACTAATTTAGACAAAGTACGGGAATCCGAAGAATTGATATATGCAAAGGTAGCTTTCGTAGTAACTACATGTATTTTGGATG
>NC_051406.1:4590043-4591085 GCF_015228065.2 Penaeus monodon
GGACATTCGAGTTATGCGTTCCTCCATAAGCAATAACATTTAAAGCCAAAAAATCATATCTTATATATCTAGAAAAATATCCTTTTTGTTAATATTTTGAACTGGGTTTTTTATTTTCATTTCGTGCCTTCCCCTTCCCTGTCTTTACGAATTTTGAAAAGTTCTAAGTAACGTTGACACATTTTTCACTATCGGCAGCTCATGTGTAAACGCTCTGTAAGTTTACATCATTTGTGTTTCAGTCATTCCATACAGTATATCAACTGAAAGCTTACTGTTTATATTGTTTACTAAGAAGTATATTTTGTGTAGTAAATTGGATTTAGTTGTGCTAAATATAATTATACAATAGATGCTGAAATTAAGCAAGACGATTCCCTTTTAAAGTCTCAATGAACTTAGGTACAGTGATTCATATTAAAAGTCACACTGAATTTATATTAAAATCACATCGAACTTAGACACGGCGATTCATATTAAAATTCACAATGAACTTAGGCTCGGTGCTTCACAATAAAAATCACATCGAACTTAGTCTCGGCGCTTCACAATAAAAATCCCATCGAACTTAGACACAGCGATTCACATTAAAAGTCACATTGAATTTAATCTCGGCGCTTCACATTAAAAATCACATTCAAGCACTAAAATTCAGGCATGAAAGAATTCAACAATACATTAAACACACAACTCCTTACGATAATGACATCAAAGCACAGCTAGTCTTTTTATCAATTCTAGGTAAGTCCTAATGATACCATAGTGCACTCACCTCTAAACCAAATTAAACCGATGAACTCCCACACAAGAGTATGTGATCATTAGCTGTTCTCTGAAGTGCATGATACTAAAACGAAATTCGCTAAATTTCGGGAGATGAAAGAACGGCATCAGGCAGAACCACCTGGATCGTGTTATATCTATGACAGGAGTTTATTTATTTTTTTTCCCAGCGGAATCGTGACGATCTTTAGACCCCTAATTTAGACTTGAGTCAAAAGCAGAGAATGACCCTAATGCGGATGTGGTCAGATGGGAATTC
>NC_051406.1:4591412-4591521 GCF_015228065.2 Penaeus monodon
ACGAAAAAGATAGAGAAATATGAAAAAGGTTAACATGATCTTATTTTAGCAATGGTCGACGTCAGCTTAATGATCAGGGAAAAGTTAACAGAACAATTACACCCACCTT
>NC_051406.1:4591573-4592045 GCF_015228065.2 Penaeus monodon
CTAGCTTTTATATTTCCAAGGTCTTTAAAACTCATAGCCTGTTTATTTGAGGAAGAAGAAAAAGTCGACACAAGGACTTTAATGATGGTAGAAGAAGATAAAAAGAAATGATTGAAGAACATCAGAAACAAAGAAAATTTGATAAACCAGTGTAACTAAACACATAAAAATTGTATAAAAGAAAAAAAAGGCTTCACTTTTTACAAAATCAATTCATGATACACTGATCTTCATGTGTAGGAAAACAAGAGAACAACTATACAACACAAAGTTTGATATACCCCATCAAAACAAATAATAAAAAAATCATTCACGAAAATAAAGATAATAAGGTTAATAATAATGATGGTTACCACAGAGCAATCGTTGATATGAATCATGATTATAATAAATAATTAACTACTAGTCGTATTAATTATAACGACGCATTCCACGTGATCTCTATTCGACCAGCGCACGCGCCGCTACCTCT
>NC_051406.1:4593118-4593681 GCF_015228065.2 Penaeus monodon
CGTGTATGTGTGTAATGAACGAATGTAAAAGCTGCGTTGTCTGGACAGGCACCCGCAAGCGCTACAAGTGTTTTCATAAAGTTCAGCTGCTCCATTAACACGGACTAATGCAATGTTCGAGAAGATCATTACATTATCTTAATTCATTTAATGGAAAAACAGTAAAAAAAACTACACAGCATGAAAGTCACGACACTGCATCATATAATTATATACTGTCGTAGTCATTGTGCACCTGGAAATCGTAACGAAACACCTGTACGATACTAAACCATGGAGTATAAAACACAGGCACCTCACACGCGTTTGAGACATCACCGCGTTCGGAAGCTTTTGAAACATCACTCCGCGTTTCATTCGAAGTTCCGAAACACTTGACTCCTTATTTTCTCAACTGTTAAAGGTATGGTATTCAGTTAAAATAGGATTTCCATGAAAGGTTTGAAAATTTAGATGGGAAGTCCATTTCTCTTAGGAATTGACTATTATTGTTGTTATTTGTCTTCTTGAAATTTTGTTACAAACGATTTGCAATTGCTTTAAATATACATTTTCCATATTGC
>NC_051406.1:4593737-4593864 GCF_015228065.2 Penaeus monodon
AGACGAAACCACAGGAGTTTCAATATGAAGATAATTAAGAATCTCTCCATACGCTTTTTATATGCTTACGGGTTTTTATAATGTATTCCGGCAGAATCATAATGTATCTTGGCCTGTGTGTGCTGTT
>NC_051406.1:4594299-4594566 GCF_015228065.2 Penaeus monodon
AAACAAACCGTTATAGAGTCAACAGTTATTATCTATCGATTATCCATTTATCATCTATCTTCCTCAGGCAATGGCGTTTTACAACGAAGTCGATGCTGCTTCAGGTTGGTCTTTCGAAACCGTACAGGATATAGTTTATAAATCTATGTATAACCATTTCAAAATTTGTGGCATATTCCTGACGGTTCACATTAGCTATTGATTTTTTCATTACCTATTTCTTAATTTGTTTGTTTTGATGTCAACCATCGCGAGGCAATGCGTGGT
>NC_051406.1:4594599-4594787 GCF_015228065.2 Penaeus monodon
CAGTGGCCTCGCCCGTGCCGTGCGGTTCGTGGGTTTGGATTCCCACATGGGACAGTGTCACTTTCACGTCGCCTAATTACCCCAATGACTATGCCTGGACGAAGTGTTACTGGAAGTTTTACGTGAGTAGTTTTGCGGGTCTGCATAACCATGTTTGCAGGTCGAGTATGGACAAATCATTCATTAAA
>NC_051406.1:4594955-4596056 GCF_015228065.2 Penaeus monodon
CCACATTCCTGATCTGTGAATTGCAGCATTTGGTCTGGTGGCTAAATTCTTCCTCTCACCACCCAGCCAGTTCTCGCACCGCCAGGCTCACTTCCCTTTCTTCAGCCCAGGCTTTCCCAAGTAAAATTCGTGCTCACGTGATCGTTTCCCCCTCGTGCAGGCTAACTCCTCTGACGCCCGGATTGAGATCGACTGTTCAGACTTTCAGCTGCAGGATGCTGTTTTAGGAGTGTGTCTCAATGATGTATTCACCATCGAGGCCGGGCTGTTCAACTGCAAAAGGTATTTTCTTATGACACTGAAGTAAGAGGTTATTAAGATTTCTTGATAGCTAATTTATGACAAGGGCTAATATACACAGGGATTATTTTACGTCAAGGGAACTCAGTCGTGGGAAAAAAAATCTTATGACACTGAAATATAAGGATTTCAAGATTACCTAATAACCTAATATAAAGTCGTTCATGATATGCATACAGTACAGTATACATCAACGTACATAAAAAAGTTACAAAGTAACCGACTGTTGTCACAAATGAGCAAAGCTCGGTCTTTTGCGTTCTCTGTCAGTCTCGATATTCCCCCGACAGCTTCTGTGGCAGCGAAGGACCGCAATCGGAGCTCGTGAATTCCCAGTGGGCTAGCGTCAAGTTCAAGGCAGATCTGTTCACTCACTATAGAGGGTTCACCTGTACCGCCACTGCTGTTGGAGAGGGCAAGAAACCAGTGATCAACCGAACGATACCAGTGGCCGTCACAACCACACCCCCAGTGGACATCACAACCACACCCCCAGTGGATATCACAACCACACCCCCTGTGGACATCACAACCACACCCCAGCCCTGAATCCCTGTCCACAACCATACTACGCCAAAGAGTTAAAGTGTTAAAGTCAGGCACATCACTTTTAAGAACTTGGAGAGATATGGTAATTAAAATGTGACAGGCATGCATTTCTTTCATTTATTTTCCTTATATATATAATTGCCTGTGCCTTAAGGGCACTATAAAAACAATAGCTGTTATGATATTGATACTTTTTATAACAATCTGAATATTCATCTCTCTGCCTATCTATCTATATGAGGTCAAGAATGT
>NC_051406.1:4596547-4596834 GCF_015228065.2 Penaeus monodon
GTGTGTGATGAACGAATGTAAAAGCTGCGTTGTCTGGATAGACAACCATAAACGTATGCCTTCGGGTCGTTACTAAAAATACATTTGAAATAAATGATTCTGTTCTGCTAACTATAACACATGAATCCGACAGGAGATAAATTGCATTTACAGGATACAAGTGATAGCTGAATTTTCGAATCTTCGCAAAGTTTACCTGCTCCATTAACACGTACTAATGCAATGTTCCAAAAGAACATTGCATTATCTAAATTCATTTAATGGAAAACTTTTCAATTCTACACCCG
>NC_051406.1:4596865-4597143 GCF_015228065.2 Penaeus monodon
CTGCGCTACATGAAAGTCAGTGGCTGACACTGAATCATATAATATATTGTCGCAGTCATTGTGCACCTGGAAGCCTTAACGAAACACCTGCACGATTCGAAACCATGGAGAATGAAACCCTTGCATCTCACACTTTTGAGACTTCATCGCGTTCGGAAGCCTTTGAAACATCACTCCGCGTTTCATTGGAAGTTCCGAAACACCTGGAACTGGTTTGTCTCCTGTTTTGTCAACTGCTAAAGGTATGGTAGAATCAAGATGTATCTTGGCATGTGTTT
>NC_051406.1:4597508-4597771 GCF_015228065.2 Penaeus monodon
GAAATAAATAAACCGTTATAGAGTCAGCTGTTATTTTCTATCGATTATCCATTTATCATCTATATTCCTCAGGCAATGGCGTTTTACAACGAAGTCGATGCTGCTTCAGGTTGGTCTTTCGAAACCGTACACGATATATTTTATAAATCTATGTGTAACCATTTCAAAATGTGTGGCATATTCCGTTCACTTTATTGATCTTTATTATTACCTATTTCTTAATTTGTCTGTTTTGATGTCAACCATCGCGAGGCAATGCGTAG
>NC_051406.1:4597805-4598934 GCF_015228065.2 Penaeus monodon
CAGTGGCCTCGCCCGTGCCGTGCGGTTCGTGGGTTTGGATTCCCACAGGGGCCAATGTCACTTTCACGTCGCCTAATTACCCCAACGACTATACCTGGACGATGTGTTACTGGAAGTTTTACGTGAGTAGTTTTGCGGGTCTACATAACAATGTTTGCAGGTCGAGTATGGACAGGTTATTTATTAAACAAACAGACATGCATACGCTTACATATAACTATCTGTATGTATAAACATCTATAAACGCACACGCACTCCCACATCTTGATCTGTGAATTGTAGCATTTGGTCTGGTGGCTAAATTCTTCCTCTCACCACCTAGCCAGTTCTCGTACCGCCAGGCTCACTTCCCTTTCTCCAGCCCAGTCTTTCCCAAATAAAAATCGTGCTCACGTGATCGTTTCCCCGCGTGCAGGCTAACTCCTCTGACGCCCGGATTGAGATCGACTGCTCAGACTTCCAGCTGCAGGATGCTGTTTTAGGAGTGTGTCTTAATGATGTATTCACCATCAAAGATATTTTCTAATGACAATGAAGTAAGATGTTATTAAGATTAATTGATACCTAATTTATGACCATATATAATATGCACAGGCATTATTATACGTCAAGGAAACTCAGTCGTGGGAAAAAAATCATATGACACTGAAATATAAGGATTTCAAAATTACCTAGTAACCTAATATAGAGTGTATGTTATGCATACAGTACAGTATACGTCAACGTCCAAGAAAAAGTTACAAAGTAACCTACTGTTGTCACAAATGAGCAAAGTTCGGTCTTTGGCGCTCTTTGTCAGTCTCGATATTCCCTCGACAGCTTCTGTGGCAGCGAAGGACCGCAATCGGAGCTCGTGAATTCCCAGTGGGCTAGCGTCAAGTTCAAGGCAGATCTGTTCACTCACTATAGAGGGTTCACCTGTACCGCCACTGCTGTTGGAGAGGGCAAGAAACCAGCGATCATCCCAGCGATACCAGTGGCTGTCACAACCACACCCCCAGTGGACATCACAACCACACCCCCTGTGGATATCACAACCACACCCCCTGTGGACATCACAACCACACCCCACACCTGCACGATTCGAAACAATGGAGAATGAACTCCTGCATCTCACACGCTATTGCGT
>NC_051406.1:4600143-4600555 GCF_015228065.2 Penaeus monodon
ATTGAGACTTAATCGCGTTCGGAAGCTTTTGAAACATCACTCCGCGTTTCATTGGAAGTTCCGAAACACTTTGAACTGGTTTGAGTCCTGGTCTGTCAACTGCTAACGGTATGGTATTCAACTAAAATTGGATTTTCTTGTTTCGTGAAAGGTTTGAAAATAAGGAAGGGCAGTCTGCCTCTCACGTTTTTAATTTTTTTATTGATCTTTTATTTATGTTTTTGTCTTGTTGACATTCTGTTACAAAAGGTTTATAAATTGGTCGAAATCTACATATTCTGTGTTGCATTTTCTCCATGATTACTGGTATTTAATATTATTGGGAATTGTATTTATTTTTTAAAGACAAAACCGTAGCAATTCCATTATCAAAGTTATTAAGAGTGCCTCTGCGATATGTTTACGAGTTTTC
>NC_051406.1:4601580-4601784 GCF_015228065.2 Penaeus monodon
CTCAGGCGATGGCGTTTTACAACAAGTCGATGCTGCTTCAGGTTGGTGTTTCGAAACCGTACAGGATATAATTTATAAATCTATGTATAACCATTTCAAAATTTGTGGTATATTCCTCACGGTTCAGTTTATCTATTAACCTTTATTATTACCTATTTCTTAATTTGTCTGTTATGATGTCAACCATCGCGAGACAATGCGTGG
>NC_051406.1:4601818-4602001 GCF_015228065.2 Penaeus monodon
CAGTGGCCTCGCCCGTGCCGTGCGGTTCGTGGGTTTGGATTCCCACATGGGACAGTGTCACTTTCACGTCGCCTAATTACCCCAATGACTATACCTGGACGAAGTGTTACTGGAAGTTTTACGTGAGTGGTTTTGCATAACCATGTTTGCAGGTCGTGTATGGACAAGTCACTGATTAAGTTG
>NC_051406.1:4602123-4603195 GCF_015228065.2 Penaeus monodon
CTATAACATGTGCCCGCACGCATTTATTCACAACCATATCATGCTGAACAATGAGTTGCATTTGGTCTGGTGGCTAAATTCTTCCTCTCACCACCTAGCCAGTTGTCGTACCGCCAGGCTCACTTCCCTTTCTCCCAGTCCAGTCTTTCCCAAATAAAATTCGTGCTCACGTGATCGTTTCCCCGCGTGCAGGCTAACTCCTCTGACGCCCGGATTGAGATCGACTGCTCAGACTTCCAGCTGCAGGATGCTGTTTTAGGAGTGTGTCTCAATGATGTATTCACCATCGAGGCCGGGCTGTTCAACTGCATAAGGAATTTTCTTATGAAGTAAGATATTCTTAAGATTAATTGATACCTAATTTATGATCAGGTCTAACATGCACAGGGATTATACGTCAAGGAAACTCAGTCGTGAAAAATCATATGACACTGAAATATAAGGATTTCAAGATTACCTAGTAACCTAATATAAAGTGTATGCTATGCATACAGTACAGTATACGTCAACGTAAAAAAGAAGAAAAAAAAAGTAACCTACTGTTGTCACGATTGAGCACAGCACGGTCTTTGGCGCTCTTTGTCAGCCTCGATATTCCCTTGACAGCTTCTGTGGCAGCGAAGGACCGCAATCGGAGCTCGTGAATTCCCAGTGGGCTAGCGTCAAGTTCAAGGCAGATCTGTTCACTCACTATAGAGAATTCACCTTTACCGCCACTGCTGTTGGAGAGGGCAAGAAACCAGTGATCAACAGAACGATACCAGTGGCCGTCACAACCACACCCCCAGTGGATATCACAACCACACCCCCTGTGGATATCACAACCACACCCCCTGTGGACATCACAACCACATCCCAGCCCTGAATCCCTGTCCACAGCCATATCACTACGCCAAAGAGTTAAGGTGTTAAAGTCAGGCACATCACTTTTAAGAACTTGGAAAGAGATATGGTAATTAATACGTGACAGGAATGCATTTCTTTCACTTATTTTCCTTTATATATAATTGCCTGTGCCTTAAGTGCACTATAAAAACAATAGCTGTTATGATACTGATATTATTTCAACAGG
>NC_051406.1:4603224-4603312 GCF_015228065.2 Penaeus monodon
GCACTGGCAATATTAAGATAAAAATAGCATTACACCTATACATCTACACATAATGACTATCAGTAGCGAAGATAACGAATAATGAATT
>NC_051406.1:4604258-4605167 GCF_015228065.2 Penaeus monodon
TCTCGCTGGTATATGTGTGTGATGAACGAATGTAAAAGCTGCGTTATCTGGATAGACACCCACAAACGTGCCTTCGGGTCATTACTAAAAATCCGTTTGAAATAAACGCTTCTGTTCTGCTAACTATAACGCATGAATCCGACAGGAGATAAATTGCATTTACAGGGTACAAGTGATAGCTGAATTTCCGAGTTTTCACAAAGTTCAGCTGCTCCATTAACGCGGACTAATGCAATGTTCCAAAAGGTCATTACATTATCTAAATTCATTTAATGGAAAACATTTTAATTCTACAGCCGTAAATGTAAAATCAAAAATAATAAATAAATACTGCGCAACATGAAAGTCAGTGGCTGACACTGAATCATATAATATACTGTCGCAGTCGTTGTGCACCTGGAAGCCTTAACGAAACACCTGCACGATTCGAAACAATGGAGAATGAACTCTTACATCTCACACGCTTTTGAGACTTCATCGCGTTCGGAAGCTTTTGAAACATCACTCCGCGTTTCATTGGAAGTTCCAAAATACTTTGAACTGTTTTTTCCTGGCTAGTCAACTGCTAACGGTATGGTATTCAACTAAAATAGGATTTTCTTGTTTCGTGAAAGGTTTGAAAATAAAGAAGGGCAGTCTGTCTCATGTTTTAAAAAAAATTGTTGATCTTTTATTTATGTTTTTGTGTTGTTGAGATTCTGTTATAAAAAAGGTTTATAATTGGTCGAAATCTAAATATTCGATGTTGCATTTTTCCATCATTACTGGTAATATAGTATTATTAGGAATTGTATTTATTTTTGTTAAGCCGAAACCGTAACAATTCCATTATCAATGTTAAGAGTGTCTCTGCGATATGTTTACGGGTTTTCATATTGTATTCCGGCAGAATCAAGATGTCGTATCTTG
>NC_051406.1:4605549-4606049 GCF_015228065.2 Penaeus monodon
ACACACCATGGTTATTACCCAACAAATGCATGAAATAAATAAATCGTTATAGAGTCAGCTGTTATTATCTATCGATTATCCATTTATCATCTATCTTCCTCAGGCGATGGCGTTTTACAACGAAGTCGATGCTGCTTCAGGTTGGTGTTTCGAAACCGTACACGATATAGTTTATAAATCTAATTATAATCATTTAAAAATGTGTGGCTTATCCCGTTCACTTTATTGATCTTTATTATTACCTATTTCTTAATTTGTCTGTTTTGATGTCAACCATCGTGAGACAATGCGTGGTTTTATTATTTTCTTCTTCCAGTGGCCTCACCCGTGCCGTGCGGTTCGTGGGTTTGGATTCCCACAGGGGCCAGTGTCACTTTCACGTCGCCTAATTACCCCAACGACTATACCTGGACGAAGTGTTACTGGAAGTTTTACGTGAGTAGTTTTGCGGGTCTGCATAACCATGTTTGCAGGCCGAGTATGGACAGGCTATTTATTAA
>NC_051406.1:4606175-4607140 GCF_015228065.2 Penaeus monodon
CCACATCTTGACTTGTGAATTGCAGCATTTGGTCTGGTGGCTAAATTCTTCCTCTCACCACCCAGCCAGTTCTCGCACCGCCAGGCTCACTTACCTTTCTCCAGCCCAGTCTTTCCCAAGTAAAAATCGTGCTCACGTGATCGTTTCCCCCTCGTGCAGGCTAACTCCTCTGACGCCCGGATTGAGATCGACTGCTCAGACTTCCAGCTGCAGGATCGCTTTTTAGGATTGTGTCTCAGTGATGTACTCATTATCGAGGCCGGACTGTTCAATTGCAAAAGGTAAGTATTTTCTTATGACACTGAAGTATGAGGTTATTAATTCATGATCAGGTCTAATATGCACAGGAATAGTGTATGTCAAGTAACTCTGTTGTGTAAAAAAGTTCCTGTTGTTACTGATAATCATATAACTGAAGTATACAGTATACGCCAAGGTAGAACAAAGTTGCAAAGAAATACTGTTGTCACAAATGAGCACAGCACGGTCTTTGGCGTTCTCTGTCAGTCTCGATATTCCCCCGACAGCTTCTGTGGCATCGAAGGACCGCAATCGGAGCTCGTGAATTCCCAGTGGGCTAGCGTCAAGTTCAAGGCAGATCTTTTCACTCACTATAGAGGGTTCACCTGTACAGCCACTGCTGTTGGAGAGGGCAAGATACCAGTGATCAACCGAACGATACCAGTGGCCGTCACAACCACACCCCCAGTGGACATCACAACCACACCCCCAGTGGACATCACAACCACACCCCCAGTGGACATCACAACTACACCCCCAGTGGACATCACAACCACACCCCCAGTGGACATCACAACTACACCCCAGCCCTGAATCCCTGTCCACAACCATATCACTGCGCCAAAGAGTTACAGTCAGGCACAAGTCGTTACTAACATTTAAGAACTTGGAAAGAGATATGGTAATTAAAACGTGACAGGCATCTATTTCATTTATTTTCCTTG
>NC_051406.1:4608052-4608260 GCF_015228065.2 Penaeus monodon
CGCCTAATCTTAATTGATGAGCGGTCTGCTTGTTCATATTTCGGCTCAAATTAAAACATGCATGTAATAATTATAACTTTCCCCGGCGAGTAATTCCAGAGCAGATATAGTAAAGATGACGAATGGGAGAACATGGCAAAACGAACACAGAAGTTTCCGAAAATAAACTAAAGTGGTGAAATCTTAGGTTATCCTTCACAATTTCTGT
>NC_051406.1:4608592-4608752 GCF_015228065.2 Penaeus monodon
GAATAATGGCTTTTCGTGACCCTCTCTTGATTGTGATATTGCATGAGTGACGATCCTCGCGCTCATTGCAATCTGAGAAATTTCATCCGGTTTTCGGAGCGGGGATGCAAAAAGCATCTTCATTAACGTTTTGAGGTAAAATTCGCAATTATCTGCAACT
>NC_051406.1:4609132-4609226 GCF_015228065.2 Penaeus monodon
TTAATTAACACTGTAGACTGTACAGTTGTTTCTCAAAGGGAACAAATTAATTAGAAATTTAGGGAAGAAAATTTTCTAGGGAGAAAAATTACGA
>NC_051406.1:4609250-4609403 GCF_015228065.2 Penaeus monodon
CAGAGGGGAGGATGTGTACTCGTATAAACAAATGAAATACCTGTAGACCCTTACGTAAGGGTGGGAAATAATTAACATTCCTAGATTTGTGCGTTTAATTGGTCTGCGCTGCAATTCGCTAGGAAATGTTCTGTTCTGGCGATATAGAGATAA
>NC_051406.1:4609433-4609901 GCF_015228065.2 Penaeus monodon
GTCTCGTTTAATCACGCATGATTAAAGTATATTTGTTTTATGAGTTGTTTCTATCGTTGCAAAGGTGGCGTAAGGAGCAGGATAGTCATTAATCAAAAAGTAATCAGGACTTTACAGTTGCCTTTTTTAATCAAAAGAAGATGAACATGTCTGCAATAATGTAACATTATACTCGCGTTCAACTCACTTTTATACCAGATTAATAAAATTCCCGTATTAAGACACAGTAGTAAAACGAGTTACGATGTTCAAATCTAAATGCAGGAAAAAAAAAAAGAATTTAATCTATGATGGAAAAAAACTTTTCAACTCTTAATGAACAAAGTTTAGGAGAAACAGATCATGCTCCCCTATGGTTCTAAGCTACGGCATAAGTTAAACGGAACATTATCTACGAACTTGACCAGATTCCACTGAGAATCTGGTTTTATTTTTAGCTTTCTTTATCAGCATCTTGATATGACGTTT
>NC_051406.1:4612372-4612544 GCF_015228065.2 Penaeus monodon
CAGAAATAATGTAAGGGGAGCTGCACGAATGCACCTTCACACTAATAAGCGACCGCAGAGTCGATTTCCCTCGACTTTACGACACTATTATAGACCTTAAGGACACGCCTGCCCGCAGTCGTGAGCAAAATACCCCAAATTTATCTTTTTTAGATGAGGTTGGTGTAGAAAC
>NC_051406.1:4612751-4613383 GCF_015228065.2 Penaeus monodon
GAAATCAAACATTCTATTAACAGAAATATCTTCAACGCAATTATGAGTTTACCGCTCCTGGTCACTAGAGTCACCTGAAGTCTAACATTCTAGAAATCAGCAACACAGGTGGTTCTGTTGTATGATTAAAGAGACAATTAACATTATATGAAGCAAACGTCGATTTCGGAGAATTGGTTTCACAAATAGGAAACGAAGGTTAATAACTATACTCACTGTTCCTAATAATTATTTTGCTACTGATATATGCTATGGTATTTATAATTTAGGCTCGTATTTATTATTTTAGTTGATGTTCAAAACCATTCACTGAAATTTCTGGGACACAAAAGTTCAAAACTTCTGCTGGCACTGTCCTGACCTCTCGAATGATCAGGCGATTAAATTTGCATTTAGTGAAATTCATAACAATTTCATTGGAAAACAGAATATACGGCCACCCTAAAGTTTAATCATCATGGATCATTTAATGGCTAACTTTAGTAATATCGCTGATGCTCTTCAAGTAAAAGTAAAAAACTGGAGTCAATGCATGTTTCACTGATAAGACCCAGAGGGATAAAAGCTAATGAAGTGTGTGTGTGAAGAACCATTTCGTACAGGAATTCAGAGGGTTAAAATGCTGTCAAGTG
>NC_051406.1:4613538-4614366 GCF_015228065.2 Penaeus monodon
TAAATGCCACTCGGGGTTTGTCAAAAGTTTAGTCTCTCAGAAGACCTGATAAATATGAAAGTCTTAAAAGATGATTTGGTAAGGATGAAGGAAAGGTTTAGTCATAATAGTATATTGCCCTTATTACCATTACCATTAAGCATTTAGACGCGAGATAACATAATAAATAATGATGACAAGGATGCCGGATTTCAGACCACAAACTGGCATTAATTTATTTTCGATAAAATCTTATCTTTGCGTTTATAAAATCCAGTACAACGTAGCAATAAAAGTATAGAAATCAAACTCCGATTAAAAGTTATGGTTAATGGATCACGGAATTCCTTAGACATTATAAACTTATAGATGTTCGCGATGCCTACTATACGGTATATACTTATAAACTGTCTAGTTGCATAAAAAAAAAAACACGAAAGGGGGCGGAAACACGATCATATCCGACAACACTGCAACTCCTATGAGCTGCAGTGTAAGAGAACTTAAAAAAAAAATGCTATCACCATATTTCCTCTTTTTTATGGAGAAAGTTGAAGACAGACGAGCGCTTTGAAGGGAAGTAAACTCTTAAAAGAATGAAGTTCATTTTCCCAACTTGCTTTGAAGTTCTCTCGCTTTAAGTTTGGTTCATGACAAAAGGAAGTTCGAGAGTCTAAGCATACAAATTATTTCTGCATCAAAGAAAAACACTACAGCTTGCAGAACGAATGCAATATATATTGCAAAAACTCCGCATATTTGCAACTGTAAGTGAATGAGATTTCCGAATTATGTTTGTGTATAGAATAAATCTAGTTAGTAGGTGATTATATACAAAGAGAAAAATGA
>NC_051406.1:4614556-4614675 GCF_015228065.2 Penaeus monodon
ATTGATCAAATTAACTGGAGGCAATTAATCAACACAAAAATGGATGTGAAACGAAACCTGAAATGCTTTCCTCTCGCTCTGAGTTAGAGCAGTCTGCAAATTCTAAATATAATTATGAA
>NC_051406.1:4614923-4615140 GCF_015228065.2 Penaeus monodon
ATAACAGCAATCTATGAGATATTGCACTGTTACTGTCATATAACCTGAAAAAGGAACAATTTTTGATATTACATAAATACCACATAAATGAAATCGGGATTAAACTTTAGAACCAAGTGTGGGTTATAACTATCAGCTGTTTTGAAATATCTTGCAAGTTTGAAGTAAATAAACTGAAAGGGCGAGTTTACTCTTTCCTCTCCTGTCATTTCCTCAA
>NC_051406.1:4615868-4615949 GCF_015228065.2 Penaeus monodon
CAACATGAACATCCTAATAATCTATATCTTTATCATTTCTTTTATCATTGTATTATATTTTCTAATTATCATCATCAAAAG
>NC_051406.1:4615989-4616277 GCF_015228065.2 Penaeus monodon
TTCACCACTCGATTTTATCCAAATGAAGTATCATGAAATAATAATAACGCATTAATAATGTCGACCATGGCAAAGATGCTTTTATTAATATCATACTGGCACTTTAATCAGAATAAATAACTATGATTTATGATGACATCCCTTTTAAAATGTAGTCCTGGTTATGAAATGAAATGCGAGTCGTTTGAATAAACAATATTGGCAATAAAGATGCATTAACAAATTGCTGCAATGGCTTAAAAGTATTTCCAAGCTTTGAGAGACATTTACGATGGGTAATAGCTTTTA
>NC_051406.1:4617248-4617652 GCF_015228065.2 Penaeus monodon
CGTCCCTTTACTATAAAAAAAGAAATCCACATTTTCCCCAAACCTACGGCACATTCATTTAAATTACATGGACCTGTTATCGATGCACAGAATTGCCGGTAAATCACACACGTTTCCAAACGAATTTCCTGTGTTGATTGATCGTGGCATTTTTACTCAACTTAACTTGCAACAGAATATAAAAAGTTATGTCCTCGACCGATAATATTTTCTCAAAATGTACTGAAGGAACGGAAGTTGGGTGATTTAGTATGGACATTACGAAATGATATTGCACATGCATTAGTGATTTAAATGAAATATATCCTTGCCTTTGATGCCAACTACTTAAATATACTTGGCGTACCCTCCGTACTGCTTGAATATATTTCATTTCTTTTCATTATTCATTATTCTTCATCTTG
>NC_051406.1:4618770-4618843 GCF_015228065.2 Penaeus monodon
ATCTGAATGAAGAAAAAGAAGAAAAAAAATCCCCTGTATTTTGCCCACTTCTTTTTAATTTAGTTTTCTACCT
>NC_051406.1:4618874-4618957 GCF_015228065.2 Penaeus monodon
TTTTATCCTCTCTTTGTCTCTCTCCTTTCGCATTCCCACTCTCCATAGAAATAGTAACGAACTGAAACATGAGCCTTTTAGCA
>NC_051406.1:4619038-4619129 GCF_015228065.2 Penaeus monodon
CGGATGTGTGGATGAAAGCAAAGGGAGGTTCGGAGTACTGTGTTATAAGGGGTATGGTTTCTTGTCGTTGAGTGCTGGACCTTCTGGTAGG
>NC_051406.1:4619580-4619825 GCF_015228065.2 Penaeus monodon
AGTACTCTCGACAATCTCCCCTTTCTTCCTTCAGTAACAGCTGCCACACAATTCGACATTTCCTCCTTGTACCTGAATGCAAGCTTCTCCACGCGAGGGTTGTAGCGATAAACATTAATCAGGCAGTGTTGACGGACCCTACTTTGTAAGAGCAGTCATTTTCATATGAGGCCTTGATCGAAGTGGAAGATAAAACTTGCTGGAATCGAGAACTCGAATGTGCTGTTTGGTTATCAAGAATCTAT
>NC_051406.1:4620015-4620318 GCF_015228065.2 Penaeus monodon
GTGGTCCACAAGATCCTAACAATGGACAGAAAATTGATGAAGTTCCCCTAAAAGGAAAATCTAAAAGAAAATGGGACAAAAAATTTAAGGGACAACTACAATATTTAATCTAACTCTGTAAAAGGACGGATGAAAGTATGCTCATGATATGAAGGTAATTATAATAACAACTAATAAAACAATAACAGTATCAATGAAAAAGTGCTAGTAATGGAAAACTGAACAATAATTGCAGTAATTTGTATATGGCATCCTCTAATTACTCTGATAATTACAAATGAAGAACCACACACACACACACGC
>NC_051406.1:4621272-4621582 GCF_015228065.2 Penaeus monodon
TCATTATGCAATACAGAATATCCCGTTTTCATTCTAAAAGGACCCTTATGATTTTCCCAACTCTCTCTATTCATCCTCCTCCTTCAGTAACTTTCAGCCAGATCAGAAATGCCGCGCATGCACCGATGAGGCTCATCAGTACTAATGAGGTTACAGTAATTATAATGAACTTTGCATAAGAACTTAGCGACTGGAGGCCGACCGAACGTAGAATATCACTGTTTTCCTAAGGCTGTGCGTGCTAAGTGCTACTCGAAACTACTGGCTTAATTCCACTCAAGTTGTTACTCCGTGCTAGATAGTCCCTTGG
>NC_051406.1:4622232-4622334 GCF_015228065.2 Penaeus monodon
AAGGTAGAGAGATTAGAGTAAAAGGGATGATAGCAAAAAAATAAGTGTTTGGAGTATTTTAAGCACATATTACTTTGTTTTTTTCCATGTATATGTATATAT
>NC_051406.1:4622428-4623092 GCF_015228065.2 Penaeus monodon
CAGCGCTTAGCATGCATAACCTATCGAGAGTAGTGATGTCCTGCGTTCGTTCGGTCTCCAGACGCTATGTTCTTATGCAAAGTTAATTATAATTACTGCAACCTCATTAATACAGATGAGTCCCATTGGTGCATGCGTGGCATCGCTGAGCTGGTTACTGTAGGAGGAGGTTGGACCATGGTATCTCCAGACCTATCCACAGAGCCAGTCATGCTGAAGGAGGTGGGCTCTTTCACCTACCTTGGCAGCAAAATGTCTATCAATGGCACCCCTGAGGAAGACGTGAATAGGAAAGGCATGAGCTGCTATAATATCACTTCGAGACTGCCTGCGGAAAATATCTGGTATAAGATTATCCAGCAAACTGAAAGTATACCTGGTTTCCGTGAGACCAGTGCTGATGTATGCTTGTGAGGCCTGGTCTGTACGCATGTCTGATGTAGCACGCATTCAGGCATTAGAGTTCCGCTGCTGAGGCAGATACTTAAAGTCAGTTATCTTGATCGGGTATCGAACCAAGATGTTCTGTACGGGTTGGGTATTCCAACAACATGCAGTGAGGACCTCCTTCACAGACGCCTCACTTATCTTAGACATGTTCTACGTATGGATGAGCGACGTCTGCTTAAAGTGGTCCTTATGGTAGACCCTGCACCTGTTATGT
>NC_051406.1:4623195-4623728 GCF_015228065.2 Penaeus monodon
AGCAACTGATGTGCAATTCACTTCATTGTGCGTGCGTATTGGTAGCCAAACCCACAGACATTAATAATAAGTTCCACTAACCAGACGGATCCACCAAATACGAAGAGATAATTCACATGCCTTTTAATTGACTAGGATCAAGTTGTCATGGATAGACAGACGCTTTGATGAAGCCTGTTAGCGTATGGTCTGCAGGTTTCGTGTAACGTTATCGTTCTGGTAGATGTGACAAAGAGACGATATATCGATGTAGTAACAGTACACGATTCGAGTAAAGGTCGATGGTGTGTTGTATGAACTTAGTATACTGTGTGTAGTTAGTATCTCCGGAATGTCTATAGTCTGTAATGTTGTGCAATAAACGCCCACATACATGGACACACACATATATGTCGGGGAGAGGTGTGTGTGGTTTTCCCCTTTTTATTTTTTTTCCCGGTGTACCCCTGTGTTTGTTAAAATAAGAAGGAAGAGAAAAGAATAAAAGAGGTGAACCTTGGGATTTTTATTTTGTTGTTGATGTATGTGCGTAA
>NC_051406.1:4624002-4624329 GCF_015228065.2 Penaeus monodon
AATAAATAAAGAAATATAGATAGCGAGAGGAAAACTGGTGTTAATCTGCGTGTAAAATCTGCCAATACGGATTGTTCACAAGCCTATTAAGTCGAGATCAAGGAAAGGCAACTGAATGCTCGCAACAGCAGAATATTGCAACTGCTACCAGAGCTCATTGTCTTCATAATAATAATAAAAAAGTCTTGTGCTATTGATCATTACAAGATCCTGATTACATTCCTAATGAACTCGAATTCATTTGATAAATAACTAAAATCGGGGCTTTAATAGAAATTGCTGTGAAGAAACTTATCTGAGATTTGCAAGTATCAGTTGTTCGAACTA